>NC_133509.1:121238333-121842916 GCF_049354715.1 Callithrix jacchus
TTGTTGCCCCACAAATGTGTATCCATTTTTTATTTTCTTATTTATTGTAGAGATACAGAATCTTCAGAGGTACCTGCGTTCTCCCAGGTAGAGCTGAATCTCAATTCTTACTCTGATGTTCTTTGCTGCCTTACACCACAGGGCTTTGATGGTACCAATGTGTACACTAAGACATAATAAGAGTAAGTAACTTAGCAGAATCCTACAGTGCCTGAATGTAATGCTATTGATGAGTCCATGGTCTCTGGCCACCAGTCCTGTGACCTTCCCTTCCCCAGCCTTATCTGTCTACTCTAATTCCTGTTAACGCAATAAATGAGCACTGTGCAAGATTCTAATGTATGTTGTAAAGGCCCTTTTCTGAAATTCTTTCATTCTTTCTTTTTCTCCAGCCCTGGTGAAATAATTTTCCAATCTTCAATTTCATTTTCTGTGACAAGTAGTTTAATGCAATAGGTTGCAAACAGTGCTCTGAGCCTTTTGATAGAATGACACGAAAAACACCCTTGGTTCATGAAATGTTCTGACAAATAAATCTGCTACATGGATTTGATGATTTCAAGTAATAATTATATTCATTAACTCATACTTTTGTATGCCACATTCTTATATTCTAATATTCTTTTTCATGTCAGCCACCATTCAAAAGGTTTTACATATGCCAACCTATATAATCCTCATGATAACCCTAAAAAATAATATGCTTGTTCTCCCCATTTTACAGATGGATAAATGAACACACAGGAAAATTAACTAACTTGCTCAGGTGCTGATAATCCCAATACTATACTCATCTCATCATAAATTTACTAATCTTTTGATATGACACGTCTTCAGTTCCCCTATAAATGCAATTTTTCTGTTCTTGATTTGATTTAAAAGATCTCTAGAGTACTTTCATGTCTAAAATTATACAATGTTGGAAAGGAAAGCATGAGCTGTAAATGACATTCAGATAATTCCCATTAACTATCAAACGATGTAATTCTGTGTTCTTTTTACATCACTCATACATTTTTGCTTAAAAAAATTAAATGATTGCATAGAAAGTAAGACAATTTTGTCCTCATTTAATCCTTACTGTGAATATGGGCATAACCATTTCATTATTTTGAAGCTATTGATTGCTCTTTAAATGTCCTGCTTCTGTAATTAGGATCTGCTGTAATCAACCACATTCTAAATTTTCCCCTCAATAACCTTTGTGGCTTTATTTTTGTGTTGTTCACCTTTAAAAATAAAAGTGCCTCACAAGATTTAAAATGTTCAGGTAAAGCATTGTTTATTTTGGTGTTCTTGTTAAAGAAGCCTAACTCAAAATGTGTTTCACTAAGTTCCTTTTAAGGATGACTTTTCATATTGCTCATTCAGCCCTCAAAAAATTTCTCTGTTAGGTGACACTTTATAAATTAAACAATGATAATTTATGTTATAATTGGTCATCTGATGCAGTATCTTAAAATAATGTCTCAGAAAAAATTGCCTTTTCTCTTAAAAAAATTGGGTTAAGTGGTCTTAATACTTAAGGTCAGTTAGCTGAGAAAGTCAATAATTAAAGGACAAAGTGTCACATGCATATAGATGCGATTACAATATACTAGCCAATAAGCTTAGGTCTCTTTGAAAGCATGTTGTTTAAAGAAATCAATAACACCTCAAAATATTTTTAAAACCCTAATAATTAATGTTCTTTAATCTTTCTAATTATTGACATTTCCTTGTGTTTCTAAAAATTGTGGACAGATTCATATACAAACACACAGATTAAATAATTAAAATATACATTTTCTAAGTCAACTATCTATTTCATAGTTCTATATATTCAGTAAAAATAAACTTAACAACTTTTGCTTTGCAAATTACTGTGTTAAGAAGAACAAAAGACAAGCTACGAACTAGGAGAAAATAGTTGCAAGTTACATATTTGACGAAGTACTTCAATTCAAAATGTATAAAGAACTCCCTAAAATCAATGGTAAGAACATGGGCAAAAAATTGAAAAGATATTTTGTCATGAAGGATATATGGATGACAAATAAGCACATGAAAGTGTGTTCACATAATTGGCCATTATGGAAATGCAAATTAAATATGTGATGAAATATTACTACCCACATCTATGATGGTTAAAATAAAAGAAATAGAGAGAGAGACAATATCAATTGCAGGTGAAGGTGTGTGACCCTCATACATTGCTGTTGTTGTTATAAAATTTTACTGTTATTTGGAAGCTTTCTAAAAAGCTAAATGTACAACTCAATCGAAATAAGTTTGACATTTATTTATAAAGTTAAACCTACAACCCAGTAGTCACACTCCTGGGTATTTATTCTAGAAAAAAATAAAAACTTGTGTTTACGCAAAACCTGAACATGAATGCTCTTGGCAATTTTATTTGTAATAGCCCAAAACTGGAAACAGGGCAATAATAAATGTCTTTCAATGGGTGAATTTTTAAAGAAGCTGTGGTATGTCCATAAAATGTAATAGTAAGTATCCAACAGTAAAAAGGACAAGCTATTGATATACACAATGATTTGACTGGATCTCAAGGACAATCCACTGAGTGAATAAAAAAGACAATTGCTAAAGTTCATGTATAATTCCACTTATATCAGTCTTAAAATCCCTCTCTGTAGTGATAGAGAACAGCTCTGTGGTTACCAGGGGTTATTGTTAAGAGAGGATGTTTGCATAAAGGAATGGCAGAAGGAATTTCTTTCCGGTAGTGGAATAACTCCATACCTTCATCCTGTGGTGGCTACAAAAATCCATACCTGTGATGAACATCACATAGATTTATACACACAAAAAAGAGTTCAATTTAAAACTAGTAAAATAGAAATAAGGTCTGTAATATAGTCAATAGTATTTTGCAAATGTCATTTTTCTGGTTTGGACAAGTACACTGTGGTTATGTAAGATCCTATTCTTGGGAGAACTTGGATGAGGGATACACAGGAACTTGCTGTGCAATTTTTGCAACTTCTTCATCTACAATGATTTTAAAATCAAAAATTTAAAAGGAAATGAACTCAGCCAGGTGCCTGTAATCCAGCACTTTGGGAGGCCTAGGCAAGTCAATCACCTGAGGTCAGGAGGTCTAGACCAGCCTGGCTAACATGGTGAAACCCCATCTCTACTAAAAATACAAAAATTAGCTGGGTGTGGTTATGGGTGCCTGTAATCCCAGCTACTTGGGAGGCTGTGACAGGAGAATTGCTTGAACCCAGGAGGCAGAGGTTGTAGTGAACTGAGATAGTACCACTACACTCCAGTATGGACGACAGAGTGAGATTCCATCTCAAAAAACAAACAAACAAACAAATACATAAATAAACTCAGATTATTTATTTCTGCTTAATCCATGCATTATGCATTTCAAACTATGAGTTTCACTTATTACTTACAATGAAAGGTATTAAAACAGGTAGGCCCTGGCCAATGTTGTCTCTAATGTCTGTTTTTTCCTGTCAAAATATACTTAAATAAGTTACTGAGCAATGTGCAATTTTTAAACTTAATGAGTGTATGAATGAAAAGATATACATGTGTCATCATTTTAGGAGGACTTTTAGATTTGGAATTTACTAAGTATTTTACCTGAATTGAAATAAAATAATGTATGAGATAAAAAAATTGTTTTTTGTTGTTTATATATTTGTATCTTTGGGAGTTAAATACATTTCTAGCTATCAGTACATAAATTGCATCATCGTAGACATAAAGGAAACCATACATTTTAATAAATAACATAATTTATTAATTTGACTATTACTCATTTCCTTCATTTGTGGTAGACTGAACAATTTCTTTCATAAAGGTTTGTTCCATTTTTTTTTTCTTAGCCGATTTCATGGGCTGGATTTCTGGAATGTAGAAGGCAGTTAGGCAAGTTGGTAAGTGTTCATTTTTACCTTAACATCCCCCATCTTCCCAAGACTGTTGATTTCCATAGTAAAATGCATTGTGTTGAATAGTTCTTTTGTGAACAATCTATTATAATTTTTTTTTGGCCAGACAGAATAATTACCTAACAACAGGAACAGTGTGTTATAGAAAACTCACTATTATCTTTTCTGAAAAGAAATAGAACTTTCAGAAGAGAGGAAATAAATCAACAGAGCACACCAAGCAATATGTTTTGGGACAAAGAAAGTTTAATGAAAGAGACACCATGATGGTTGGTTCTTTGTTATGTGGACTGATGATTACTCTTTGGTTAAAAGGGCAAATCATTATTAGAAATTTTTGGTAATTATTTCGATGTATTATTTTCTTTCATATCAAAGACCATATCTGAATTTAATGAAACTCTTTGCAATGTGTGCTTTGAAAGATTGAGGATGGCAGAGAAAAAAGGACTTATCAGAAATCAGCAGCAGAAGACACAATTCAAGTGATTTTAATATAGTAGGTTTAAGTAAGTCAATTCATCACAATAAAGAATTCCTGACCATTAGGATATAAACTATTATGTAAAATAGAAACTGTGGCTATGTCCTTGAATAAAATACTTGACATCGTTTTAAGTTAATTGATTCCAAAGTATTTCTCTGGAAACATTATAGTGAAACATGAGTAAACATGGCTGCTTTCCTTTGGAAAAATATTCTAAAGTAGACAGCAAATGATTCTATAAATACACTGTAGAATTGTGTTTCCTTAAAAAAGATATGTCCAAGCCTTTACTCCATATTTCTGTAAATGTAGATGAAATGTAATTTAATAATCCCAAGATGATATTCTAGATTTAGAGTGGGCCCTAAATCCAATAATTTGTCTTCTTTTAAGAGGCAAGGGGAGAGGAAGCAGAGAGATGAAACAGCCAGGTGAAAATGGAGGCTAGGAAGTTCTAGTTCACGTCTCTTCCATCCTGGTAGAAGCAAGCCTGTTCAAACATGTTCTCGTGGCAAAGGAATGGACAAGAGTGAAAATAACACCAGCAAATCCTCTAAGACCTGGGCGTGGAAACAGCATACTCACTTTTCTGCTTTATTCTTCTAGTACAACAAAATCCAAAGCATGAAAAAAGGAATTTTACCCCTGTAGTGGCAGGAACTGCAAAAGAACATGAATACAGAGCGATTTACTGAAACAGACCAGTAATATGACTTACCGTACTTTAAGAGTACAACGCATTCCCACATTTTTTGTTGTATTTCAGGATATTTTTTATTTTTCTACAGACTCTCAGCTCTTCTTTTTCATCTTCCAAATCTTGAATCGATGGATTGCCCTTGAACCCCTTTTCGTTTCTATATGCAAACCATCTATTTAAGCTTTCCCATCTAGTCTCCTAGGCTACAGGTAATATATGTTCTATAAGGGCAGATTTTTTTAGATATGGTCCATGTGTACATACAAGAGCTTGGCCCATATGATGCTCATTCAATAAAATATGTATATTTTGAATAAATGAATCAGTAAATTGGTATAATGATGACTGCAGCTCCTGCCTTGATCTCTTCTTTGAATTCTGGACGTATATAGTCTATTGCCTACTCCAAATCTGTTTTCAAATATCAATAATTTCAAATTAACTTTTGGAAAACTCCAAATCTTTCATCCTCAAACTTTCTACAAATAATTAAATGCCAAATCCATCTCTCTCCTTGTTAATGCCCCAAACCTTGATGTCATATATGATTTTTCTGCCCTCGCACATGTATTTGTAATACATATGTATAGATCTGTAACCACTTTGGAAGTTGGTCTGAAAATTTCTCATAATGTTAAATATGTTCATAGCAGCTTTTTTGTTCATACTAGGTCCAACCTGGAAACAACCCCAAACAATGTGGCCCTGAGCTAAAAACAATCTCTCTATTAGCAAGAGAATAGATAAACAAAGTTTTGATTTTTTGCCATGGAACACTACCCAAAAATAAAAAGGAATGAACTCTTGATCTATGCAAAAACATTGATGAAACTCAAAAACATTATGCTGAGTTAAAGAAGCCAGGAGAGCAAAGAGTACATACGATTTCATTTATATGAATTTCTAGAAGACACAAGGCTAATCTATGGAGAAATAAAGCCAAATACTGGTTGCCTGGGGTGGAGGGTCAATGATGGACTGGTACGGGAAGCAACATGATGAATATTTTCGTAATGACTGAAATGTTTTTATATCAATATGTTAACATATAAATGAAAATATATGGTATAAAATATATAGAATATGTATAATGTATATATTACCATATCAATATATAAGTATATGTAATTGCCAACATTCATTGGATTCTATGCATAAGATCTATGTATTTAACTGAATATACTTTATACTTCAATAAAATGACACGATACTATATATAGTATATATACTTATAGTAGTGTGAATATAATTGGAATAAAATACTGAGACTATTAACCACCAAGCTTAATAAATTCAACATGAATAATGTTTTAGAATTTTTGCTGTATCTTTGAATGTATCATCTAACTTTTCCCCAAAAGTGAACCGTACCGGGAAATATGTGTTTATATTCCCCTTGCTTTTCTTTATATTTTTAGTATATCTGCAGAGACAGACCTCATTTCACTGTGCTTCACTTCACTACATTTAACAGATATAGTACTTTTACAAATTGATGTTTTGTGCCAACCCTGCATCAAGTAAGTCTATGAGTGCGAACTTCATGTATCTGTGTCACATTTTGATAAATTTTTGCAAAATTTTAATTTTTTCAATTATTAATTATATCATTGATGGTGATCTGTGATTACTGATCTTTGATGTTAGAATTGTAACTGTTTTGGGATGCCACAAACTGTGCCCCGACACTACGGTGAATCTTTCATTAAAGGAAGAGTGAATTGATGACGTAAATATCATGGTTGTCTTATATTAGGAAAATGCCACAGCCACCCCACCCTTCAGCAACCACTACCCTGGTCAGTTAGCAGGCATCAACATCGAAAAAGATCCTGTACTAGCAAAAACATTACTATTCCCTGCAGGTAAAGATAATTGTTAGCACTTTTTAGTAATAAGTACTTTTAAGATAAGAGATGTAAACCGATTTTTTAAGACATATTGCATTTGTACACTTAATAGACCATAGTGTACTGTAAACATAACTTTTATATACAGTGGGAAACCAAAAAACTTGTGTGACTTGCTATATTGTGATATTCACTTTATTGTGGTGGTCTGGAACTGAATCTGCACTATCTCCAGAATATGCCTGTGTGTATATACATCTTTATATATAAATATATGTATGTATACATGCTCATGTGCATAAATTACTTATGCCCCTAATGTATATCAAATATATACATATTTATCTCCTTATCCCTAAATAATATTTTGCATATACTTGAACGTTTTAACTATACAAAACGATACCTCACTTCTAGGTACAATTCTGCAATTTGCTTCGTTTCTTGGATAAGCAGAGATGCTTGCTATTAGCACAACCAATGTATCCATCTTTCCTTTAGAGCTTGCTTGGCTGTATCCTGTTTGTACCCTTCAATGCTCCCACAGTTATGTGAACATATCTTAAACGTGTTTATTTTTTGTTTACATTTTGCTTTTTAGATTTAAGCCCTCTGACCACCTGGAATTGATTGGTGTGCCTGGTAATGGTGAGGACCTGATTTCACTCATTTCCATTGATTCGAATAACCAATCCTACCAGCACCAATCATTGAATAGGTCACCTCTTTTTCCCTGTAAACCACAGGGCTGTCATATATTACGCTTCCATGCATATGTGGTTCTGTTTCTGGATTTTAATTCTGTTGCACTCTTCTGTTTTATCTTTCTTGACTATCATACTGACCTATATTCTAAAAGGTTAATAAGCATCAATAACTAATGGGAAAATTCACCTCCTCTCCTACCCTTCTCTGTTCTTTCTGCACTTTTTTGACAGTGCCTTCAATTCACCTTACATTTTAGAATCAGCTTGTCAAGTTTCATCATTTTGGATTTTGATTAGAATTGTATTGACTATACAGATCAAATGAGGAGAATTACCATCTTCCTCATATTGTATGTTCCTATCCATTGTATATGCTGAATTTTGTTTAGGTCTTATTTAATGTTAAAAAATAGTATTTTCTAATTGTCTTCATAAATACATTATCCAATTTCTCTCAGACCTATTTATAGGTACTTAATATTTTAGCTTCTATTATAAATGGCATTTTTATATTAGATTTTTTTTACTTTTTATTTGCTGATACATAAATATGTGATAGATTTCTCCAGATTGTAATAAAAATTAACTGTTATTAATTTAAATAATCTATCTGTAGCCATTTTATCTATATAGTCAACTATACTATCCAGAAATAATTAAAATCTTTGAGCCATTCTTTTTAATTCATTTTGTTTTGTCTTACAGCACTAGCTGGGGATTCCAGTTCAGTTTCAAATGAAAATAGTAGTCCAAAGCAAATTGTTTTCTTGTGATTTCAGATATATGTTTTCTAATGTTTCACCATTACATATAACATTTACTAGAGATTTTTAAATTTGTCTTTTATCAAGTTAATTTAGTTTCCACCTTAAGTGGCTAACATAGCTTACCAAGGATGGGTTGATGCTTTTCTATTTGTTTATGGAAAAGATGATATGGTTTTCCATCTTTAATTTTTTAATATGGCTGAGTTTCCAATTTTAAACTAATGTAGCATATGCCTTTTCTGGCACAAACCAAAATTAGTTATAAATTGTTTTGAATTTTCTTATCAAGATTTTTTGTTTAGCTTCTTAGAATGCGTTTGGATATACGATTCTGTGTCAATTAGTAACAGGGATACATTCTGAGGAAAGCACTGTTAGGAGACTGCATCATTGTGTGACTATCGTAGAGTGCACTAACACAGACCTAGACGGTATAGCCTAATATACACCAAGGCTCCATGGCATAGCCTGTTTCTTCTAGGCTACAAACTTGTACAGCATGCTACTGTATTGATTACAGGAGGCGATTTTAATACAATGGTAAGCATCTGTGTGTTAAGCATATCTGAACACAGAAACAGTATGGTAAAAATAGGTTGTAATAATCACATATATTGCCTGCTGTGGACTGAAACATCATTATAGAGGGTATGACTACACTCTCTATTTTTTTATTTTCTGAATAGGATTGTATAAGATGGAAATTGCCTGTTTGAACATTGGGTCAATAGTTGAGCCTGATATTTTAATATTTGAAATATTTAAACTATTCAAGTTAGTTGATGGTTATATGATTATCAATTTATTTTATTTATCTTTCAGTCTGCTTGTTTATCAATTGGCAATCTGTGGTTCTTTGTCCAAGATAAAAGTTTGAATGGTATAGACATAGCCAAAGAAGCAGAGAATGTCTATGTGGTGCTTAGTTTTGTGTCAGTTGATTAGGCTGCAGTATTAAGTGATTCAATCGACCAAGGACCTAGCAGTTGTTGTGAAAGCATTTTGTAGATGTGGTTAAATTCTACAATTTGGTATCTTTCAGTAAAGGGGAATAGTCTTAACAATGTGACTGGATGTCATCCATTCAGTTGAAGGGACTTACTGAACAGTTGAGGTTTTCCTGAGAAAGAAGAAATTATGCCTCATGACCTTAGTATCAACTTTTGCATGAGTTTTCATCCTACAATCCCATACATATTTTAGATTTACCAGTGCCCATAATCCCGTAAGCCAATTTCTTACAATGTCTTTAATTCCACCAGTTCTGTTTCTCTGGCGAATATTGATTAATACAGTGCCTTAGTTAATCTCTCATTTCCCATACTCTATCTCTGCCCTCCCACCTCCCTCAAGGAGAAGCTGCTACAGAAAGTAGCTTCAGATGCTATGAAACAGCACACTTTTTGCAGCCTTTCCTCCAAACATTTTTTGATCTAGTTCTCTCAGGAGAGACAGAGAAGCACTTTTCTTCTTTCATACAACAGAAGAGCCAAACTCCTGGTCCCCACTGCTGCTTATAGAACCTAGCAAGCTGATACCTCTAGTATCCAACCTTGGGTTTCAATCCCTCAAAGACGCTAATCTTGGTTTTGAGGCTGGACATGTCTTCTTTCCTATATTCACAGTAATCTATGCAGCAATGTTTAATGCCTTATCTTCCCAATTCATTCTTTATACAGTTAAGAAAAGATTATGTTTTTCTGTTTTCAGAAAAATAACTCTAACCATTTTCCATTGAGGAGACTCTCCAGATTTTCTCTCCAATAGGAATGCTTAAAAGGAAATGAAAGAGTCTGGAGTGAAAGTTTTTGATGATGTTCTATTTGAAAAAAGAATTTGAGGTGAGAGTTGGCCAGTAAAAGCCAGTAACTGCACTGTAGTCTCCCTGAGTTTTAACCTTCTACTCATTTTTAGTGTCTTGTATACAGACCATAATAGAATAGGCTACTGATAATGGGAATTGAACATTTAATTGAGGATATAAAATGTTTGAGAATCCTCAAGGTTAACTCAGAGCGTGTCCGTGAGCCAGCTTTCTCCATTTGGAGGGAAGGAAAACTATAAAAACATCCAGCAAGGTCTCCTTACATTTTTATTATCCGTTTGTTTCCTTTTAAAATGTTGCTGCAGGTAATGACAGAAGATGAAAAAATATATACATTTGGGCCTGAAAGGAGGAATAAAACTCTCTGCTGACAATTTACAGGATGAATAGGACACAGAGATATGCTTCTGAATTGGCAGAAGTCACAAACTGCTAAACAAATGAGCATAAAATCTACAGTATGAGGATGGAGTTTGTCAGGTTTTCCTCTATAAAAATGGGTTTCAGAAATATCATTTGTATATGAGGTTAGACTTGTGATCACCGCACTGGGAAAACTGGGATGCAGGATTGTCCTTTGTAACTCACCAGTAAGTGTTTGACGGTGAGACAAGAACTCAATTATTGGCACGGTTTTCACTAAAGCCTTAAAATGATATATCTCTAAAGCCTATGAAACTATATTTTCCTGGAATTAGTCCCCTTGATTTATTACAGAAAAAGCCTGAGTAGATAATAATCCATGTGTTAAACTGGACATCACCTTGGGCAAACAGCCACGGCTTATGATCACAGGAAACTGATTTGTGTGTTTGTTTGCCGGTTTGATTTGTCAAATATGTAAGAATTTAGAAATTTCTAATGAACATTACATTTCTGATGATTTATTCAGCTAAAACTTTCAAATATATTTGTTCTCAGATAAACTTCTTCTAAAATGTAATATGTGTGCCTCCTCAGATTTACTTATTTTCAATTAGTTCAAAGCCCAAGAACGACAATCTTTACAAAATAATGTATATGTAAATGTAAGTATATAGAGAAAAGTACACTTTCTGTGTTACCTTCAAATATTGAATACATGTTTCTTATATTATAAATTCAAACATTAAATACATATTATTCATGTTACCTCTATTTTTCAATATACAGCAAAATTATTTTATAACTGAGTATGGAGAAGGTTTTTTTCTTGAAAAATAGAGAAATTATTCCATCTCTCAATTAAAACATTGATCATAAGCTAAGGGGAAAAAGAAAATCCAATAATATAGAATTTAATATAGTCAGTGAAATAATTATACTTAAAAACTACCAAGCGTGACAAAATACGGAAACCAATTAATATATCCTAATAGAATTAATGTATACAAAGTGAGATCTGTAAAACCTCCCACCCTTGAGGTTTCACATCTATGGGTTCCTTTTTGATAACATGACTCTGACCTTTAATAATTGAGTGTATTTTATTTTATAATTCCATTTCATTGAAATCACATGAAAACATAAGAAAATATGTAATTTTATTCTAAATATGTTGTATCAGAGTTTGGAAAATGTGCACAGCTTTTTTAAAAGGCTGTCATTCAAATTTTCAAGGTGACTTTAATTTCCCTTTTCCCCAAAACTGAGACTATATATCGTCATAATATGTTTCCATGGAAACTATTTTTTATGCTGAAAATAAACTAATGAATCTCGTAAGAAGATTGCCCTTCGCCAGCTTTGGACAAATGACTGCGTCTTTTTTATTTATCAATTCTGAAATTTTATTATCTGTTCGTCTGATCTTTGCGCATTTACAACAACCAGAAGCATAACGGTTGTCTGTGGCTCTAGTTACCAAGTGGCAACATGTAGCTAATCAAGATGGTTAAATAAGCAATAATCCAGGAATATTTCAGAATTAGCTGTATTTTATTTTAAGACTCACTAGAAAGCAAGGTTTCCAGAGCTAGAAACCATGGAGATGTGGAATGGAACTTAGGCATGAATGCTAGGAATTTTAAGTAATGAGAAAGGATTCTCTCAGTTACCAATGACCCATAATTGCCGTAACTGATGACGCTGTAGTGTTACATTTATTTGCTATTACAAGTAAATAAATTCATATTTTAAAATATATAAGGCAATTTCAGATAATGTTTCCAAAGCTAGTATCAAACAAAGCACAACAGGCCAAAATTCCAAAGGTCTCACCTGATTCAAAATCGTTCTGAGTTTCCTAACCTCTCAATGCCCTAATTGTTCCAATGCAAAAGGGAAACAATAACATTTCTCCTACTTCCTTGATGAGACTATTAAGAGAATAAAATAAGGAAGTGAGACAGATCCTTTGGCTAACCCACGTTCCTTGGTGACCACCTCTGAAAGGACCCAGTGCTTTCAAGTGACCTAACCTGTTCTCCATGTCAGTCTGGGAACTTTCTCCCAGAGTACACAGGAAATTCTCTAACAAAAAAGTAGGGAAAGGCAACACAGCCGAGGATCTGTAGTATTCAAGATTAATTGCTTCTGGTGACAATGTTGCCTTCAATTTAAGAAACTGACAGCAAGTCTTGGCACATTTAGTCATGTAACTAATGTCTCATTACATTGTGGTAAGCATCTCATTGAGATCGCAATTCTGTCTTTTCTTTTGTAAAAAGAAACATCTCCAACCCCAACCACAACACCCTTTTTAATTTGTTGGCACTGCTCTTACTTGGAATTACCTACAGTTCCTTCCTTTGTCATCCAAATCAGGTGTTGTACAATGTTTCTGAGACTGCGTATTTAAAGACACTGTGTCACCCAGCATTCAAACTTGGAGTCCTGAAATGCCATCGGGAAATCTGACTACTTTGTGGTCACTCTTCTGGGAGAAAGCCAAGCCACATGGAGATGTGTTGTGTAGGTGCTACAGTCAGCTGTCCTAGCTGAGCCAGCCCTTGCATCCTTCCAGCTAGTCTCCAAACGTGAGTGAAAGAGCATTTAGTTTGGTGCCTAGGCATTAACTTACCCCTACACCCAACTTTGAGTCTTTCCAGCTGAGGTCCCATATATTGTAGAGGAGAGAAAAGCCACCTCCTTGTCCTGAGTGTGAAATCCTAATTTACAGATTCTGTGAGATAAGAAAATGGTTGCTTTTAACAACTGTTACAGGGTAATTGTTATGCAGCAATAGTGACTGCTACAGGAATTTTGCTATAGAGGCCAAAGGGTGAGATTTTCAGATTTTGAGTTGATGCCCTAATAGGATGGGATTGTGGAAATGTGTGGTGAGGAATGAGGAGGGTTATCTTGCATGTGGCAGGAATAGATACTGTTTTTGGTCAAAGGATGTAATCTAATAATTTAAAGACATGGTCCCAAATATTTTTGACACTCCTCCCATGGGTATTGGGATGTGTATTAGTCCATTCTCACATGGCTATAAAAAATATGTGAGATTAGATAATTTATAAAGGAAAGAGGTTTAATTGACTTGCAATTCTGCATGACTGGTGAGGCCTCAGAAGCTTACAATCATGACAGAAGGCAAAGGAGAAGCAAGGACCTTCTTCACAAGGAGACAGAAAAGAGAGAGAGTGGAGGAGAGAGGAAGTGCCACACTTAAAACCATCAGCCTATGTGAGAACTCCCTCAGTATCATGAGAACAGCATGGGGGAAACCATCCCCATGACCCAATTACCTCCTACCAGATCCCTCCCTCAATGTCTGGGAATTAAAATTGAGATTTGGGTGGAGACACAAAGCCAAACCATATCAGGATCTATGCTTATTCTCAGTATTCTTGCCAGGTGTCCATGAATAAAGTATATTGAAAATAGGAACATGTGGTTTCTAAAATTGGATCATAAAAAATGATCCTTCTTCTGCCTTGCTCTCCAGGAAAGTTGCTTAAAGGGTCCTGTCCCACCATGTAAGGTGTCTGACTGCTTGAATCAGCCATGTGGGAGAGGCCACAGGTTGGTTGGAATCCCTAGTTAAGCTCTTAGGCCACAGGGAGCTTCAGCTGCCAGCTATGTTAAGTGAGACATTTTAGATGCAGGTTTGTTGAACCTTAATAGGAAGTCAATGCTATTAGGACATCCCTAGAATGCTCTCTGGAATTAAGTGGTCCTTTCCATACAGTCTTCATTTCCTTTCCAACCCTAGCCCATCCAAGCAACCACTGTTCTGAGTTCTATTACCACAGGTTAATTTGCTAGAGGTATTCTTTTATTTCACTCAAGTCTTGCAGTCCTGTCTCTGTGATACTAATACATCAGTAATAATTGATGTAAATCTTAGCTTTAAAAAGGGTGATCTCATTTCTCTCTTTATATACTTAGGAGAATGTCACAATTGCCTTTCAAAAACTCATTGGAGAAAGAGCACTAAAATACCAATATTTTTGCCTTGAGTGTAACTGATGAATAATACTAAGAACAGTAGATTGTGATTTGAACTCTTCTTAAGACCTTGAACATTTACTGTTTAATTGCTGATGGGTGAACATTTCCTGTTTAGTTTGCTGAGGCTCTATTTGAGGTCTTAGCACTAATGTGATTGCATTAGCTTGTGACATGTCAACATTTACAACTAAGTAGGGCTTCTTATATTTTTGGTGAAGTTTTAATTTTCAGTTTAACTTGTTATGGAAAAAGAATTTAAAATCGCTCTGCAAATTATCTTAAGTCTAACAATATCCTCTCAAGAAACTGAGTTTCATTTTTAACTTTAAAAAGTAAGCTCACATAATTAAAGCAGACAACATAAAGTCTCACTGTTAGTATAGTTTAGGTATGATTACATCATTTGAATTTTACTCTCCAAATAACTCAATATATTATTTTGTAAATCTTTGTATTCTTCTTTAATTCCACAAAAATATATTGTTAAATATAAATTAAAGGGATATAAGAATGATGTTTGAATTTAATTTACAAGGAGACAATACTTTTTTCTTCTTTCTTGATGTATTATACAATTGATGAGTAAAATTGTATATATTAAGTTATATATGTAATGTTTTGATATAAGTATTGTGTTAGACTGTTCTTTCATTGCTATAAAGAAATATCCAGGGCTTCTTCATTTATAGAGAAAAGAAGTTTAGTCAGTTTATGGTTTGGCATGTTGTATACGCATGGCACCAGCATCTGACTGGCTTTTGCTGGGCCTCTGGAAGTTTACAGTCATGGTGGAAGGCAAAGGGGAGCTGGCATATTACATGCAAAAGAGAGAAAGGGGAAGTTCCCATACTCTTTTAAACAACCCAGATCTGTCAAAGACTGACCCATTAATAAGGGGATGGCAGCAAGCCATTTATGGAGGATCCACCCACCTTAATTCAATGACCTCCCACTAGGACCCACCTCCGGCATTATAGAATACATTCCAAGATGAGATTTAGACGGGACAGGCATCCAAACTATGTAGTATACACACTGTGAAATGATGTACCACATCAGGTTAATTGCATATCCATAACTTAAGATCTACTCTCTTAGCAAATTTTATAAATTTTATGTAAGACGTACTATGAGAGACATATATATGTGATATTATATTTTCTTTATTCATTCATCCATTAACATGAATGCTTAGGTTGTTTCCACATCTTGGCTATTGTAAATAATGCTGCAATGAACATGGGTGTACAGGTGCCTCTTTGAGATGCCAATTTCATTTTCTTTGGATATAAAATCAAATGTTGGATTGCTCTACCATATGATAGTTCTATTTATAATTTTTCAGGAATCTTCATAGCATTTTTTATAATGACTATACTAATTTACATTCCTACCATAGATATTCAAGGGTTCTCTTTTTTCCCATATTCTCACCAGAACTTATATTTTATGTTTGTTTATCATAGCCGTTCTAACATGTCTGAGATACTTCACTGTGATTTTGATGTGCATTTCTCTAATAATTACTATTGTTAATCATATTTTCACACACTTACTAGCTATTCACATATTCTTTAGGAAAAATATCTATTTGGGTTTTTGATCTATTTTTTAATCAGTTGTGTTGGTTTGTTTTGCTATTGAGTTGTGTGGATTTCTTATATATGTTGGATATTAATGCCTCATCAGATGTATGGTCTGCAAATACTTTATCCCATTCTGAATGTTGTCTCTCTACTCTTTTGATTGTTTTAGTTGATGCAATCCCATTGTCTAATTTTGCTTTGTTGCCTGTGCTTTTAGGGTCATATCCAAAAAATTATTGACTAGATCAATGTCATACACCATTATTCTTTTTTCTTCTAGGCATTTTACAGTTTTAGGTCTTAAGTCTCTCATATATTTTGAGTTCACGTTTGTATATGGTATGAGATAAGGGTCCAATTTCATTCTTCTGCATGTAAATATCCAGATTTTTCAATATCATTTATTGAAGAGACTGCTCTTTTTGGAAGTGTGTTCTTGGCACCTTTGTCAAAGGTCAGTTTACCATAAACTCATAATTTTTTTCTGAGCTCATTATTCTGATTTATTGGTTTATGCATATTTTTATGCCAGTACCATATTGTTCTAATTATTGTATTTTTATTATATATTATAAAATAAGAATTGTGATTCCTTTAGTTTTTTTATTCTTTCTCAGGTTTACTTTGATTATTTGGAATTCTTTGTAGTTCTTGTTAAATTTTAGGACTTTTTATTTCTCTGAAAATATGCCATTATAATTTTCTAAATTGATTTTATTTTATATATTTTTTTATTTCCAAGTTTAATTTTAAGCTCAGCATACATGTACAGGATGTGCAGGTTTGTTACATAGGTAAACTTGTGCCAGGGTGGTTTACTGCACAGGTCATCCCATCACCCAGGTATGAAGCCCAGCATCTATTAGCTATTCTTCCTGAAGCTCTCCCTCTTCCCACCCCCCACCCTCTGACAGGCCCCAGTGTATGTTGTTTTCCCCATGTGTACATGTTTTCTTATCATTCAGCTCCCACTTGTAAGTGAGAACATGAAGTATTTGGTTTTTCTGCTCCTGCATTAGTTTGGTAACAATAAAGGCCTCTAGCTCCATCCATGTTCCTGCAAAGGACATGAATTCATTATTTTTATGGATGCATAGAATTCCATGGCATATATGGAAAACTTTCTTTATCCAGTTTATCATTGATGGCATTTAGGTTGATTCCATGTCTTTGCTATTGCTAATAGTGCCGAAATGAACACACACATGCATGTATCTATAATAGAATGATTTCTGTTTCTTCAGGTATATGCTCAGTAACAAGACTGCTGGATGAAATGACAGTTCTGACTGTAGGACTTTGAGGATTGCCTCATTGTCTTCCACAATGGTTAAACTAATTTATACTCCCACCAACAGTGTAAAAGTGTTCATTTTTCTTCGTAATCTTGCCAGCATCTGTGGTTTTTTTATTTTTTAAGAATCGCCATTCTGACTACTGTGAGATGGTATACCGTTGTGGCTTTAATTTGCATTTCCCTAATAACCAGTGATGTTGAGCTTTTTTTCATATGTTTGTTGGCTGCATGTGTCTTCTTTTGAGAAGTGTGGTTTATGGGCTTTGCCCACTTTTTAATGAGATTTTTTTCTTGTTCTTGTAAATTTGTTTATGCTCCTAATAGACACTGGATGTTAGACCTTTGTCAAATGGATAGATTGCAAAAATTTCTCCTGTTCTGCATGTTGTTTATATTCTCTGATGGTAGTTTCTTTGGTTGTGCAGAAGCTCTTTAGTTTAATTAGATCCCATTTGTCAATTTTTGCTTTTGTTGCAATTCCTCTTGGTATCCTTGTCACAAAATCATTGCCCATGCCTCTGTCCTGAATGGTATTGCCTAGGTCTCCTTTTAGAGTTTCTACAGTTCTGGGTTTTACATTTAAGTATTTAATCCATTTTGAGTTAATTTTTGTATATGGTGTAAGGAAGGAGTCCAGTTTCAATCTTCCATATATGGTTAGCCAGTTCTCCCAGCACCATTTATTAAATAGAAAATCATTTCTCTGATGTTTGTTTTTGTCAAATTCATTGAAAATCAGGGTTGTAGGTGTGCAGTCTTATTTCTGGGTTCTCTATTCTGTTCCATTGGTCTATGTGTCTGTTCTTGTACCAGTACCATGCTGTTTTGATTACTGTATCCTTGTAGAATAGTTGGAAGTTGGGTAGTGTGATGCCTCCAGCTTTGGTCTTCTTGCTTAAAATTGCCTTGGCTATTTGGCTGTTTTTTGGCTTTATGTGAATTTTGGTTTCATGTGAATTTTTCCTAATTCTGTAAAAAATTTCAATGGCAGTTTGATGGGAATAGCATTGAATTATAAAATGCTTTGAGCAGTATGGCCATTTTAATGATATTGATTCTTCCAATCCAAGAGTATGGAATGGCTTGTCCACTATGATCAAGTAGGCTTCATCCCAGGGATGCAAAGTTTGTTCAACATAGGCAAATAAATAAATGTGATTCATCACATAAACAGAACTAAAGACAAAAATCATGTGATTATCTCAATAAATGTGGAAAAAGTCTTTGATAAAATTCAACATTGCTTCATGTTAAAAAGTCTCACTAAAGTAGGTATTGAAGGAACATACCTCTAAATATTAGGAGCCATATATGTGACACACCCACAGGCGCTATCATACTGAATGGGCAAAAACTTGAATAATTCTCCTTGAAAACCAGCACAAGACAAGATTGCCCTCTCTCACCACTCCTATTCAACATAGTATTGTAAGTTTTTACCCAGGCAATCAGGCAAAAGAAAGAAATAAGGAATATTCAAATAGGAAAATAAAAATCCAAACTATCTTTGTTTGCAGATGACATAATTCTTTATCTAGTAAACCCTACTGTCTCAGTCCAAAAGCTTCTTAAGCTAATAAGCCACTTCTGCCAACTCTCAGGGTACAAAATCAATGTGCAAAACCCGCTAGCATTCCTATACATCACCAACAGGTAGGCCGTTGGAATTTTCATAGGAATCACATTGAATATGTAGATTGTTTGAATACTATAAACATTTTAACAGTGTTAATTCTTCTAATCCATGAACATGGGATATTTTTCATTTATTTATGTCTTTCTAAACTGCTTACATCAGTGTTATATAATTTTCAGTGTACACATTTTTGATCTCCTTGATTAAATTTATTTCTATGTATTTTATTTTTGACGCTATTGTAAAAGGGATTGTTTTCTTAATTTCTTTTTCAGATAGTCAATTGTTAGTGTAGAAAAACATTATTAATTTTTGTTTGCCAATCTTGTTTCCTGAAACTTTACTGAATTTATTTATTAGTTTTAAAAGATTTTTTGGTAAGATTATGCCATCTGCAAACAGAGGCAATTTTACTTCTTTTCGCATTTTTTGTCTTTTGTTTCTTTTTCTTGCCTAAATACCTATATAATGAACAATATCTTACCTCCAAATAGGATAATTTTTTGACATGCTAAAATCACTTTCTTCCCTTTTTTACTCACCAAATTAAATTGTCATACTTCATTGCAGTTTGAGAAATCAGTTCAGTGGGTCACAATCATTAAACAGTAACATACTAAATTAACAAATTTCGTGTGCAGCACACATCAAAAAGGCAAGAATCACTTTATAAAACTTCCTTGATTTATATACACATATATGCAAAGTCACATTCACTATGTAAACACTGAATATAGAAAAAATACAAAATATGTATGTTAAGGAATGTCCAGAATCACAGTTTTTTAAAAATGGGAAAGTCATTAATGAGATCAGTGTTTTCATTCTGAATATTTTATATTAACAGATATACCTTTTTTATGTCTCTTGACTTTGTAGGCAATATTATAGTATACTCAATTTTCTCATTTACATTGCTTTCATATACATAATTACATCTTGTTCAATTAAAATTTCCTTTTCCTGGGTATGTTCGTCAAGGGTCTTTCTGAAACATAATTTTTATGTAATAAGCTTTGTGGGATTTTGTATGAATGAGAAAAATCTTCACTGCTTCTTCATATTGAAATGAAAAATTTATATTTTATTATTATATGAGTTGTTTACACCTTAAATATGTTACTCAGATTGTCTGTGTGTTTGCACAGAGGTGGGTATGTAGCTCCAGTGGTACTATTAGTCAGTCCAATGTCAATATGATTTCGTTCTTTTGTTGTGTTTTTAAATTCCCCTCCACTGGAAATTTTTAGATTGTATTTAGTCTTAGGGAGAAAAATGAGCAAAATCCAAAAGTTTTACTTGAACTCATCTTTTGAACATGGCACTTGGCCTCCTCTATCCCAGCCTGCCAATTTTTCTCCAGTTCAGTTTGCATATTTTATCTAGCTCTGTAGGAGTTCTGTACAGTTTTTACATCAGTTTTTCTGACTCATATATTTCCTTTTTATTTCTTCTGTTTCTCCTGATATAAGTTATACAGGCAGGAATGAGCTTCCTGTGCTTGCTCACCATCTTGTCAGCACGACCCATAGCTTGCATAATTTTAATCCATCTATGCTTTTACAGAGAACATATATATCCACCTGCTCAGATTTCTCAATGCTCAATCAACTCTCTGTGAAATTTGGCTTTCTTGACCTTTAAAATTAAGTTGTTCTTGTTTATCTCATCCCGAACATCCATGTTGCTAAAGTTAGCGTAGTTCAACATATTTTATCTTCAATTTTGTAGCTATTATTTGCTCATTTGTGTTGTCAAGCATTTAATCATCAAATTTGACTTGGATTGAATTCTGAAATTCTATTTACTTTTGGTTCATATTTGACACCCCTCAAACCTCCATTTCTCCTCCCCTTAATGCTTATTCTTCCTTAGCCTTAGATATTGGTGTTTCCAGGCCTGCACATGACTTAAGCACAAAATATATGTAATGAAAACCTTTCTTTAACTCAGAAAAAAGGCTCTGCTGAGCTTCAGACCCATGTATCTATTTACTTACTAGGCCTTTCCACTAACATATCTAAAAGACATTACTAATTCAACAGGTTCATTGCTAAAGTCATCATGGGCTTGCAAAACATCATTAGACCCTATGTGTTCTTTTTTGGAAAATGATGGTTTCATCACTTTAGTTTCATAATTCATAAAATGCAGAGTCTTCCTGATCTCTCCTTGTATCTATTCTGTTTCTCAGTTCATTCACTCCATTCATATTCAGTACAGCATCATCCCTTATTCTGTCTTAATTTCTTGAGTCTTTATTTTTTTCTCCATTTTTGTAATCAATATTCTAATTCTGGCTTGCAATAATTTTTACTCAAACCATTATAATAGTCTTTATTCTTGCCTACTTACCTTTGAGTTCATTCTTCTTGAACATACCCTCCACCTTGCCAATACAACCCTAATAACATAACTTAGCTATTCAAAATGGCTGATAGCTCCAGGGTAAAAGTTAAAATCACTTGTGGTGTGTGAGTCATTCATAAAAGGCTTCTATCTACACAGTGCAGACCATCACCCCTTAATGCCCTTAATGTGCATAGTCTAGCGCCACTGGAATTTGACTTCCCAGATCTTCCCATGAATCTACACTACCACATTTTTTTCATATAATGTTCCCTGGTATTTTAAAAAATATGCTGACTTTGTTCCTGCCTTGCCTATTTTTTTTTTCATTTCACATAAAATAATATTTTATGTTAAATATTTCTTGCCTCCCAGGTGTTATTGACTGCATGATTGTATTCCCCAAAATTCATATGTTGAAACCTAATTCCCCATTGGATGATATTCAGAAGTGGGAAGTGGGGGAGGTAATTAAGTTTAGATAAAGTCATACAAGTAAAGCCTTTTTAATGGGATTAGCATCCTTATAAAATGAGAGATTAGAGCTTGCTCTCTCTGTATATGCAAGGATATAACAGTAACATAGTCATCTGACAAGAGATAGGAATTTCACCAAGAACTTGACCATATTGACACTCCCATCCTGGACTTCTGGTCTCCAGAACTGTGAGGAAAAAAAAAAGTATGTGTCTAAGCCACCCAATTTATGATATTTTGCTGTAGTAACCTGAACTGATGAAGACACCAGGGAGCTATAAATGTACTGCTCTCGTGCTCCACTACATTTTTTGCTTAAAAGAAAATATATCGCAATAGTCTTATTTATATATTTATTTATGTATCAACTACTTTAGGAGAAGGTTAATATAGGAACTACTGCATGGTATAGTTATGAAGTTAAATTCATGAAATACATTAAACACAACGTAAGTGTTAGCTATTCATGTTGATAGTTTTAGCTATTGACAATATTTAGCTACTGATATGATTATCTAGCTGATTTGCTATTGTTGAAACATGTCAGTGCTGAAAACAATAGTATGCATCATCACTAAACACACATTAAACCTATGAATACATTTTAAAATATGTGGCATTTACATATCATGGCATTGGGGTTATACAATTGTGGTGCTAGTGAAAGAAGCGTTTCTTTAATTACTTCTTGAAAAAATAGGATATCCCAGATATTGCTAGAACAAATACTGAATTAAGACAAGCTAGTGATTACAGGGTGTCTAGCTTCTGGGGAAAAAAATGGACACAAGGATACGGAATGAGACCAATATAGAAAAATTGGCTTTATATTACAACTGAACTCAAATGCAGGGCCTCCTGTGAAGGCTGTATTGGAAGACATATGGTTTTGAAGTACTCAAAAACCTTATCTCTTGCATTGCTATATCTGGGAATCAAAGGGGGTAGAGGAGGTTGTGACTGAGGATTCCCAAAATGATATTTTTCAGAATCATTTTATTCTGCTTTTTTTTCTCTACATGTTAACTTAGGAAAAAACAATGAATTTTGTTTGCCTGGAATTAATACTATTCACTTCTCTTTCTGGTGCCCAAGCTGGAGTGCAGTGGCATGATCTCAGCTCACTGCAACCTCTGCTTCCTGGGCTCAAGTGATTCTCCCAACTCAGCCTCCCGAATAGCTGAGATTACATGTGCCTGCCAATACACCCAGCTAAGTTTTGTATTTTTAGTAGAGATGGGGGTTTCACCATGTTGGCCAGGCTGATCTTGAACTCAGGTGATCTGACAGCCTCAGTCTCCCAAAGTGCTGGGATTACAGACATGAGCCACTGTTCCTGGCCTCAATTTTCTAAAATAAACTCTTAGTGGATTTTTATTAAACAGACATAAAATACGTTTGTAGCTTATGCTCTTTTTTTAGAATTGCCTCCTGGGAAGAGAGAGAATGACACACCAGAAATAAATAATGATGAAGACTCTAGAACTCATAGAATTTTAAACTGTATTAGCATCCCATTTTTATTACTATTATCAAGGATTTATTCCCATAATCTGATACAGCAAACATGCATTATAATTAGTAATATGCAAAATTGATTTGTGAAAACCATCGAGATATAGCAGAAGTTAGAAAAAATTATAAATCACAAGGCTCACAAGGTTTTGATGGAATTAAAAATATAACACCTAATAGAAGCTGTAGTTTTTCCATTCTCTCTAAAATCTCTAGAACCAAAGATAGTAGTGGTTTAAAAAAATCAATAATCACATTGGAACAGGATAAAATGAATTCTTATAGAAGAGAAAACTTTAAAATCCTGAGAGGCAGACAGCAGATAGGGTCCAAACTAGAAAAATCTCAGCTCCAGTGTACATCGGACTGTATTTCTGCAAAAAGATACCAGGGGAAAAAAGAGCTCTATCTCCGGTGAATGGAGGATTCCAGTCGTAAAAGTAGATTTACGTGTAAATTACAACAATTCATTGCGATATCATAAAAGGTGAAGTCACACCCTTAAAATGTCTCTCGACACTCACACCCATGTGGTCTTGGGCTATTTGGAAATCGTGTCTGCCTAATGACCTGAGAAGCAGACAGGGAAAAGCGGGTGAGTGCACTGACTGCCAGGCCACAGCAAATAAATTTGAGGAACACACCTACCTGAGAGAATGGGGGAAATAGCTTGCGGTTATGAACTGAGTGCCTGTGCTCCCTACATTCATATGTTAAAATATGAATTCTAATGTGATGGTATTTGGCTTTGGAGTCTTTGGGAGGTACTTAGTACAGAAGGTTGAAGCCTTAATGAATGGGATTATCACCCTTATAATAGAGATGCCAGAGACAGCTCTTTCCCTATTTTTTCCTTGTGAGGACACAAGAAGTGTAGTCTGCAACGTGGATTCACCAGAACCCAACCATACTGTCACCCTCATCTCAGACTTCCAGCTTTCAGATTTTAAGAAATAAATTTCTGTTGTTTTTAAGTTACCCAGTCTATAATATCTTTTTTATAAAGAGTACAAGCACCAGATTATAAGCAGCCCTACCTTCATAACTCCTCACAAACATACCCTGGGCATGGCAGTTTGGCATTTGATGCGATGAGCACTTTAGCTGTAAAGATGAATGCACAGCCAGAAATTACCAAACATTTAAGGAACGCTCATGCTGTGAAAAACAACGAAACTCGATGTAAAAACATTTGTGTAAGGAAACACAGTAAATAGTGAAAATACGACAGATCTTAAATGGGAAAGGATATTGGGTTCATATGAGAGAATCCACTTGTGATTTAAAAAAAAGATTTGAAATACGAGAATGAAACAGCAAAATTAAAATTTCAGAAGAACCTAGTAGAAATCTGTTAAATCACGAAGACAGACTAGAGATCTCTCTCACAAAATACAGCAAAAAGAACAGATTAAAATGTGTCTATGATGTTCCAGGAGAAAATGAAGAGAACGTTGAGAAGACTTATCCAACAAAATAAAAGAATACAATTTATCAAATGGATCAAAGAGATGAACCATCTTACAGGGCCTATAAAGTGTCCAGAACAATAAAACACAAACACTCACATATAGATACACTTATTGAACTCATTGTAATATAACTCAAAACTACTAAAAGATATATAAATCGTTAAAAATTTCCAGAGAGAGAGAGGGGCAGATTTTTTTTAATCATACAAATGAATGAGAGGTAGTTTCCTATTAGGCTTCTGTTACGGATTAAATGTTTGTGTGCTCCCCAAATTCCTATGTTGAAGTCTAAAGCTGAAACTCCAGATCTGATGGAATTTGAAAGTAGGGCTTTTTGAAGATAATTTAGTTTAGATGAAATCATGAGAGTGAGACTCCCATGATGAAATGGATTCATGTCCTTTTAAGAAGAGAAAGGGAGATGGCAGTTCTCTCTCCCCCATGTGAGGACACAATAAGAAGTCAACTGTATGCAAGCCAGGGAGAGCGACCTCACAAGAGCCCTGTGATGCTGGCCCATATATCAGACTTCAAGCCTCAGGAACTTTGAGAGTATACATTTCTGCTGTTTAAGCCACCTGTCTATGGCATTTTGTTATAGCAAGCCAAGCAGAAGAAGATACTTTCTTATCCACAATATTCATATCTTGAAGTCCATAGAGCAACAGATTTAAATTTTTGAAAGAAAACAACTTTAAGTGGAATGATAACATCTACAAAGTTGGTAAAATGAAGATTTCAACAGTTTACACCAAGCAGATTGTATTTCAAAATATTATTAAAGATAGATAGTGGGTATGGTTGCACAACAGTGTGAATGTAATTAATACTGCCAAATCATACAGTTAAAACAGGTCCCCATAAAAGATGTTGTTACCTATATTTTAACCAAATATAAAGTGTCGTTAATAGATCCATTCTAACAAGACAAAAATATGAAACTAGGAAGCAAGGAATGAACTTAACAATGGTGAATAATTATTGTAAAGATAATTAAACACACTAGTCTAGGGTATATAGAGTAACACAGCAAAAATCTTAAGATTAGAGAAGATTAGAGAATTATTCCATAATTCAAATCTATATGTAATAAACCCTTCACCTCCTAAAACACACAGTAAACACTGTTTTCAAGCAGCTCGAACACATCGATGTGATCATGTACTAAAGTACAAAGAAAACTACAATACTTTAAAACTGATATTATGCTATGTTCAATGACTGTCATGCAGTATATCTGGAGATCAATAATTAAAAATAGCTAAATCTATATATATCTGGAAATTAACACAAAAATATGTACGTGTATACATGTATACATATATATACAATGTGATATATATGTCTATATATATATACACACACACATAATATATACACACACACATATATATGCAAACGTCAAATAAACACATAAAGTTCTAAATAATTTTTGCTTTATAGAAAGAAAATTGGACATTGTATTTACTTTTTTAAAAAAAGCTTTCTTTGCAAGCAAATAAAATTTCAAAAAGTTTGTAGCCTTCTGCTATCAATTAACAAAATTATCTCAAAACAGAAAACCTGAATAGACAAACTACAGATACATTAAAATAGCAATAGAAAAAATCTACCTCCTAACACTAAATAGACAGATGTTTCAAGTGATATCAAACTCTCAAGGAACAAATAAGTCCTACCTTATAAAAACTGTTTAGAACACAGAAAAAAGGTGGGACGCTCTCCAAGTCATTTTGCAAGGGATACATAGGACAACTTTACTGTTGTCTTGGAACTTGCACAGAGACCAAGAAGCTGGAGAACAATAGGTGCCAGACCATTGCTGCAGAACACACTGGGATATTGTGAACACCCGTGAAAGTTTTAGCCTATCACCCAACTTAAAATCACAGTTGGGTACATTGATGAGAAGTGTTCCCTAGTGAGAATTCCACTGGAGAGAGTTGGTATATTGTGAATCCCCACTCCTTTCCCAAGGAAGAGGGGCTTCAGAAGACTGATGTGGACACCCAGAAGATTAGAGCACTTAGGAGACTGGAACTTGCTTCCAGAAATTAATGAGGCAACGATTCATGAGTTTCTCTGTGAGTGGAACAAATACAGGCATAGAAGTGAAGCTTTAACCAGCCTGAAATTTATCCCTGTCAAGGACATCTGGAGGGGTAAAGTACCTACAAGAGAAAGAGTCTGTATGGGAGGAATTGATGGAAGCCAGGGACTGTCAGGTCATAAGAAGCAAGCCAGAAGGAGGCATCTTCTGCATCAGAAAACAACAGTGTGACATTTTGAATAATATAAATTTCCAAGAGTCAACAAAAGCATTGCACAAGAGAAAAAGCCAAAAATCAGACATCTATCACACAGATGGCCTGGATACCAGATGACAATGAGCCAAAGAGCTTCGTAAGACTTTGTTCTTTTCCTCTAATCCTTACTACTCCCTAATCCTAACCCTGGAGGGACCCCAAAGGGAAGCCAAGTGTACAAAGTAGAGATAGAACAAAGAAAACATCAGGAGAAACTGACCACTTTCCCCGTTTTGGTATCAAACAACGGAGTGTAGCTTTGATATAGGCTGAACTGAAAAAACAAGAGGCTATCTGCTACTACATAAAAGAAACTTGCTAAGTATGGGCCCTGTAAAACAATCACTCCTGAACCATTTTATAATTCCTTCCCTGCTGAGTCCTTCAATAAACCAGGGACACTCCAACTCCTGATAGCTAAACAGTCAGAATAACACAAATTCTTAAATTTTTTGGACTCCATGTTTGGGTCCCCTTCCACAAACACTCCCTTCATGGAAGCCATCTTCTCTCTCCTGGATTTCCCCTCTGGGGTCCCGTTCCACACTCTCGTGGAAGCCTGTCTTCTGCTCTGAAACTCCATCTCTCTCTCTATTCCCTTCCTCTCATTGTGGAAGCTGCTTTTCTCTCCTTGATTCCATCTTTCTGGATTCTCTCATTCAGTGTGAGAGTTAGCTGTTTCTTTCTCTCTCCTTCTTTTGTTTCTCTCTGTCTTTAAATAAAACACTTTTCACAAAATTAAAAAAAGAAAAATTTTTTAAGTTCTTAAAAAAATTAAGAATCTCATAAAGTTATAATAAATCAAATGATAAAAGAATTCTTTATAGTAGAAAATTAAGAACCATCCCCAGTAATAAAAAAAAGTTTCAACAGCAAAGAACACATTAGTATTTTCTACATATGCACATGGATTTTGCCTATCTACTTGCATTCTACATGAATTACATTTAAGAATGTGATTTTCTGTATTGATAAGCCAAAGGAGAAAATATGATCTCAGTACATGCCAAATCTTAGCTACAGGTAAGCAGTCGTGATGAAATTAAATACAAAGGATATCTTAGAAATTACAAAATTAAGGGAAACATCGTTAATAGGAGACATCTTGCTCATTAGCATACCTTAAAACCATATTATCGATATAAGAAATAAGACAATGTTGAATTTACCCAAGCAATGATACAATATATTACTGGAGGTTATAACCACACAATAAACCAAAAACATACATAGGTCTAAAAGTTACTTTCCAAAATATAGAAAGGTATCCAAAAATTTCAAGAAAATTCAGGCAAGCCAATAAAATGATTATGTCAATGAACAGACAATTTATAGCAAAGTATGTAAAGATGGCTAAGAGCTTAAGAAAACAAATTAACGTCAGGAGTAGCTTGATTAATGCAAATAAAAACAAATAATAATAAGTTTAAATTGTAGAGTTTGAAGAGGTCTGCATTCTGACCCTCTGCAGAATTTCCTAAATAATAATAATGAAAATGTCCATGGTCTCAAAGCCAGCAATTCAACTGAATAGCCACTATAACACATGTATATAAGACCCAGAATACATAAGTGTATATTTATATATATGTGCCTATGTGGTCTATGTGTATGTGTGTGTGTGTGTGTGTGTGTGTGTGTGTGTGTATATTCATATGAAGCTCTTTGGCTCATTATCATCTGGTATCGAGGCCATCTATGTGATAGATGTCTGATTTCTAGCTTTTTCATATATATATATATATATGCATATACTTCAAAACTATTTAAATAGAAAGTTACTCAATCATATTATTTTATAAGGATACATATGTACCTATATATGAAAATACATTTACAAAAATGTCTGAAAGGAGATGATAGAGCAAGCTGTTGACAGGTGTTTCCTGTTGGAGGGGACTGGGACTTTAGTGGTGCAGAGATGGTGGTCAAAGTGAGGTTTAGCCTGTCCACTATGTTATAACTTTGTACAACGTTAATTTATCACATGATGTTTATAGTTGGTCAAAGGAAAAAGATTGTATTATCATCCTGATAGATTCATTTGATTTTATTTTCTTTTTCCTTCTTTACATCCTGTCATTAAAACTTCTGTATGTGCATTGCATTTGTAGACCAACCAATATCCCCATGGAGGAGCAAAAATATACTTATGCTTTTCAAGGCTTGTTTATGTGAAAATGCAAGAATACTTTTATTTTTCAGAGAAGTGATCATCTGGGCAAGTTTCATGGCACTTGGCTGTAGTTATTTTTGACAATGAGTCAGCTAACAGAGCTAAACAAGTTTTTCCTTTAAATATGCTTGTAATCTACATATATTTAGATGTATAAATACTATATAAGATTATATAATAGTGCATATTATAAATAAACATGTAAAATAAGTATATCACTTCCAACTACTTAAATTTTGCCTAAAATATTTAAAAACTAAGATTGATTTAGAACTGAAGTAAGGAAAGATTAAACTGGCGTAAAGAAATAATGTTACCCTTTCTCTTCAGCTTTGGTCTCTTTCCACCCCCACGCTCCTCACCAGCTCTATCTTGTATCCTAGCAGAGGAAAAGTAAACATTTCCCGATGTTAGCAGTCAACTGCAGCAGCAAACATGGAGAAGCATGCACTTCTGCGCTTCAGGAAAGGGGTACCACCATCTCTTCATTTATGAAGAAGAAATTAAGAAGTAGCATACAAGGGTTGCATGGGCAGAGTCGATTAACATTTTGCCCTTTAAATCTTAACTTTGAGTAATGTTTGACAGGAATAGAATTCAGAAATTTTTACATTGAAGGGATGATCATTCTAGTGTTTAATAGTTTAAAGCTGGTAATAATTACAAGATTTAGATTAGGATTAAAATAAGCCAAAACCCTAGCTCTTACACAAGAGTCAAATATGAACATATTACCACAAATATAGGGTCAGCAATTATCTAATGAATCGGACTTAATCCTACATTCGCTGGAATGACATAGTAATGTGTATTAATCTGTTTTCATGATGCTGATAAAGACATACCCAAGACTGGGCAATTTGCAAAAGAAAGAGATTTAATGGATTCATGATCCATGTGGCTGAGGAAGCCTCACAATCATGGCAGAAGGTGAAAGCCATGTCTCACATGGTGGCAGACAAGAGAAGAGAACTTGTTCAGGGAAATTCCCCTTATGAAGCCAGGAGATCTCAGGAGACTTATTCACTAACAAGAGAATAGCATAGAAAAGACCCACACCCATAATTCAATTACCTGCTACTGGGTCCCTCCCACAACGTGGGAATGATGGGAGTTACAGTTCAAGATGAGATTTGGGTGGGGACATAGCCAAACTGTATCATAATGTAAACCTCATCTGCATGTGTGTACAAATAAAAGACATATCCTACCTATCTGATAAGTGATAAAATCAAAGAGATTACTTAGTTAAATAGCATGGTTTATGAAGCATCCCAAGCACTTTGTTTCTCAGGATAGAAAGCAAAGGTGGGAAAGGATTGATGAGGATTCTGAAGCTGTAGGCTGAGCCAAAACAATACTTGTGAGCCCTGTCAAGAATCTTGAGTTTTTTAATTATTTCTTTTCATTATCCTTTTTATTGCTTGGTCTTTTTTTTTATTGTACTTTAGGTTCTGGGGTACATGTGCAGATCATGCAGGATTGTTGCATAGGTACAAACATGGCAGTGTGGTTTGCTGCCTCCATCCCTCCATCACGTAAATCTGGCATTTCTTCCCATCCCTCCCCAAATCTTGAGTTTTATACTGAGATCATCAGTCTTTAGACAAGAAGGCTGGTAGGTTCATAAAGGTTTTCCGAGCAGAGATAGTTTTATGAGACTCAATTTCTAGATCCTCACTTTCCAGCTCCTTCATTTCCACGTAGTCTCTTCAGCTGCATGAGAGTGCCCATATTCCTGTTAGTCTTTTCTTATTTCACACACACGCAAAAACACTGCCCTTAACTGCAGAACAAAAAGATTAAAGTTTTGCAGAAACTCCTTTAATGATTCATGGATATGTCTTAAACTTATTAGTCTCCCTTCTTTCCTTTGCATTTAACATATAAATATCAAGAGTGGTAGAATGTTCTGAATTCAAAAGGGCTAATGCATTAGAAGTTACTGAACCTGATCCAAACCTAACTGATCTTTTTCCTAGCATGACTGAATTTCTCATGTTACAGGAAATAAAACCCAAGGATGAAAAATTTACATGATTATTTAAGATTGGGTGTGCATTATTCAATAATGTATTTAAAATCCATTTTATCAAGGTATAAAATATCTCAATTACATAAATCTTCATTTCACCTTACAAAATATAAATAATATTCTTATTTCTTATTAACCAAAAATAAGCTTCTAAAATTATGATGAAATATTTATAAATGTGAACAATTTCTTGAGAGTGAATGAAAACAAAACATGTTGGAGTCTCCTGCTGCGGTCTTCAAGAAGAATCATAAGCCAGGAGCAAGGTGTGGGTAGGAAGGTAAATTTGCTAATTGCAGTTAACTTCAGGGAGCTACAATATAGAAAGGAAATGTCAGGGGGAGTTTCATTCTGATAATCAAGCACTAAAAAAGCACCAGAATATCTTAAGAACAGAACAGACTGCTGCGTCTATGCCTTCTCCATGTGCATACCCTTCAGTTAGTTGATGCAGAAGAGTATTTTTGAGCCTCTGGTGTGATTGTGGCCAATCAGTGTCTTTCCGAGAAGAAGGTAATGTAAATAAAAGTCTAGTGTCCTTAATTATTCTTCTTAACTTGAAGTATATCAACTTTGGAAGGTCTCTGGAAAACTTAAATTTGTATCCAAAGTTTTTATAGGAAAGAGTATTCATCTTCTGGCAAAGTGAGCCTATTATTCCGAAGACCAAAAAAAAAAAAAAAAATGTTCCTGATGAAAAATAGGTCAAGAACCCCTGCTAGAGAATCGTAATTGCTTCATGAAGAAAATCAGCCCTCCTATTACCTCCTGGCCTAATCTCTTTGTTTTTCTTCCTGTCCTCATCTTTTCTTTTCTTCTCCCCTCCTCCACCTCCTCCTTTTCCTTCTCTTGTTCTTTCCCACTCCGCTCCCCTGCCCTTCCAGTTGTAGCTGGAATCAGTCTGTGAATCATGTCACAGGCAATGCTGATTAATTCCCTGCAATTTCACACTGTGAGAATATTGCCCTCCATTATTCCTCCTCAGAGCTCTCTACATACCTGGAATAGACATACCTGGAATATACATGGGGTGTGTCTAGTCATGTAATGCTTGCATTGTGATATTGCTGCAAAGTCAGATCTCTAGTAGAAAGTGCTGAATTATACAAATTGAGAAGGCACAGCAGTCCTTCAGTGGATAAGGAAAACTACTGGACTTCCTCTTACATCTTGCAATGTACATCTTTAAGAAGCTTTAAAACACAAAATACCCATAAACCTTTAAAAATGACATTTTTGAACCACACTTGTCTGAACAAAAAATAAAGAAGGCTTGTTTCAAAACAAATTGGGAAATACTTCTCTAATATTCTGTAACAGAAAAATTGAATGCACTTTTGTTTTAACTGGAACAACAAATGGGAAATAGTCCGTGGGCAATTGAAAGAAAAGCAGAATACTAGGCACCTCTTGTTTTGAAGAAGTAAACCTGAGCATGATGAGGGCATGACTGCTCTAGGAAACCAATAATGAATAAGAAAATGTAGTTTCTATTTTTTGTTGTTGTCAATGTTTCTGCTTTCTCAAAGAATTTTTACAGTTCATAAGACACTTTTCTTTTTCCTTTCTTCAGAAATGTGTAATTAAATAAATGACAGGTGTACATACTCTGCTGCTACATTTTGTAAGTGTATATTTCTGTTAAAAATACGTAATTAGTTGAATGATAAAGTCACCTTGAGTAGCCCAGGAAAGGAGATCAAAGTGGATGTTTCTGCAACGAGAAAAGCATTGTCCTAAATCAGGTCAAAAATGATGCCCTGGAGTCGCTGACCGACTTACCTGCCTTTTCTTTTGGTATCATGTTATGCAAGTAAAATAAGACTTTCTAGTCATAATAGCATATTTAAAATGCGATTTCACAATCACTATGTAAATAAAAAGCAAACTTCTGATTCAAAATAAGACTCAGAAAAACTTACTTAGAGCTTAGACAAATCTACAAAAGAGCTTTCCTGGTATGCTTAAATATTTTATTAATAAATATGTTCATGTTGTACTTTGAGTGTCAAAGAAAAAAAAAAGAATCTATATAGTAGTACTTACCGAACAAATGCAGACCCTTATAAAATCATGCACTTTGGTACTTAGCGAAAGGTCCTAAAATACAATAAATGTCATGATGAGCAAATTATTACTTCTGGTAACAATACTGAAAGAGAAAAAAATAAGCTACTAAAATACTATCTTATTCTGTGACTGCTGTATTACCAAGTAGTTAACGGCAATGTTAATGCAAAATATCAGTGTAAATTGTCAAGATTTTAAGGTAGTATTTTAATATGATATATACAAGGCTTATATTTCTGGTATACAATGCTGCACTGTCAATTTAGTTACTTATTTTAAAAGAAGATAATTCTGAACTACATTTTTGTTTCTATGCTGTGAGAGCCTAAACTGAGTATGTTTTTTGATTTTCATTCTAAAAATGAGACTTATGTCAGTTCATCCAAGGAGAAAAGAATAGGAATGGGAAGTATCACAGGGAGTTTAGGATTATATTATAGTCCAAATTAAATACCCAATTTGCCTCTAATGTGAGCCATGGTTTTCTAGCTGCACAGAGATAGAATTTAGCTAAAGCAGACGCTAATTTCCCTGCTCTGTTCCCGGAACGCTAAAGACAGAACATTCAGCACTACATCAGGCAATACTCCCATAAAGCTAATAGATTTAGCAGAATGGAAAGGTAACATGACCCCTGGAAATGAAAGCTTGCTGGCAAGGTAGAAATACCATAACCCTGGGATTTCTCGTCTTGGTTTCATAGCCACCTCATAGGACTTTGGAGCTGCAGTGGACCACCTGGTCAGACACAGGTTTTGCAGAGTACAAATTCAGGACTCATAAGCTTTATCATTTGATTAGGCTCAGGGAGTAGTCTGTGAGACTACAGATAACTGAGTGAAAGGAGGATAGCTGAGAGTGGTGACCACTAAAAATTCCGGTAAATGGGGAAAAAAATGCTGTAGCTGATAATTTTCTCGTTTGTTTATAGAATTTCTCCCTTTTTCTTTCTTCTTGTTTCTCCTAGGAAATGTGCAATTAAATGCAATACTACTGTGTATCATCTGCTGCTACTTTATGTATTTATAAATACATTTCTGTTTAAAATTCACATTTTGGTTGAATTACAAAATTATACTGAATAATCCAATACATGAGACCAAAATGGACATTTTTGCTATGAGAAAATCATCACTTGAAATCAAATAGACTATCTTAGGAAGGTCACAGGGGAAGATGGATTAGAGCTATTCAACTCTACCAGTCTTCGTATAGATGCAAACCAGGTCACTGCAGTTAATAACCAGATGTCATTAAGAACAATATAAAAATATGCTCTACAGCTAACTTTACAAATTAGAAAATAAATGTAATAAAACCTACATAGTTTCTTAAGAATTAATGTGTACATCCATACATTATTATTATTGTAATATTTGTTTGACCATAAAGACCAAAGAGATGCTATTTTTTGAGACTCTGTCTTAATGTCTGCATGTATAGAGAGAAACAGGAGAACGTTGTTAACCACAGCAAAATAGCTGTGAGATTCATTAGATATACAGATTAAAATACAGCAAGCCAAAACACCATCTAAGTCAAGATTTTAGCAAACGAATTTCTGATAGCCTCAAAAAAAGTCTTTGCTCAGTCCTTCCCTTCTTAATGTAAAACCAGAAGTTATTTTTGTCAACGTTTAGGTAGTGCGACATCCAGTTGTGACTAAATGTTTTTCTTTACTTGTCCCAAAAGCTTCGTGAACTTCAATTTGGTACATTTTTAGTCATATGGGTTTAGGTTACTTGGCAACTGAGCACATAACTAATAATTTCAATTATTTTTAAAAATCAACTATATTTTATCACCAAACATCTAAGACTTTGTTGGTAAATACTGGAGTGAGTGATTTAATGAGATCGATTATCTGAATCTGCTTCTCTAATGCCAACTTCTAGATGACAATTTGTTTTACTCAAAAAGCCTCTGTGTTATTCACATAGATATTAAAATTTCTGGCTACGCTTATGATAGTTATTCTGATAAATAGCTAACATTATGGCAGTTCATTATTATGATACGCCTATGAGTAAATATAACATATATGTATATACAGGTATTTTGTCATCATGTATAAAGGAAGAGGATATTAGTAATACAATCAGTGTGCTATAATAAAATATTAGCATAATAATTAGAACATGGACATTAGATATGGTTACAATTACTAATGATTATTCTCTAATTTTTTTAATGTTTTAAATATATTACTAACGGTACCTTAAACAGGATGCACAAATTGTGGTAGCTTAATATTGAAATGCGGAAAGAAATGCACACCCATACACATTAAATACAGCTTTTTAAAATCTAAATATATTTTATCTAAAAATAGTAACAAGACAAAATATTATATAAGCTCAATCATTATTTATACTTCACCTGTATACTGTTTATGAGATTTTATTTTGAGGAACTTAGTACCAGGATATTTGGTGTTAAAATCAGTAGGATTAAAGTAGAAAGTTTTGTTGGTTATGGTTTACCTCCTAAAGGTCAGGAGGGATGGAGACTTTACTATTCTCCATTGTGCTAAGCCGGCAAGATTATTAAATGAAAAATTAAAACATTTTTCAAAAACTACATTTACATGTTAAAGCCATCCAAAGACTAATTTATGCTCCATTAAGGTATGTGGTTTTATTTGGCGATCTATTACATTACTGAGACCAATTCTAATAGCAGCTGCCATTTATAATGCCTGGGAGATACTAAGCAGTTTATTAAAGTGCTTATTTTCACTAATAGGAAATCTGATCACTAGCTCCTTTTCTATCTAGTGTTATTATGAGAGTGAAAATACATTTTCTCTAGATTAGATCTGGAGGAAATTTATCTTGGTAATAGATGTAGATTTACCCTTATTGTTTTAATATATCAAATGCATAGGCTTTTAAAAAGTTGTTTAATAAAAGCATCTGCAGAAAGTCCAAAAACGAACATGCACCCTGCCAGGAATACTTCCCTAGGAGAATGAAGTGAAATAATGTATCAATTCCCATCCCTACTCCCCAGCCTCTTATTTACTTGTTTTTTTTTTTCTTATAAGCACAAACATTGAAATTGAAAAATATAGGTGACTTCAGAAATCGAGGTTTCTATACCAAGTTTCTTCTGCATGGCTTGGTTCTTTATTATTGAGCATAACACCAAGCTCAAAGGAAATCTGACTTAGTTTTCTTTGCAAAGGGATATAAGTAGAGGCTTGAACAAAACAAATCAGTAGGATCTTCTTTTATAACACCATTGGAATCAAATGTCGTTAGATACTAAATAAACTTCTAATTAAGGCAGTGTATTCCAGAATATTAAGCCATACCATAACTTACTCTTACCTAAGTTTAGATATCATATCCCTTCAAATGAATCTTCATACTGTACAAGATTACTTAAATCTATCATCTATTGTGGCTAACAATAAATTAATAGTAATATTTTCTATATGCAAAGTGCTGTGTCAGGTACTTTACCTGCAATCTATTATCTTACACAGACAACAACTCCCTGGGGTTTATTGTAGTCACTGTCAACTGCAATTTCATGCTTATGCTGATTAGTCAGTCACTTTGTCCTCAGTGTTTTGTGACTGTTTCACTTCTCCATCCTGCAAGGGCTCAAAAATAAAATCTTTGTTCTTTTATTTCCCCAAAATATAATTTACCAAGATCACTATTCGCAATCTACTTTTAATCCTATTCTGGAGATAACAGAGGTTATATTGCTATACATTACAACAAAGTATGTGCATGTAATTTAAAATATTCTGGCTTTTTCAGTCCTCACCCATTTCTGCTCAAGCATGTTTTACTACTCCTCCCTTCCTGTCTGCTCTTCTTTTGGATTTCTTTTTGCCCCTTGCATTTTTTTGTCCCCTGGTCTTTTCATTCCTGGTTCAACTGATATTATTGGGCTTGATTTGTGCCCAGTAGTTCAAAAGTCCTTATAAATTTGTGTAGAAAAATTCACCTTTGTCTTTAACAATTTATACACACACACACACACACACACACACACACTGATGAATCGCTATATTTTAAATTATTAAACACACACAAATGCGCACACACAGTTTCACTGCTACACTCAGAAAAATAAGTGTATTCAAATTGCAATTCAAGTGTTTAGTCATAAGACAAGCTTGATCTATATCCATTGCAAAATTAATCCATTTCCATATAAGTAGCCTAATTAAGTTGGCCCCTGTTCATTATGGCTCAAACATTCAGGAGAAAATATGGTTCTGGAGAGTGATCAGGTTTGCTGTTGCAGCATAATGTGCTTTCTGAAGAGTGGGCTGTCTGTACCTCTCCATCCTGCCTGGATCTCATATAGTGCTACAGACTTGGGCAGAGTACCTAAAGGTTGGGAAAGAATTTCCCCCCACTAGGAGATCTGCAATGACTTAACTGCTTATATTCCCATAGTTTCCAGCTGGAAATTGAGATATTGTGAACTGCATCAAGTCATCAAGCTTGGGGGTGATTTGGGCTGAAGTACAGCTTTCGCTCTTTGGGCCATGGATCCTGTGTCTGTGAACCTGAAGACACCTGGAGTGGGTTCCAGTTCTAATTCCCACAGAGGCTCTCTGGAGTTAATCTATAGCCCTGAATGTTTGCTGATCATATAGCTGTATGTGTTTTCTGCTGGATTATATAATTCTAGTTTCCTCTCTTAGCTTTTAATTGGGGGAGGGCAAGGGAAATACTCCTTATGCTCCTTTGAGGTTCCCATATGTTCAAATACTTTTTATGTGGTAGACACTAAAGTTGATTAACCATAACTACTATAAAGGGAAACCTAGCTCTTATTCCAGTCTCTCCCTCTCAAATCTTCTGTATCCCATATATTTTAGGAAGCCACTGGAAAGTGTCCCACAAATGCTCATGAACAAGCTCACCAGGTTCTGCAGTTGTGGAGCTGAAAGCCACTCATTGGAGAAAGTATTCCTCTGCAGGAGTATTATAGCATGTTATGCTTTGCTGCTCTGCAAATTTCCGGGTAATTAACAAGCATTTCGGAGCTCAAGATCACACATCATCTTCTTCTCATGCAAAATATTCCGTAAGTTGGTGTGCCTTTTTAAAATTAAATTCTGAGACATGATCTGGAGTTATGCTGAGATGGTAAAACCATGCTCAGAAATTATGGTTCTCTCTAAAATTCTATCTAAAGAGTCCATAAGAAATAAAATAAATGTTTCCTCTGATGACAGTTTACTGTGAGCAAAATGATACAGAACAATGGTTCTCAACTTTGGTTGCACATTAGAATCACCTGGGAGCTTTTTAAAATTTCTGATACTCAATTCTTATCCCAGATAAATTAAATCAAAGGCTTTGGGGGTGGAGCCAGGGCATAGACACTTTTTCCCAAGTGATTGTAACGCTAGTGGTTCAACATCTTAGCTTCCCAAGTGAAGCTAAGGTTTAGAGCCCCTGATAAATATACCTTTTTATTTGCAATACGACCAAGGAAATTTTGATAAACACAATTTAATATCAGCATGGAAAGGACATGCAGTCATGTTTCCCTTAACGATGATGAGATGTTCTGAGAAATACATCTTTAAGTGATTTGTCATTGTGGGAACCTCGCACAGTGTACTTACACAAGCCTGGATAACATAGCCTACTACATATCTAAGCTGTATGGTGTAGCTTATCGCTCCTGGGCTGCAAAACTGTATGCCTGTTACTGTAGTGAATACCATAGGTAACTGTGACAGAATGGTAAGTATTTATGTATCTAAATATGTCTAAACGTTGAAAATTTACAGTGAAATATGGTATAAAAGATCCAAAATGGTACACCTGTATAGGGCACCTACAGTGAATGGGGCTTAAAGGACTGGAAGTTGTTTGGGTGAGTCAATGAGTGAGTGGAAAGTGAATGTGAGGCCTAAGACATTGCTATATACGACTCAAGGCTTAACAAACACTGTCCATTAGGCTACACTAAACTTATTTTAAAATGTTCTTCCTACAAAAATAAATTTATACTCATTTACCATAACATTTTTTTTCTTTATTAACTTTCTCCCCCTTTTTCTTTTTGAGATGGAGTCTCACTCTGTAGCCCAGGCTGGAGTGCAGTGGTGTGATCTCAGCTCACTGCAACCTCCACCTCCTAGGTCCCAGTTGAAGCAATTCCCCTGCCTCAGCCTCCCGAGTAGCTGGGATTACAGGCATGTGCCACCATGCCCAGCTAATTTTTGTATTTTTAGTGGAGATGGGGTTTCACCATGTTGAACCGTCTGGTCTTGAACTCCTGACTTCATGATCTGGCCACCTTGGCCTCCCAAAGTGCTGGGATTACTGGTGTGAGCCACCGTGCCTGGCCACTTTATCACTTTTAACTTTTGGACTGTTTTGTAATAACAGCTAAATGTACAAACACGTCGTATAGATGTATAAAAAATTTTCCTTTCTTTATATCCTTATTCTATAAGCTTTTCTAATTAAATTTTTTATACTTCATGGTTAAAAAGTAAGACACAAACCCACACATTAGCCTCTGCCTTCACAGGGTCACGATCAATGTCATTGTCTTCAGCCTCCTCATCTTGTCCCACTGGGAGGTCCTCTGGGGCAATGACATGCTTGAAGCTGTCATCTCCTGTGATAACAAAGCCTTCTTTTGGAATAGCTTCTGAAAGACCTGCCTGAGGCTGTTTTATAGCTGATTTCTTTAATAAGTAGAACCAGTACACTCAAAAATAATTAAAGGTATAGCAAAGATATATACCAGTAACATAGTTCTTTATTATCCTTAGGAAGCCTTCTGTACTGTCTGCAATTGTACCTGATTTACTTTTATACGAACAAAAGTGCTGTAGGTTTGTTTATGCCACCATGATGACAAACACATGAGTAACACATTGCACAGTGACCTTATAACTATGACACCACTAGACAACAAGAAATATTTAGTTCATTACAATCTTATGAACATCGTTAGATATGTGGTCTGTGGTTGACGGAAACATCTTGATATTACTGTATATTACCCTTCTGATACATAACAGTAAATTACCTTTCTGATACATTTGATGAAAAACAATCAATTTTAATGAATCACTAAAGCTTAACTCTTAAATTTATGTAAAAATGCTATGTAAGAAAACCTAACAGTCTCAAATATTTATTTACTCTTATTTATTTGATGCCATTGTTAAAGAGAGTCGTGATGTATGTACAACATATATTTTTATAAGAAAAAGATCTTTACTCTTCATAGAGCTCAGTTTCCTGCTGTCTGTTTCCCACTTAATGTCATAATCTTCTGTGACATCACAATTAATTCCTGCCGAGATGATTATAGTTGCACGGAGAGGATTATGATTTCAGGAAAGTGATAAACAGCAGGGACAGAATAAGGTCTTTTTTTGTTTCCCAAGGATTATTAGCTTGGTAAAAGAGAAAGTAGTAAAAAAAAAAGAAAAAAAAGAAAAGAAAAGCATGCCTGTAGAGATTATAAAACAAGATAAAACTGTAGATTTGTTTATTTTATGAAAAGCCATTGACTCTTTAAATAGTTTTCTGTTGATGGCACGGGCTTAATTACTTCCTTAAACAGTGAATGTTTTGTCAGCTCTATCAAATATTTTATTAGTATTCTTACTATTAAGATTCCAAATGCAGCTTGTGATTTAGATTTACCAGCATTATTATTGTAGTTATTGACTACCTGTGAATGTTTAGCACTACAAATACCTTCAACTTTAAAACAGAGATAAACTACATTTGGCCCTCATGAAATGTATTAATTTTCATTGAGGCTATCAAGTAGTAGGTTTTAAGGCAAGTAATTTTTTTGTTTGCATAAACTCTATTATTTTGAATAGGGTTTTGCTTTTGAAGGATACATCAGCCAGTATTTTTTTTTTTTTTTTTGAGGCCGAGTCTCACTCTGTTGCCCAGGCTGGAGTGCAGTGGTGCAATCTCCACTCACTGCCACCTCTGCCTCCTGGGTTCAAGTGATTCTCCTGTCTCAGCCTCCCAAGTAGCTGGGACTACAGGAATGTGCCATGACGCCCGGCTAATTTTTTGTATTTTTAGTAGAGATGGGGTTTCACAGTGTTAGCCATGATGGTCTCCATCTCCTGGCCTTGCAATTCTCCCACCTCAGCCTCCCAAAGTGCTGGGATTACAGGAGTGAGCCACTCTGCCTGGCCACATTAATCAGTATTCTTAATTCTATGGAAAGATATCCAAAGGGCTATGTACTAACGATATGCAGTTACACTGTCTTCTAAACATTCATTATATTACTTGAGTCCCAAATTTATCTTGGTATTATCTATTTACATATACAGAAAGTTAATATCATATATAGTCTTTGGCTTATAGTCATATCAAACACAGATCAAATTTGACTGTAAGGCAAACACTGTTTCCCACTGGCTTTACCATCTGGTAAGGGTTTGCCTATAAAAATACTTAGGTAGCAACAATTTTTCCAAATTCTTATTTATCTAGGCTCTCAGAAAAAGTCAGATAAAATAGATAAGGAGGCATAATTTACCCTCTCCCTCAACTAATAATTTAAATCCAAATCACATTTGAGGCTCCATGGAGTTGTTTTTTGTGGGTTTGCTTTGTTTTGTTTCTAAATTTCTCCCAGAATGCATCATGTTATTTAATAGTTATATAAACCATGCCCAGGCTTGAAAGATTCCAAATAATACAAAGTTTATCTGCTTGTTTCTGAGTGAGTCTGAGGTATTACTCTTAGTAAACTAACATACTATCACCAATTAATGCTTAATTTTCACAGTCGACATTGCTCATGAGATGGAAAATAAAAACAAAATGAAAATGTTTATAAGAAACTGAAGGAACCTGTAAAATGGCATTTTGTGAAGCCATCTTTTTAAGAAAGAAGAACTTTCTTCATAATTACACAAATACAATTTTCATACTGAAAGCTTTTTTGCTTTAACATTTTTCTAAATTATAATTAATTGATTTAAATCTTGACTTAATAAAAGAATCCAAGCAGATATGATTAATTTCTTACTCTCTAACTACATAACATACCCAAGAGGCTATTGTAAAATGCTCAGCAATTCAGACCCTTATCGATTACAATTTATATAATTTATCTGTTTCTCTCCAAAACTACTGAGGGAGTACAACTGATACACACATCAGTAGGCTGTTGGAAACACACAGGACAGACTCTCTCCAAGTGGGTTATTATGAAAGTTGATTTAATTATTTCTTTTAGAAGTTTAATATGCAAAAAGCTAACTTATAGAAATATTCAGACCATTGCCAGATGGCTATGAAAATTGTTTTTCATTAAATTGGACTGTTTAAATTTTCCAGGTCCATGAATCCATGGACAGTTTAATCATAGTCAAGAGGGAATTGTAACTCTGGAAAACTAAGCAGAGCCCTGTAGCCAGAACTATAATGATAATTATAATGAAATAAGACCACATGATCGGGAGTTAGCCTACAGGAAGGTAATTCTAGACATTCAGAGTCTGATACAAGAACTGCATCACAGGCAGCCTTGCAGAATGTTCCCGCATAATTTTTTGAAGAAATAGGAACTAGAATCTACTGTGGTTAGCAGAGAAAGAGGTACGTGCTGTCATCTTTGGGCTGTTCATGCCACTGAGTTAGGAATACGGTTTCAAATTTTATTTTCACTTACCCATTCAAAGGAACTATTACTAAATACTTTTCATTGAGCAAAGTTTGGATATAAAGTCATGTAACTGATTTTGAAAACAATCCGCCAGATGAGTGACTTTTTCATCTGCATCTTCACAGAGGGCTTCAGGGAATGCTCTTTAATTCTCAGGCTCTTTAGGAAGTCTTTTATTTTGCAAAATATCAATGTAAAAAAATATTTTATTACTTCAGACATATACACCTTAAAAGCATTATGACTGAATTCTGTGGGTTGATGACCTACTTGAGGATTTATGATTAACATGAATAGAGAAATGTTACAACTAAGTAACAATTGCAAAGTAGTGTAATATACATGTAACCCCCCAAAATATGATTGTATTGTGAAATGCTCTGGTGACCCATCTAGAGAAGGTGTTTGATGGTGTTGCTTAGGAACCATCATGGTATTCATGTTTGCGCAAAAATTAAGAATCCATTTTCACAACACACTCTAAGAAGAGAATGAATCTTCCAAACAAGAAAATATTTAATAGATCTGATACTTTCCCTACATCTCAAATACTAATCCCACAGATCAGAGTTGCTAACGCATTTCAGTTGCTAATGAAGATGAAGTCAAGTTAGAGTCAGTTTAATAATTATCTAAATGATGACAGAGTTTTGCAGACATTGGAGAGAAACAAAGCTTTCTGTATTAGTTCATTTTCATACTCCTATAATGAACTGCCTGAAACTGGGTAATTCATGAAAAAAGAGGTTTGACTCACAGTTCTGCAGACTGAACAGGAAGCATGGCTAGAAGGCCTCAGAAAAAACAATCATGGCAGTAGGTGAAGGGAAAGTAAGCACGTCTTACCACGGCAAAGCAGAAGACAGAAAGAGCAAGAGGGGATCTGCCACACTTTTAAAGCATCAGCACTCCTGAGAAGTCACTCACTATCACAAAACAGCATGGGGAAAACCGCCCACAATATCCCATCACCTCCCGCCAAGCCCCTCCCCAACATGTGGGAATTGCAATTGGAGATAATATTTGGGTGTGGTCACAGAGCCAAATCATATCACTTTCCATGAACAAGTAATGAATAGTATCTATCAATATGTGGATCCTTCTTTTTTTTAAAGAGAGAAAAAAAGAAAAAGAAAGAAAGAAAAAGAATATGTGGATTTTATATACTGAGACAGTGCAGGGCAAAGACTGAGCACTGAAACCAGAGAAACACATCTTGCCTCAGATATGCTGTGGAATAGAAAGCAGTAGTTTCAGATTGCAACGACCAGTTAAAATTTTACCTGATGCTCGATTCCAAAGACTTCATGTCTGATAATAGAAACTTTTTTGTCCTTCCACATTCTTATATATGAACATATAATCACAATTCTCATTAAAGAATGTGGATTCAGCAATTCTTAATAAATGATTTTGTCCTCGTCATGAACATTTTCACTCATTATTATAAAGGTATCGCAACTGAGAGGAGACCACTTTATTATCAAATGCACGTTAATGGGAACTGAGGTATAACATCCTAGCAACTTCTTTCGTATAAACTTCCGACAGAAGAAGACCTGTTTCAGCTAACAGCTTGACTGTAATCTTAGTAAGTTTAAAGTCAAAGGAAACCCAACAATAGATCAAGGAAAGCAGATGACAATATGTTAACTCCATGCGTATATTTTTGTTTGTTCTTTTCTTAAAGAGATTAAAATATATACTTTAACATCACTTCCCACCATAAATATACTTAATTCATTAATGAAAGTCACATAATAATTTGCTAGAAATTAGAAAGTAATCATCATTCTACTCTCTATATTTATTGCCCATTTTTAATCAGGTTATTTGTTTTTTTGCTATTCAATTTGAGTTCCTCATATATTCTGGATTGTAATCTGTTTCTATATCTATAGTTTGCAACTATGTTTTCTCATTCTTCTAGTTCCTTTATAGTTTGGGGTTTTATGTTTGTGTCTTTAATCCATTTTTAATTGATTTTTTGTGTGTGGTGGGAAATAGGAGTATAGTTTCATTATTCTGCATGCGGATATCCAGTCTTCCCAACGTTTATGGAAGAAAATATCCTTTCCCTAATGGATGTTCATGGTGCCCTTGTCTAAAATCAGTTTACCATAAAAATGTGAATTTATTTCTCTATTCTCTTTTATGTTCCGGTAATCTATGTGTCTGTTGGTATGCCTTGATTATGCTGTTTTGGTACATGTTTTGTAATATAAAGTCAGTGTAATGTCTCCAGCTTTGTTTTCTCTCAGAATCTCTTTGGTTATAACAAGACTTTGTAGTTTCATACAAATTTTAGAATTGTTTTTCTAATTCTCTGAAGAATGTCATTGGTATTTTGATAGTAATATCTTTCATCAATGTTTAATCATTGTCATTGTAAAGATTTTTCATCTTCATGGTTAAATTTATTCCTAATGATTTTTTTGTAGCTATGGCAAATGAGATTGCTTTCTTGGTTACTTTTTCAGACTTTGCTATTAACACGTGGAAATACTAGTTATTTTCGTATGTTGACTTTGTATTCTGCAACTTTCCTGAATTTGCATATTTGTTCTGACTTTTTTGTGTGTGTGAAACCTTCAAAGTTTTCTATACATAAGATCATTTCACTTCATTTTCAAAAAAAGACAATGTGACTTTCTTTTCTCCAATTCAGATGCTGTTTATTTCTTACTCTTTCCCAATTTTTTTGGATAGAAATTCCAATACTATGTTGAATAAAAGTGATGGAAATGGGCAACGTTGTCTTGTTATAGGGCTAAGGGCTAAGAGGGATTGCTTTCCACATTTATATTATGTTGATGATGAAGAACATTTCTTCTATACTTTGTTAAGAGTTTTTAACACAATGGCATGTTAAATTTTATTACGTTTCTTCTGTACTATTGAAATAATCATATACTTGGTTGAAATTTTATAAACTTTTATTTTAAATTCAGGAATACACTTTTAGCTTCCTTGAATAGGTAAACGTGTCATGGGGGTTTGTGGTACAGATTATTTCATCACCCAGGTATTAAGTCTAGTATCTATTAGTTACTTTTCCTGATCCTCTCTGTCCTCCCACCCTCCACCTTCTAATAGGCCCTAGGGTGTGTTGTTCCCCTCTATGTGTCCATGTGTTCTCATTTATCTCCCACTTAACAATGTGAATATGTGGTATTCGGTTTTCTGTTCCTGTGTTAGTTTGCTATGGATAGTGGCCTCCCATTCCTCCAAAGAATCTCATTGCTTTTTTTGGTTGCATAGTATTCCATGGTGTATATATACCACATTTTCTTTATCCAGTTTATTGTTAATTGGCATTTAGGTTGATTCCATGTCTTTTCTATAATGAATAGTGCTGCAATGAACATACACATGCAAATATATTTATAACAATTATTTATATTCTTTTGGAAATATACTCAGTAATGAGATTGATGGGTCAAATGGTATTTCTGCCTCTAGGACTTTGAGGAATTTCCACACTGTCTGCCACAATGCTTGAACTAATTTACACTCCCACCAACAGTATTAAATTGTTCTTTTTTTCTCCATAACCTCGGCAGCATCTGTGTTTTCTTTGGCTTTTTAATAATTGTCATTCTGACTGGTGTGAGACGGTATCTCATTGTGGTTTTGATTTGCATTTCTCTAAGGATCAGTAATGTTAAGCTTTTTTCCCCATGATAGTTGGCTGCATGTATGTCTTCTTTTAAGAAGTGTCTGTTCATGTCCTTTGTCTACTTTTTAATGTTTTACTCCCTGTAAATTTATTTAAGTACTTTATAGATTCTGGATATTACACCTCTGTCAGAGGTGTAAATACTTGGCAAAATTTCTTTTGAATTCTATAGGTTTTCTGTTCACTCTCTTAGTATCTTTTGCTGTGCAGAGCTCTTTAGTTTAATTAGATCCAATTTGTCATTTTTTGCTTTTGTTGCCATTGTATTTGGTGTCTTCGTTTGCCCATGTCTATGTCCTGAATGTTATTACCTAGGTTTTCTTCTTGGATTTTTACAGTTTGGGGTTTTACAGTTAAGATTTTAATCCATCTTGAGTTAATTTTTGTATATGATGTAAGAAAGGGGTCCAGTTTCAAAAGGGGTCGAGGGCTAGCATGTGGCTAGCCAATTATCCCAGCACCATTTATTGAAAAGGAATCTTTTCTCCATTGCTTGTTTTTGTCAGGTTTGTCAAAGATCAGATAGTTGTATGTTTGTGGGCTTAATTCTGTGTTCTCTATCTGTTTCATTGATCTATGTGTTTGTTCTTGTGTGAGTACCGTGCTGTTTTGGTTACTGTAGCACTGCAGTAAAGTTTGAAGTTGGGTAGAATCATGCCTCCAGCTTTGTTTTTTGCTTGGTATTGCCTTAGTTCTTTGGGCTGTTTTTCCCTTCCATACAAATTTTAAAATAGTTTTTTCTAATTCTGTGAAGAATGTGAATGTTTAATAGGAAGAGCATTGAACCTATAAATTGCTTTGGACAGTATGGCCATTTTAACCATGTTTATTTTTTCTATCCATGAACATGGAATAGCTTATCCACCAAGATCAGGTAGGCTTCATCCTCAGGATGCAAATTTGGTTCAACATATGCAAATCCATAAATGTGAATCATCACATAAACAGAACTAAAGACAGAAAAATACATGATTATCTCAACAGAGGCAGAAAAGGCTTTTGATGAAATTCAACATTCCTTCACATTGAAAATGCTCAATAATCTAGGTATTGAAGGAACATACATCAAAATAATATGACCCATATATAACAAGCCCATAAGCAACGTCATACTGAATGGGTAAAAACTGGAAGCATCCCCCCTGAAAACTGGCACAAGACAAGAATGCCCTTTCTCATCACTCCTATTCAATGTAATATTGGAAGTTCTGGCCAGGGCATTCAGGCAAAAGAAAATAAATGGCATTCAGATAGGGAGGGAGGAAGTCAAACTATCCCTGTTTGCACATAATATGATGCTGTATCTAGAAAATCCTGTTTTCTCAGCCCCAAAGCTTCTTAAGCTGATAAGCAACTCCAGCGAAGTCTCAGAATATAACATCAATGTGCAACATTTGCTAGCATTTCTATACACTAACAACAGTTAAGCTGAGAGCCAAATCACAAAGAAACTCCCATTCTAAATTGCCACAGAAAGAGGAAAATACTTAAGAATACAGCTAACAAGGAAGATGAAAGATCTCTATAGAGAGAACTATACACCTTCTGCTCAAAGAAAAGATGGCATAATCATATACTTTTTGTCTCTGTTAGTGCATCACATTTATTGATCTGCATCTGTTGAACCATTGATATGATTTAGCTGTGTCCCCATCCAAATCTCATCTTAAACTGTAGCTCCCATAATTCTCATCTGTGGTGGGAGGGACCCAGTGGTAGATAATTGAATCATGGCAGTGGGTCTTCCTATGCTGTTCTCACACTAGTGACTAAATCTTACAAGATCTGATGTTTTTTTTAAAGGGGCATTCCCCTGCACATGATCTCTTGCCCGCTGCCATGTAAGATGTAGTTTTGCTCTTTCTTCTTCTGCCATAATTGTGAGGCCTCCCCAACCATATTAAACTGTGAGTTCATTAAACCTCTTTCCTTTATAAATTACCTAATCTCAAGTATGTCTTTATTATCAGCATGAGAACAAACTAATACAGCCATCCTTTTATCCATGTCATAAATCCCACCTGATCATAGTGAATGATCTTTGTAATTGGCTTTTGTATTCAGTTTCCTAGTATTTTGTTGAGAATTTTTGCTTCTATATTTATCAAATATGTTGGCCTATTTTTGTTGTTGTTGTAGTTCTGTCCTTGGTTATTTTGATATCATGGTAATGCTGGTCTCATATCAACTCTTCAATTTTTTTTTTTTTTTTTTTTTGAGATGGAGGTTTGCTCTAGTTACCCAGGCTGGAGTGCAATGGTGCAATCTCGGCTCACCGCAGCCTCTGCCTCCTGGGTTCAGGCAATTCTCCTGCCTCAGCCTCCTGAGTAGCTGGGATTACAGGCACGCACCACCATGCCCAGCTAATTTTTTGTATTTTTAGTAGAGACGGGGTTTCACCATGCTGACCAGGATGGTCTCGATCTCTCGACCTTCGGATCCACCTGCCTTGGCCTCCCAAAGTGCTGGGATTACAGGCATGAACCACCATGCCCGGCCCCCAATTTTTTAAGAATAGTTTGAAAAGAGTTGTTATTAATTATTTTGTAAATGTTTGGTAGAACTCATAAAGCTATTAGGGCCTGTGCTTCTCTTTGATGGGAACTTTTATTTACTACTGATTCAATCTTGTTACTCATTAGAGTTGTGTTCAGGTTTCTAATTGATTTTATTTTGGTAAGTGGAATATGTTCAGGAATCTCTTTCTTCTAGGCTTTCTAATTTGTTGATAAGTGTCATTCATAATAGTCTCCAGTGATTCTGTATTTCTGTAGTATTAGTTATAATGTCTCTTTTTTCAACTCTGACAATCTGTTTGAGTTTTTTCTCTTTTTTTAATCTAGCTAAAAGTTTGTCACATTTTTTTCTTTCAACAAAACTCTTTATGTTGTTTTAAAATTCTTCATGTTGTTTATCTTTGTATTGTTTTTATTTTCTATTTTATTTATTTCTGCTCTGATCTTTCTTTCTACTAATCTTGGATTTATTTTCTTCTTGCTTTTTAGTTCTTTGAGGTATAGGGTTAGTTGGTTTGTTGAGATCTTTGTGCTTTTGGAGGTAGGTGTTTATTGCTATACACTTATCTTTTAAAACTGCTGTTGTTGTACCCCATAGGTTTTAGTATGTTTTGTTTGCCTTTTCATTGGTTTCAAGAAATTTTTTAATTTTCTTTTTAATATCTTCATTGACCTTTTTTTTTTTTTTCAGAATATGCTGTTTAATTTACATGTAGTTTTATAGCTTTCAAGGTTTATTCTATTATGATTTCTAGTTTTATTCCACTGTGGTCAGAAAGTCAAAAAAATACTTGAGATATTTTTTAATTTGTTGAGTGTTTTTGTGGCCTAACACATGATCTTTCCTTATAAAGTTCCATGTTCTGCTGTGAAAAAGGAGTATTCTGCAGCTACAATGTAGAATGTTCTGTAAATCTCTACTAGATCCATTTGGTCTAGGATGCACTTAAAATCCAATGTTTCTTTGTTAATTTTCTCTCTGAATGATTTGTCCATTGTTGAAAGTAGGGTGTTGAAGACTCCTACTGGTATTGTATTGCAGCCTTTCTTTCCCTTTAGATCTAATAATATTTACATCATATATTTGCAGTATGTTGTGTTCAGATATATTTATACTTCTTTTATTCTCTTGCTCATTTGACCCTTTATTATTATATAATGACTTCTATTTTCTCTTCATAGATTTTTTAAATTAAGGCCTATTTTATTTGATATAAACATAGATATTCTCACTTTATTTTGGTTTTCATTTGCATGGATTAATAATTTTCATCCCTTCCCTTTCAGTCTGTGTGTTCTCACAGGTGAAGTGATTACCTGTAGGCAGTATATTGTTGGTTTTTGTTGTTTTTATTTTATGTATTCAGCAAAAATAACCTTGAATGTAAGTGGAATAAATTCTGTAGCAGTTCACCTGGCGAATTGTGCACTATTATGTATGAGCATGCTATAATGGTGACAGAGCCTTGGTGATTGGGATAGGCAGTGGCCACTGACCTTTAGAACAGAACACACTTTAGCAGTGTCTCTGGTTACAAGATGACACCATGCAGCAGCAGCACCTTGGGTCACAGGGGGATGGGCACACTGTGTCCCTTCTCAAGAGCAACATAACTGTATGAGCTGCTGGTAGCCCCCAGCCTGGCCTCAGGACCTGTAAAAAATGTAGGATTCTCCAGCAGCAAATATTGCAGGTGCCTGTGGTTTCAATAGAGGATTCTGGTGGCCTTTGATTATCTTTTTCCTACAAGGAGATGTCCTTCCTAGTTTAAAGCTGATTCTGACCGGTGAGAATGGGTGACAGGAGCAGAACACTTTGTTTTCTTCTTATTTGGCCATTCTGAGTCTCTGTGTTCCACAGGATCTCTGCCGCTCCCTTGCTGTACTTCATCACTTTCCTTCAGACTCTATAGTCAAATTCTAGTTGTTTGTTGTTTTTGTTCCTTTTTTGTGAGAGGATGAGACCTGGGGGCCTCTAGTTAGCCATCTTGCTGACATCACCTCCTCACTCAAAATTAAGGACCTTTAATGTCCATGTAATACATTTCTTTCTCCTTAAGGAGACAAAAGTAGCAATCTTCAAAGAATGTAATATTTACACACACCTGAATCACCTTGAAGAATTATGTAGATGTAAACATTATTCACAAGATAGTCAATATATGTAAATGACTCAATTAAAAGGATAGCTTGGGGCTGGGCACACTGGCTTTTATCTGTAATCTCAGCACTTTGGGAGGCCAAGGTGAGTGAATCACCTGAGGTCACAAGTTCAAGACCAGCCTGGCCAACAATGCTGAAATTCTGTCTCTATAAAAATACAAAAATTAGCTAGGCATGATGGCAGGTGCCTGTAATACCAGCTTCTTGGGAAGCTGAGGCTGAATAATTGCTTGAACCCGGGAGGCAGAGGTTTCAGTGAGCTGAGATACCGCCATTGCACTCCAGCCTTTGCAACAGAGTGAAACTCCATCTCAAAAAAAATAAAAAGAAAGAAAGAAACGAAAAAGAAAGGAAGAAAGAAATGGCTTGAATTAGATACAAAAGAGACTACGTCAATTGTCCAAATTTTTTTTTTTTTAAACCAGGTCTGGCTCTGTTTCCCAGGTTGGAATGCAATGGTACGAACTTGGCTCACTGCAGCTTCTGTTTCCTGGGCTCAAATTATCCTCCTACCTAAGCCTCCCCAGTAGCTGGGACTACAGGCAGGCACCAGCAGGTCTGGCTAATTTTTTTTTTTCGTAGAAGTGGGGTGTTGCCAAGTTGCCCAGGCTTGTCTCGAACTCTGGGGCTCAAGCTATTTTACTGCCTCAGCTTCCCAAAGTGCTAGGATTACAGGTGTGAGCCACTACACCCAGCAATTTACTCTATTTGTTTAGAAATAACAAACACTAATAATCCTAGAGAAGAGTTTTCAATTTTAGTTGCTTTCAAATAATAACAAAAAAACACTATTTTATGTTTTTGAATAGATGGTAATAAAAATCTACACGCAGAAGCAATATTGAGTCAGTTATGAGGTGAATTTTCAAAGACGTTCTTTCTCATAAAATGATGCAGGTCTTGAAATGATGTAGCACATCACTCAGCAGGGGCTGGGACCGAGCAGTCACCAAATATCAGTCTTGATAATGACAGTCCCAGCCATTTACTTGAAATTCTTCCTGTTTATTCTTAAGGTCAACAGTTGTCCTACACCTCCAGGAGTTCAGACTCATTTGCGAGTTACAGTGATGAGAAACATTTGTCACAGTTCAGAAATTGCTTCCTGAAGGCACACTGAAAGGTGTAATAGGTTAGAGCAAGCACTCAGAAGTTTGAATACTTATCTGCACTCCAGCACTTTATTCAAAAACAATCTAAATGGGTTTTAATATAATATTCTGACACTTTTCATTTAGATCTTGTTTGAAAGAGCAAGGGCAGAGGCAATCAAAAATAAAATAAAAATATGGGGTAGGAAGAGTAGACATTGAAGCTTAATGAGCATAAAATATTCAAATTAAATTTGCGATGAAGGTCTGAAGAGTACCTTGATGAAAACTCCTGGTAGTTATGACTATGGTAAAGCCATTTATTATGTCTACTGGTAAGTATACACAGGATAAGGTAAGATAAGGTCGTTGTCTACACAGGCAGTACTATTTCTCAAGTCTGTAACTAGACAGGGTGCCAGAGCTAGGATCCTTTTATTCTTTCTTTTGTTATTTTTTTGTTTCTAAATAAATTTCCATTTTTACAACTTAGATTAACACAGAATAGAGCATGAACAACAACGATAAGCAAAATCCCTCATCTTCTTGACTGCAGTCCTCCTGATATTGCTGATAGTGACCCTCTGCGTATAGCACAATTGTAGCCCTGACTTTAATCGTGATGAAGGCAGGCACAGTATTGGGCTAAAGAGAAATCTAACCTCAATATCCATGTTTTCCTCAAATATACTCTGTGGAAGTTTGGCAATGTTTAAAAGGAGTCTGGTAATTTATTTTTCTGGACTCAGTAATACTCTATATATGCTGATATTGATCCAATAAAAAATAAACTAGAATTAGAAGGGAAAACTACCTTCTAAAAAGGAAAAATAATAGAAATCAGATCATGATCTTTTTATTAAAATATTGTTGAGGCATCTAGCTTAAAAGCAGCTTATTAGATATGACTGAAAAATGTGGGAGAAATATTTGTCATGTGTTTAAGCTGCAGTGGAGAAAAGACACAGTACATATATATGTGGGTATTACATGTATGTATGGATGTGTGTATATTTTTGGTGGTGATGAGGGTGTTTTGTCTTCCCTCCTTGCTGCTATACTTTAGATGCCTAGAATAGTGTCTGGCACACGGAGGTGATCAACAGTAGTTGTATTAATAAAAGTCAACACTTACTAATTAACAAAAAGCTAGTATCTCAATATAAGTATAGAAAAATATCTCATTCTTGCTAATCCTTTTTCATTTTTCAGTTAAAAAAATAACTTTTCAGTTAAATATAAAAATCAAAGGATTAGTAAAACTAAGAGGTACTCAGCCTCACTAGTAATTAAAGATTTTATATATAAAATATAGTTTTTGCCTAAAAAGTAGGAATCACTGAAAACAATATTAATATAATTTTGATAAGAGTGTGGTAAAATTTCTGCTTAAAAGATAAATTCTGGACAACAAAAAATGTTTATCATATTTAATCCCAAATCTATAGAATATGCATGTCTTCAACACATAAATTCTATTTCTTGTACCTTATACTATAATAAAAACAAGTGATGAGGTCACATATACACATGCAAGAATATATTTTCTAATAAGATTTATTATTAAAGTAAATAATCATAGATACCATCTGAATTTCCAATAAAGTGTTTTGAATATATAAAATATGAGTATAGCAGTACACAACATATAAAACACATTCATCGGCTGGGCGCAGTGGCTCACCCCTATAATCCCAGCACTTTGGGAGGCCGAGGTGTGCAGATCTCCTGAGGTTGGGAGTTGGAGACCAGCCTGACCAACATGGAGAAACCCCATCTCTACTATAAATACAAAATTAGTAGGGCGTGGTGGTGCATGCCTATAATCCCAGCTACTCTGGAGGCTGAGGTAGAAGAAGAGCTTGAATCTGGAAGGCAGAGGTTGTGGTGAGCCAAGATTGGGCCATTGCACTCCAGTCTGGGCAATAAAAGTGAAATTCCATCTAAAACAAAACAAAACAAATCCACACTTACTGGTGCAACTAAATGCTTGGTTTATCATTAAGTCAAAAGTAGGCTTACAATGCAATATATGTTTATGTATCTAGCATGTGTGCACACAGATGAAAAACATTTCCAATAAAATATCAACAGAGTTTATATTTAAGTAATGGGTTAAAATGTGATTTCAACTTCATCTTTTCATAGTTAGTAACATTCTTACGAGGCTTATATACCATATTTATAATCTAAAAATCTTTTTATTTAAAAAACATACATCTTTATAGAAGTTAGGAATGCCAAGTGTAATGAAACTCACTATAATCTGAAAAAAAAACTATTTTAAAAATATGTAATATAAAAATTTAGAAAAGGGGATTCAAAGGACAATATAAATACATGAATTTATTTTTAGTCCTCTTGAGTGATTCTGACCATGCACATAATTAATTTTCTATTTTTTTCTCTCCACAGCTGAATCAGTTTATTACAATAACTTATTTTAATGTATATTTTTAATAAGATTTTCCCACTCTTGTCCAATTTCTAGTCTGTTGTCCAGGAGAAAATTGACCAACAAGTTGATTTAAATTTTCTTTTACACTTGGACATAATAGTATCTGCCTCTTATGAATTTTTGCCATTTTAAACTCTTCAGAACTCTGGATGAGTTAAACAAATTAAATTTCTGAATCTGTAAATGTGAGAACACTGGTGGCTGTGACAGTTAATTTTATATATTTACTTGACTGTGTTAAAGGATGACCAGATATCTGGTAAAACATTATTCCTGGGTGTGCTTGTGAGGGTGTCTCCAGAAGAGATTGCCAGGCATGATGGCACCCACCTGTAATCCCAACTACTAGGGAGGCTGAGGTAGAAGGATCGCTCGAACCTGGGAGGTAGAGGTTGCAGTGAGCCGAGATCACACCATTGCACTCCAGAGTAAAACTCCATCTCAGGGAAAAAAAAAAAAAAAGCATACATAAAAATAATACATAAAAGTAATAAAATTAATCTTCCTCCAAGGATAAAACCATGTTGATATTCATAGTTATTCCATCTAATTCTGATTTGAAGACACAGTGCTATAATTCTAATAAAAGATGATAATCAACAGAATCCTTTAATGAGTAAATGCAGCACTTTTTGATTTTAAATATTTTATTAACTATATTTTACTATAGTTATATTACAAAATGTTTTAAACTATGGGAAAAAAATCAAATAAATTCTGTGCAGATAACTAACATGTTATAATGCCATTGCCTTTCCATCTTCCTTGTGGTTTTCTTATCTTGTTTTCATGTCATTCACTGCAAATTTTTTTAGAGCCGACTGTGTCAGATACTACTGTGTGAGTTATATAATTAAATGAAGAAACATATAAAAAATGTAATTTCAAACATAATAAATAACAGAAGGAGCAATGGAATATGACCAAGGTAAATGATATTTCTTATTTAGAATAGGTGATCAGGAAAAGTCTATTTAAAGAAAAGATTAAATTCTTGACCTGGACAGTACCAGGGTTTAGAAACATTCCTTTGTCAGTCTGATCTTGACAAGTGCTTCCTGGTTCTAGATCTGCTCCTACCTTGATAGTCTCCCAAAATTAGTATTCATGGTTGATTTTGAAATACTTCCTTAGGAGATGAAATTTCAAAATTATACTCACACTTTGTTTCATAAGTCTTCCCAATGCTGTCAGATTTCAGGCTTCATTATGACATTTTTAATGTATTTTTTTCTTTCCACTAGACAATTGGAGACATGTTTGCTATTTTTCAGTGATGCCAGACCCATGGGCACAGTGGGATACTTGTCTTCTACATTTGTACTTCTCGTCAAAAATTAAAACAAAAATGGTTGAAATTGATGAAGCAAACCACTATCTCTTTAACTTTAGGGAAAATGTTCATCAGATCTCATAAAGACATTCAGGTTTATTACATCTCTTAAATAATATTAACCTGTCAGGTGTATTTCTTACTCACCTTTTCCATAATATAAGTAGGGTATCTATCTAATGAAAATACATAAATAACCAACTAGATGCCTCTTGGAAAATTATATGGGATCAAAAATTTGTTTTATTTTATTAAGGAATTTTTAAAAATTTATTTTGGGTTTAATATCATAGTCTACTGCAACCAATGAATTATTTGTAAAGGAGATTTTTAGTTGGACATAGAAGACCTCTGACAATCTAATCCTTGATTCTCTAGTGATGTTGCCATGACAGCATCTTGGGATATAAGGCTGAAGCCACATGAAATGAAATAACCTTCATCAAGTGGCATATTTCCCATAGCTATCAAATTGCTGACTTCGCTGTCACATATCAAACTAACTTTCACCGAAATACATTTTTAAAAAACCACATATGCCCACAAATGCACAGAAGATGAAAGACACATTCAACATACATATGTGCACACACTCACCACCATTAACCTACAGGCTCGAAGAGTTTAGACTTTAAAAGTTTCTAAGTGATAAAATCTTTGATGATTTCCTCTAGAGCTTTTAGAATAACCAGTTGCCTCATGCCCTCTTCAACCCCAGCACTTGGAGATATTTTTTAATTCCCTTTAATTTGGCAAGTAATCACTATTATCATATCTGGCATCACTTGTGTTGATAAGTTGAAATGCAATTTATATGGGTCCACTTTGGGCATGCTGAAAATCTCCCTGGAGAGGGTCTTCACATTATTCTTCTTTCTATTGTGCAGAGTACTATGCTTCAGAGAACCTCAACTAAAGTTAATTCATATAATACCTCTCTCTTTCCTTGTCAACAATTCAATTGCCCAAATACAAACATAAAAATATGTATATAATTTTATTCATTAGTAATTAAATAATGAAATGCTATAGGACAATAGGTCAGAGAAGGCTTACAGAAGTAACCTTTCAGTTGAGGCCAAGTGATGACTTGGGAAAATACTATTCTAGGAAGACTGACTTAGCAATAAATTAAATAATCCCAGTGTGTCTAGAGATTAAAGGACATAAAAAAGGCGTCACAAGATATTCAGTAGTTACATTATACATGCGTTTGTAAGCAGGGCTTTAGAATTGGAATTTTATTTTTAGCGTAATTGGAAACCAGTAAAGAATTTCATGGAGGATGGTAGAATTTTATATGTAAAAATAATGTCATGTGTTTTTTCCCCCCTTAATTCCAGGTCTCATTTTTTTCTACTTTTCCACATGACTTCCTGGTTAAGCAACTTCAAACACAGTTTTTATTTCACTTCATTCATAGTTATAATCACAATCACTGTTTTCCATGGAGAGCTTGCTGTATACCTCTCACATACATCATGAAATATATCTTTTATTGTCACCATAAATCCCTATTGACAGAGGTATTAATAATCTTACTTTAAGTTTCTTATCCTTAAACCTCCAAATTATAGAAGTCAGATAGCTTATCATATTCACCCCAGGTTTGTATGACTCCAAACTCCATGGAAGATAGTTGGTACTATATTCAACAAACCACACTAGCTCTCTTTCTATCTCAATCACATTTGAACGGCTACATGTACTCTGTACAATTCTCTCATTATCTGGCTGCATTTGTATATCTATATTCACCTCTCTCTACTCTCATCAAAATCTATGATCTTTTTCCTTAACCACCGGCCCTCATCTGTTCACCACACAGAGCATGCTTATTCTAACACCTTGGATGATAATATACTAGAAAGTCTGCTGGTCAGCAGAAAATTTTAGTTTCCATTCAGGCTTTTCCATTAATTGGGTCTCATTGAGCCCCAAAATGTTATCTTTAAAATCCAGATGATAATCTCCAGATCACCTACTCTGGAGGAATCGAGTAAAGATTAGATAAAATAATGTACGTATTTTCTTTTAACTCTAAAGAACAATACAAGTGTATATTTTACTTTATATATTGTTTTAGGATCTCTCCTTAGTCAGCAATGGCTTCCTCATATTCTCTATCTGTCCAAAATATCATCCATCTTTAAGACCAGGAGCAGGGAAATCTCATAAATACTAAGGCTTTTCTCATTAAATGTAACTGCTATGTTCTGTTTATGCAGTCTCACACTCATACCGAATTAAAGAGAAATTATTATATTTTTGGAGTTTATCATGTGTTTAAATTTCACTTGGCTATCACTGATGGAAAATCTGTACGATGATCACATATTCCATGATCTATATTTTTTTCATCATGCATCCCATGATGCTGGTATAAAGTCAAACCCAGCAATTCAGAGAACAGATTCAAGTGATAAACAGACTTGAGTTGCCATCTTGTCTCTGTTACTCATCAGCTGGTTAATATTGGGTGAAAATCATGAATCTTCTTGGCCTCATTTTAATCCTCTTTAATGTGGGATTGTTAATTGCATCTTTCTCTCCATGTTAGAAAATTTAAGTCAAGAAAAACCTGGATATTACAGTGGATGGCTTTCTATCAACTGTCATTATTATCATGCTTCTTATAAATATCATAATGTCTATTTTTCGGTACCTAGTTACCATTGCTTTCCTAAAAACTCAGTTAATGTGTGTTTGGTGTGTAATTAAATACGTCATCTTTTCCTTAGGACTTCTGTATGCACTCGATCCACTTTAAACAACTGCACTGATCAGATTTTCTATAATTGCGATTTCCAATCAGCCTAAGGAAAATTGTAGCCAGGTTGCCTGAACCCTTAGATGAAAGAAGTTGCATTCTGTTTTCTCAGTTGATAATACCATTTCCTACAGGCTAAAAGCTGCATAATTTATTCTTAATAAATTTTATAGGTGCTATCACAGTATTTTGGTATATTTAATTGTTTTAAAACCATTACTTATCTCAATTCCTATTTGTCAAGGAACATAGAAATAGCCTAACTGAAGAAGTAAAGCTAAAGGTTGCATTACTTGTTGATTTGCTAGCAATAAATCGTGGTTGAATGGAAAAGCAAGAGTTTCTTTGCTAACTTGTAACAGGAAAGTATGGAACTGCCCCCATGTAACTATGTAAAGCATGCACCTTTAGATGATTTGGGTTACCATCCTTAGTCTCTGAAACTTTTAAACTAAAAATTAATTATTGTATATTACCATGTTAAATTCATCACACATTAAATTCATGCATTATAAAGCATTTGGATTCTCTTATCATAAATAACAATTGAAATTTTTAGAAATAAAATATTCAGTAGTTTGAACAAAGAAGTCTCTGGAAAGCACTTTATAAAAAGTCTGCATCCCTTTGGTACTAGATTAATAAACAATGTAAGAGAGTTTAATCATGTCAGTTCTTGTTTACATTCACAAGATTAACCTGATTGCTGAATCTGAGAATGGAGGATTTTTTAAAGGGCATTGTGAATATAATTTGGCTTCTAGCTCTCTGTAGTTGAAGAGTTAAGCTTCTTTAGCAGGTTTGTCTTTAGAGGTGCTGTGACAGACCGCACTGTTGCTTTGGAATGCCTCAGAGCACTGAGGTCAATTTAACCAAGAAGGTCTTTGAAAAACTTTTTAATTTGTCAATCTCCAAATGTATTCAAGACTTGAGACATAAGTGGAGAAAAAGATCAATTTAACTTGCTCTGCTTTAATTCTCTTTTTTTCCTTCCTTTCTTCTCCCGATTTCTTGCCGTCTCATTCCTCTTTTTTTTTCTCCTCTCTTTCCTACAAGTAAATCTAGCACGTGACAAAAACATGGGACAGAAACAAGGATTTTAGAGTTTAACAGCTCCAAGATAACCTTAACTGATTTCACCTGCCTCTGGTGCAGTTCCAGTCTGTCCCACTCCACAGGCATGACTAGGGGTGAGTGCAAACACCTTTTCTTGGGAATATATTCAGAGGTCAGTTTGTCTGCTATCAAACCCCAGTTCTTACAATCCCTAGCTATGTAATGCTAGAGAAGTCAACTTCTCTCTACTTCCATTCCCACATCTGTGAAACAAAGATATTAGCATCTACCTGGGTTCTTGTGGGTAGTTAGGCAGTCTTTGTAACCATTTAGACCAGTGTCCTAAGCCTATGTGTGGTCAGTAAGTGTTCGCCATTATCATAATCCTCTTATTTATGTGATTAATATATAGGAGATACAGATAATGAGGTGGGAATTTCAGAAGGAAAAAATAAGCTTCAAAAAGAAATTAAATTTAAGGGTAGCTTCTTAAAGCTTCGGTTTCTTCATCTGAAAAATGGGAATAATTATACTGCCTCCTACAGAATTGTTTTAAAGATTCAGTCGAATAGTGTATTTAAAGCACTTAATATCCTGCTGCCTCACACATGATAACTACTTGAGAAATTGAGTTCTTATGATGGTGGCGGTGAATAAAAGGGCATAAAATCAGGGTTAATGGTGGAATGATGGTGATAATGTGCAGGCTAGACGGGAGAAAATCACTTGAAGAAGGCTAAACATATTATTGGTCTTAGAAAAATATTTGAGAATTGTAATACTTCTTTACTTAAAAGCCTCCAAACCCTTGCCATTGCTGTATCTCAGTGATTCCTGACTTTATCATTTAGGGTACTGCTTTCTCCAGTTTTGTCATATGGTATATTTTCTTCTTTTTTTTGTTGTTGATTTTTTTTGTTTGTTTTGTTTTGAGACAGAGTCTCGCTCTGTCACTCAGGCTAGAGGGCAATGGTGCAATCTCAGCTCACTGCAACCTCGGCGTTCCGGGTTCAAGTGATTCTCCTACCTCAGCCTCCTGAGTAGCTGAGATTACAGGCACCCGCCATCACACCCAGCTAATTTTCGTATTTTTAGTAGAAACAGGGTTTCACCATATTGGTCAGGCTGGTCTCAAACACCTGACCTAGTAATCCGCCTGCCTTGGCCTTCCAAAGTGCTGGGATTACAGGCATGAGCCACCACACCAGGCCTATATGCTATACTTCCTAAGTGAGTCTCCTCCTAAGGAATAGTGTTCAGAGGATCACAGGTTTGTTCCCAAGTTATATTTTTCTCAAATACACACCAAAATCAATGAATAACTCTTAAAACTAAAAATCAAATCCTCTGTGCTCCAAGGAAACCTTTGTGTGATAGTGGGTGGTTCAGTTTGGGGATACACTAAACTAACAGATTAATTTTTGCTTATAATGTTACAAGTCAGATCCAGCGAAGTCATGTTATGAGATTAAGAGGGTCCAGCCACCCTGAATTCAGCTCTTTTGATTTGTTTGTCCATTACAGCTGTTGGTCATTTCTCCCCAAACCCCAATTCTTCTATAGTCAGCCAGCCAATCCTGGAAAACTTGTCACTTAATACTTGTCACAAGTTAATCCAAAATCTTCACATTTTACAAAGAGTTGACATGCTTATGTAGTCTTTTGTTATCTATGGCGAATATGTTTCTAGACTCCCCAAGGATGACAGAAAACTCAGATAGTACCAAATCCTATATATACTGTAATTTTCCCTATGTATCTATACCTACGATGAAGTTTAATTTATAAATTAGGCATGGTAAGGGGTTAACAAGAAGTAATAATAAAATAGAATGATTACAACTTGACCCTGTAATAAAAGCTGTATGAATGTGATCTCTCTCCCTCTCTCTTTCTCTCTCTCTGTCTCTGAAAATATCTTGTTCTGCTCTCTTCCTTCTTCTTGTGATCTGTAATCTGATAACTGAGATGGCTGCTAAGTGACTAAAGGAAAGGCAGCATAGACAATATGGAAAGGCTGGACAAAGAGAGGATTCACATTCTAGAACATCCTGAGATTTCATCACAATACGCAGAACAGCTCGCAGTCTAATATGCAGAAATTACTTACTTCTAGAATTTTCCATTTGTTTTTCAGACTGTGGTGGACCACAAGTAACTGAAGCTTTGGAAAGTGAAACTGTGGCTGAGGGGATACTATTGTACATTTTTACTTGCTATCTCATTGTGCAGGAGTGTGTTTTATTATCGTTTATGTTACCGTTATAGACAGTGTGGGCATGTGCATATGTGGTTATTATTTTTATTTTATTTTGCACAGGCTAATGAAGAGCAGGATGTGATACTTCTAAGTGTAGACCTTTAATCCCTTAAAACACTGGAGTAAAGAACTGAAGTTAATATTTCTAAAGATAAACTCCTTCTTTCAATTGCTTCCTTCCTTCCCCCTTAATATCCCTGGAAAATGGAGGTAAAGTTGAATCATTTAGCTCAAGTTGTCCAGGTAATTTTCTCACCTAACACTTCACTTTTCGATAGAGACTATTAATTGTTACAACTCTGGGTAGCTGGAGAGATAAGAGAGACTTACTGAGACAAGGAGAGGCATAAAACAGCTCGTTAAAGCACACTCCCCTGCCCACACCGGCTAGGAGGCTTGGGAGCTTTTATTATGCACCCACGTGCACCCAGTGATTCTCACTAATGCTAGTCCGGGCTGCCGGTAACCCATAGCACCATCCTCTCTCAACTCCCTCTGAGCTTTGGATAGGATTTTCATTTCACACATCATTCAACTCCTCGCTCCAGTGACTCTGAAGAGCCAAGAACCCACCTGCTTGTGTGTGCACATTAGCACTAATCATTTAAATTCATAGTGTAGGGAGGTGGAGATGATCATACAAATTCTCAAAAAGCATATGCACTGGGGACTTTGAGAGTGGATTCTCTTAAAAATCATCTCAAAAAATGATGAAATGTGGAGCCAGAAAACAAAATCCTGTAATTTAGCTCCTGACCACCCTTCACATATATAGTAATGTTTCCTTTGCAGACCCTCAGCTACAGGTTTATAATATTATACATGAGTTCACAGTAAGCAAATACAATTTTCATTAAATTTAAAATATTTCCTCTAGTCAAACTTGCTTAATGCCTGGCATTAAAGCCTATTGAACAGTGAAGAGAATCCATGTTTAATCCTAAATGAGCTTCTGCTTAAAAATACCACATACTCTAGTAAAGTGAATTTTTTTTTAAAGTAAATCGATATTGTCTACCTGATAGCAACACAACTAGTTTAAAGTTAAGTAGGATAAATAAAAATAACATTTTAAAACCAGTAACCCAATAGCCGGAACCATTTATCATACAAAAAACTGAATTAATAGTTGAGCATTTTGTGAGAAACTTTTACTCTCATTGAAAGCATTTCTGCTCCTATGTTGGGTTAATAAACTCACTGATAACATGTTTCAAGCTACTATAAAACATTAGTCACCTGGCAAAAAAAAAAACTTTAAAAATAAAATAATCTTAGCCATATTTTTAACTTAAAATTGCTTTGCATTTGGATGCATAATGTTGAGAGAACATTTTCATTCTCTGAATATCTTTTCTATTGTCAGATACTATTGTGTACTCGATAGACAGTATTACTTTTTCCTCACTAGCAGAATCCTGAGTTTATTCAGAAATTGGGCAACCATTCATTTCATGGGATCTTTCAGCCCTGCGTAATGAATATTAATTTGACTAGGGAACCAATCCCACTGTGTCCAATTCAGTTGCAGTAATTGGTTTAGGAAGAAGGATATAATACAACACTGGACAATTAAATACAAAGCGTTGTTATTCTAGGGTGGGAAAATTATAAGTTCTTTTTCTTCAAATGTTTATAATGTCATGCATCCTTGGAGCTGCCACAGCCATATTGTGACACATCACTGAGCTACTATCTTAGAATAATCCACCTCCAGAATATACTTGTATATGAGATAATAAATTGCCTACTGTTTAAGTAATTTATGGTCAGGTTTTCTCATACCCCAAGCCGAAAGTCCAGTGACTTCACTTAACTTCAGGATTTGGGATCAATCACTATTTGTGTTTATTACGTCTCTTCTCTGTGCTTACATTTATCAGATTAGGCTGAATAAGAGAAAAAAAATTTATTTTCGCCCACATTAATTCTGCTACATTTCTGGTGGATTTCCAGGCAAACAACTATTGATTTAGGGATTTCTCATGCTACCATCTTAGGCCTGTGATATCTGCATGCATGGTTGCCACTGAGCAACAGAGAGATGGAGAGTTCCCAAAGACTTTTCACTTCCTTAAAACAGTGGTGACAGCCACTTGCTCAGTCCACTGGCCAGAGCAAGATATGTGACCACAAGCAAACGCTAGTGTCAGGGGAGTGTAAGAAGCTCTTGGATATTTAGTGAGGTTTAAAAATCTCTGCCATAGTGAACCTGGTCAAGATTTATAAATGTTAGAAATGATACATACTACAATTAGGGAACTTGTCCCTCTTACCATATAAAAATAAGAAGAGATTTTTCTGGTTCCCTTCAATTCTTTCAATTATTTGGAGGATAACTTTTTTTTTTTTTTTTTTTTTTTTTGTAGATGGAGTCTGCCTCTGTTGCCCAGGCTGAAGTGCAGTGGCGTAATCTCAGCCCAATGCAACCTCCGCCTCCAGGGTTCAAGTGATTCTCCTGCCTCAGTCTCCCAAGTAGCTGGGATTACAGGTACCCAACACCACACCCAACTAATTTTTGCATTCTTTTAGTAGAGACAGGGTTTCACCATGTTGGCCAGGATGGTTTCAAACTCCTGACCTTATGATCCACCTGCCTGGGCTTCCCAAAGTGCTGGGATTACAGGCGTAAGCCAGCACACCTGGCCCTGGAGGAAAACTTTTAAGGAATATAATTTTTTCTTAAAGTAAACAAATAAAAATTTTATAGAATTTAGGAGAAAAGACAATCAGTAGGAAAGTGAGGAGTATATGGCAGGAGGAATTCTGACTACCTGCACTGGAGTCTGATGGACCTACATTTGTATCCTTGCTCCTTCACATGCCAGCTAGGTAACTCAGGGAAGCCTTTCAAAGTATTTGAACTTGGATTACTCTCTTGCAAAATAGGAGTAATATTATTATCTATTCCATGGAGTTTTAAAAAATGTGCTTGGTTTACAGAAAAAAATAACTGAACTAAAATTGATAAATACCATTGTATTATATGATATTGTAAGTATGGTTGTTAAATAAATAATACAATAATAATATTCCTCAATAATACATTAAGGAAACAACTGGGGGATCCGATATAGCATAGCCATCTATGTGAACCGGCATTTTGTTTTATTCTGTAAGTTTGCTTCTCAGTCTGCAAATATTACACTTAAAATGTAGAATAGGTACAATCCATTAATGTTTTATTTTACGAGTAAAATAGCTCATTCTTTCTTAAGCAAACTTTTTTATTCCTGTTGTTCATGTGCTTGCTTGGCATTTTACAATCAGGTTACAATTTTGTTAGTGAAAACAAAAGCGATTATGTGTATATGTAAGCTGATATTAGGCAGGTTTCAGCAAATGTAGAGCCACACCAGTGAAGTGTGGAAGCTTTCCTTAATAAATAAAGTTTCAGATTACAAATTCTTATGCGTTGCATTTTCCAGTTCTCTGTGATACATCCATCGGAAACATTAAACAGAGATTCTGCGATATCGATATTTTAAGTACATGTTTACATAAACAGCATCCTATTCTTCAACCATGATTAGGTCAAACTCTGCTGCACTTTCATATTTTAAATATACAGAGATCAAGAATAGCATGGGCATGGGTATAAAAAAATGTTGTCACTATCATAGATTGAATTGTGTTCTATTTTTTCTCTTTTTTTTTTTTGAGACAGAGTCTCACTTTGCTCTGTTGCCCAGGCCGGAGTGCAGTGGCACACTCTCAGCTCCTAAAACCTCTACCTCCCGGGTTCAAGCAATTCTTGTGCCTCAGCCTCTGAGTAGCTGAGACTACAGGTACGCACCGCCATGTTCAGCTAATTTTTTATATTTTTAGTAGAGATACAGTTTTGCCATGTTGGTCAGGCTGGTCTCAAACTCCTGAGCTCAAGCAATCCACCTGCCTTGGCCTCCCAAAGTGCTAGGATTACATGTATGAGCCACTGCTCCTGGCTGGAATTGTGTCCTGAAATTTGTGTTGATTAGGGGGGAACTTCCTAACCCCCAGCGTGATTGCTGTTTGAGGCAGGGCTCTTAAGAAGGTAATTAAGGTTAAATGAAGTAATATAACAGAGAAACCAGGGTGCATGTACCCAGGGGAAAGGTTGTGTCAGAACAGGCAGCAAGGAAGCTGCCATCTGGAGGCCAAGGAGAGAGACCTCGGGAAAAGCCAATCCTGCCAGCACCTTAATTTTGGACCTTAATTTCTATTGTTTAAGCTACCAGTCTACCATATTTTGTTATGGCGACCCTAGATGACAAATACAGTCACCTAAGGTCAACTTTCACCTTTAATTAATATGGACTGTGGGTCACACTTCGGTATTTGTGTGTGTTTTCACGTGTGTGTATTCTAAAATGTTTGGTTTTGGAGGCTTGGCTAACTGGAAGAAGAGGGAAAGCAGGGCTTGCTTCTTTAGGCAACCCTCCACTCATTCAACACATTTGTGTGTGAGAGAGAGCACTAATTATAGAATGAAAACAAGGCTACCTACTGGGCAATAATAGCAACGAGGATAAATACATCCTGTGTCTCTTAAAGGCTTGAAATTTCCCAGCAAAAATAAACGTTAAACAAATAAATTCAATAAAGTATGATCAGTGTCATGGTGTGACAACACATTTTAGGAATTGGTCTGTAGACACGACTTAATTAAGGTGGGTCAAGAGAGGATTTACTAAGGAACAGAAATTTAACTAAATAATGAGGAAGTAGATAGGCGAAAAAAAAAAAAGGAAAGTGGGGAAATCTGAAATCATACCTATACATCAACACATTTTTTTCTATTCTGAAACCTTAATTTCTGCATTAGGTTATAGATGGGCATTGAAGGTTTTTGTTTGAGGGTGTAATAGAGGAAGTTTCAACAAATTAAGTAATCAACATCTGCCATCATTATCTCAAGAGATACTTCTTAGATCTCCTACACTTTATTCTCTTCAAAATATAACATAATGTTCATTGGAGTCTGTAGAAGATGCGTTTGTGTCCCAGCTTTGTTCCATGAAAGCTGTGTGACTTGGAAGTAAGATTTTCAAATGGTTAATAACAAATACTGAAAATAAATCTACTTCTGTCGGAGATTTAATGGTCCAGGGGAGGTAGAGGTCATAGCAGACTACAGTTAGGAGCATACAGCCCATAGAAAAAGATGAGGATAAAGAATGTGGGCTGATTAGTGAAAGGTGGGTTTTTAGCACATAAATTATGTCACAACTGATATACTGGACTAGAGAAGTGGAGGCTTAGTGTATTACTCCTGCAGCTAATAAAGACATACCTGAGACTGGGTGATTTATAAAGGAAAGAGGTTTAATTGATTCACAGTTCCACATGGCTAGGGAGGCCTCACAATCATGGTGGAAACTGAAGGGGATGTAAGACACATCTTCCATGGCAGTAGGCAAGAGAGAGCTTGTTCAGAGGAACTCTCATTTATAAAACCTTCAGACCTTGTGAGATTTATTCACTGCCACAATAACAATATGGGGGAAAAACTCCCATGCTAATATTATCTCCACCTGGGCCTACCCTTGACATAAGGGGATTATTACAATTGAAGGTCAAATTTGGGTGAGGGCACAGCCAAACCATATCACTTGGTAAGGGTTGCAGTAATGATAGCAGTGGTGGCCAGTCTGGGACAGCTGCTGCCATGATGCCAGATGTAGAGGGAAGACTCAGCAGCAGCTGGGGCTGAACAATCCAAAGAGCCAGAAGGAGCCAGAAACAGGAGAAAACCCTGCCTCCTACTGAGTTGGGAGGGTGGGAACCTCGTGCTCCCCAGGCTCATTTGTAGCTGCCCAGCCATGGCTGTGGACCTGGGCATCCCTGTACTCTTGGGACCCTGGAGCAGGCAGGAGCCCATTCCTCCCAGGAACAGCTGGAGCTGTCCAAGCTGTGACTGCAGACCCTGGCATCACTGCATTCTCCAGGGTCTGGGAGAGCACTCCTCTCCACCCCTGCAGGCTTGGAAGTGTCCTGCTCCCGCTGCCTGGTTTCTCCCTCTCCAAGCTCCCGCTTCTATCTCGGAGTGGAGTTGAGGTGGAGCCCAGGTGCTGTTGTAACCTGGCCAGGTGTGTGCATGCTTGGGGCAATGCTGACATGCCAGACCTGCTGTCTCAGCCTGCTTCAGAATTTGAGTGCTGAGGAGCACAGGAGGAAGGCCAAGACAGGGCTGAGGGAAGCTGGGTGCTAGCCTGCAGGTGCCCCTCAGCATCAACAGCCTCAGCGCCATGAACAGTTGCAAGAGGCAGACCGGCTTCTGGGCAGGAAAGGGCGGGTCCCCAGTGAAGCACCACCTTCAAGCCAGGGAATGCCTGAGGCCTGGAGGCTGGGCTGCCAGTACCACAAACTGGAATGGAAGCTTACGGTGCTTTTTCCAGGCCCATGCATGGCCACCCATGGACCAACCAGCATACGCTTACTCTCTACTGAAGCCAATAAAAACCCTGAACTCAGCCAGACTCAAAAAGAGACAAGGAGACGAACAGCTACAGTGAGGAGTTACCCAATCTGGGGTCTCCTCTCTGCTGAGAGCTGAGCAGATGTTGGGATGACCAGCTGTGGAGAGGAGCTATGCCGCCCAGGGTCTTATCAGAGCACTCTGCCTGCAGACAGGAGCTACCCAGTGCAGGTCCCCTCTGAGTTGTTCTGTCGCTCAATAAATTTCCTCTTTGCCTTGCTCACCCTTCACTTGTATGCATACCTCATTCTTCCTGGAAACAGGACAAGGATTTGGGACCCACTGAATGGCAGGGCTAAAAAAGCTTTAACACAAACAGGGCTGAAACACGCTTCTTGTTCACCATGTTGTGGGCGACAAGAAGGAGAGAAGAAAGAAGAAAGGAGAGAAGAGCTGAAGCCTTTGGGGAGCCCAGACCTAGGAGCTCCCTGAGCCAGGGCTGTGACACCCTCTTTGGGGCTCTGTGGTTACTGGCATCACCGCGTTCCCTGATACCAGCTGTGGAAGCTGCTTGTGGTATGACCAATCCAGCTGCAGTCTCGCAGGGAGCCAGAAGCTGGGCTGGCACCTGGAGCTTCCTGTCCTGTCACAGCCATTGTGTCTGGCTGTGTGCGGTAGTCAGACCCCACACTCACTTTTCACAAAAAACCCTCACCACTCTACTTGCCCTTGGCATGTGTGGAATCCAGGCCAGTAGCGCCAAGCCAGACATGGACTTCCAGGCTGAGTGGATGGAACAAGTCCAACAAATCCGATATTTGTCAGAGATATTACTTAGAGGCTTAGGGAACCTCAAACAAAGGCACCACTGGCCACAGAAGTTTCCAGCTGGAAAAGCATCATCCCAGGGATCCTGTAACAGTGACAGTAATGATAACCAATCGCTAAAAATTGCTCCAAAAAAAAAGAAAAGTCAGGTGCCGTGGGTCATGCCTGTCATCCCAGCACTTTTGGAAAACAAGGCAGGGGGATAGCTTGAAATCAGAAGTTCAAGAGCAGTGTAGGTAACATAGTGAGACCTGATAGTGATAGGCGATAACAACTAAAAAAGAAAATTCATCCTGCACAGTGGCATACATCTGTAGTCCCAGTTACTTGAGAGGATGAGAGGATGAGGCAGGAGGATTACGTGAGCCCAAGAGGTTGAGGTTTCAATGAGCTACGATCATACCACTGAACTCCAGCCTAAGTGACAAAGCAAGACCCCATTTCTTCAAAAAAAAAAGTCTATTCTGAGTATTGTGTTTTATGTCCATCCCCTAACATCAATTCCTTAAGCGTTGACATGCTGGAAGACAATGTGTTTTGGCATCACTTCCAAATCTGCCATTATTACTGTAGCCTCAAAGCATCTTGGCCTTGGGTTTTTTATCTTTGAAAGAGAATACAATTCACTAGACCTAGTAGACCTTCTAGGATTGCTGTGAAATGAAAAGGAATGAAAAAAGAATCATCCTATATATATACACAAACTCACAAAACTCATTAAAGGCAAAAGTTGGTCTTTGGTGGTCAGGTGCAATGGCTCACGTCTGTAATCCCAGTGCTTGGGGAAGCTGAAGGGGAAGAATGCTTGAGCCCAAGAGTTTGTGACTAGACTGAGCAACCTCGGGAGACCCTGTCTCTACAAAAAGAACAAATACACTAACCAAGCATGGTGCTATGTGCCTATAATCCCAGCTACTTGGGAGACTGAGGCATTACCATTAGGATCACTTGAACCCAGGACATCAAGGCTGCAGTGAGCTAAGTTCATGCCACTGCACTCCAGCCTGAGTGACACAGAAAAACCCTGTCTCAAAAGATAAAAAAAGTTGGTCTTTGGTGATATAAAAGAAAGATTAACATAGTAAGGCAAGAAATCTTTTTACTTCTTTATGTTCCCAGAATTATTAATATTACATAGAGGCTTAGGGAAGGAACTTGATAAATGTGTGTTGACTTCTACAAAATTATTGAAAGTAAAGCGATTTTGGATGCTTTCAGCTTCAAGAGAAGAAGGAAGAAAAAAATAAGAGAAAGGAAGGAAGGAAGGAAGGAAGGAAGGAAGGAAGGAAGGAAGGAAGGAAGGAAGGAAGGAGGGAAGGAGGGAAGGAGGGAAGGAGGGAAGGAGAAGGGAAGGGAGGAGGGAGGGAGGGAGAGAGGGAAGGAGGGAGGGAGAGAGGGAGGAAAGGAGGGAGGGTGGAAGAGAGTCAGAAAAGTAGGGAAGAAGGAATGAAGAAAGAAGGAAAGAAATAAAATCAATTTATACTTGACTTGTGTTAGCTTATATAACAAAAAGCTGAAAGTAGGTTTATCCAACTGAAGATAAAAATTAGCAGATTGGAGAAAATGGAAGAAAGCTGAGTATTTCAGAAAACAGAAGTTCTTGAGTGTTGCTAAGAATGATAGTATTGTGGACAGGCATGAGATGTTTGGGAGAGGAGAAAATTTGTTTGATCCATACATTATCTTTCACATTTCTATGTTCAATGAATAATTCTAATATATATTTAAGTTTTAAAAGCAGTGCTTGATAACATTTTTTCACAAGAGTAATACTACATATTTGAACTCTGATTTTCATAATGTGTTCATAAAGTGTTCATTTTTCTCTGGAAACAGAAAAATTAAGGTGTGCTCCCTTTGTAGAATCAATTATGAAACTTGGTTCATCTATCATGCTATCTTGTACAGTTCCTATTATCTGGTGCAACCAAGTGTCAACAGTACAGAAATATTGAATGTTCATAATGATGCCCTGAGGCTCAGCTGTATTGACAAGCACGTCTCTAACCACCAGCTAATAAACTGATCATGATTAATTAAATCTGTATATTAAGGATGAATGGCCCTCTTTGCTATTGAGAAGGTACTTTCATTTACTCAATAGACAATATTTAGAGACTATGATACATTGGAGCTCAAAGACAAATTAAGTAAGACTCTATATACACAGAGTTTACAGCCTCCAGACCAGGAAAGAAGAATATACAATCCACCATACTAAGTACTTTAACTGAGATGGATGTGTGGTCCTTTGGGAGTGGATTCAGTCTTCACAGTAAACTTGCACTAGGTTAATTCAGAAAATTTAAGTGATTTGTCAAATTACTGTTAATTTATAAGAGGGAGAACAGTGTTTAAGTCCTAATCTATTACTATGAAGTCTCTATGTTTCTCAATTACTTCTGAGTATTTGAAAATTAAGAATTAATCCATGCGTAAGTCAGGTAGTACAAGTATTATCACTATTATTATTGTTGTTGTTGTTTTAGAGATGGTCTTGTTCTGCCAGGGATGAGAGCATGGCTTACTGCAGACTCAGCCTCCTGGGCTAAAGCACTCCTCTGGCTCAACCTCCCAAGTAGCTGGGACTATAGGCTTGAGCCATCACATCTGACTTATTTTTTATTTGTTTATTTTGCAAGCTAGGTCTTGCAAATCCTGGTCTCAAGTGATCCTTCTGCCTCAGCCTCCCAAAGTGCTGTGATTATAGGTGTGAGTCACTGTGCCTGGCCACTGCATGGATTTTTAAAAGTGTATTACATACCAACTCAAATTCCCTCATATCCACACCTTCAGTTTCGGTCTGTATATTCATACACATATGCTGTCCACTGAATTAGTGTTATTTAGATAAACAGAAGCAATTATATATATAATGCATAATGATATAAATTTATATGATATGTTCTATATAAATATATATATAATATAAATATATGTTACATATATATTATAGAGAGAAAGAAAGGAAAAGAGATTTATTATGGAAATTGGCTCATACACCTATAGAGACTTGAAAGCCCCATGATCTGCTGTCTGTAAGCTGGAGAATCAGGAAAGCCTGAGGTGTAATTCAGTCTGAGTTTAAAATCCTGAGACCCTGAGATAGGGGTGGGGGCTACACAAGAGTGGGGATGCGGTAGGTGGCTCTGATGTAAGCCCCAGCATCCAAATGCCTGAGAATCAGGAGCAATAATGTCTAAGTGGAAGAGAAGATAAATTTCCTAGCTCAAGGAAAAAGACAATTTGCCATTCCTTTTTTGTTCTTGTTCTGTCTAGGGTCTCAACAGATGGGTTAATACCCATAACAGCGACCACAGATGTTGATTATTCAGTCTACTACAAGTAATTATCTCTTCTGGAAACACCCTCACAGACACACACCTAGACACAAAGTTTTACCAGCTGCCTGGGTATCCCCGAACCTAGTCATGTAGACACAAAATTAACCATCACCTCCACCAAACCACAAACCCAACTATAGTACCAGGGTGTCTATCTTCAAAAGGACTCACCGTCAGCCACATAAAGGCAATATCTAGCCTATCCCCTGAACAGGTAGGCCTTGCTCTACCCTGAATCAATTTAGATTTCTCCCCTCCCATTTCCGGTTTTGTGTTCTGTCATTCTCCTGTGCATACAAATTGATTTGTCTCCTTCTCAGAGACCAGCTCTGCCAACGAAGGGGAATTCAAACTGCCCGTTCTAGTTCATAAAACCTTTCATTCCACCTTTTCCCCACAGCAACTGATGCTAGTAAGCTTTAGATTTTCTTAATTAAGCAGACCATGGGGAAGCAATATATTAATGTTGCTTGGAAGTAAGGGCCTGCCCCAAGGTGACATGGAGTCACCAAGCCTAGGCTGAGAATTTTGCAAAATGTAATGCATCATCTCTAGTGAGCATGTTTTATCTTCAGGAGAATAGGAAAATTGGATGGTCCTCCTTGCTGGAAATGGGGTTTTAAACACAAAACTATTTCAGCCTTAAACCAATTAACACACCAGAGCCAGTTTTGGGCACGTATGAGACAATAATAACTGTGCTGATAGCCAGGTTGAAATGCACATATATTGCTACTCAGAGCCGTCCCAAGACTTCATGAAGAGAGTGCTGTACAGAGAAAGCAGTCTTGCAACAATTACATACTGCTGGAGGGGTGGCTTTTCACCACTCTTACCTTGCCAGCTATCAATGCCTTTTCCAATTACATAGAAATTGTGTTTCTCCCTCATCTGTACCTGCTCCCATTTCTTGCCTCCATTCACGTTACATATATTTTACTATCCGGTTTGACACTTTAACTACTTAGCAACTATAAAAGTGTTTGGGGTAGAGTCAACATTAAAAAAGAACTTTCAATAGTGTTGTCCTGCAAAGGCTTAGAAAACTAATATTCGCAGATAGATACAGTCATTGGCTACTGAAATGCTAAAGAATACTGACATACATTTTAGTACATGTAGCTAATAGTTATAAAAATGGTAATTTTAACTTTATAGTCTTTATTTTATTTATTTTTCTGAAAATAAATCCTATTTGTCTATTGTTTGACTTTCTACAAAAACCAGTTATTGAGTTGGAAATTATTTCTTTAATTTTTACAAACGGTTTCAATAATAAAAATTCTTGCAGTACATTTATTTCTTTTTTATATGTACCAAGAGTAAATTATAAGTTGTATTGTCTATAGCAATTATCCCAATATTTTCTGTACATGGTAATTTCCAGTTACTTAGGTCAGCAGCATGGATAAGTGTAAGGAGGCTGCAGTGACAATTGTGAATCTGTAAAGAAATGCTGGGAGGCTATAATATGTAACAGGAAAAGGAAAAGGAGATGGACATGGGGGAAAGAGACACAATATATATGTGTATTTTAATATACCCTGGCATCTCTTTTTCTAAAAATTACATTTCTCCTATCCATTCTCATTATTGCCACAGAAGCAGGCATATTACAACCTGATCTTTGAATTCATAAGGACAACAAAATGAGAACAGAAACAAATCATTCATCATTGGGAAGTACTACAAAACTTGCTCATTATTTTCAAACTGGTAAGTAAAAAAAAAACAAGCATTTACATTACTTTTTTGATACTATCTATAAAATTGATAAGCTGCACATTAGATGAAGGGAATTGTCTCTTTATAGATGTTTTCATCTGAATAGGAAGATTTCATAAAATTAGAAAGCATCATTTTGCAACTTTTGTATGAACTATTAAATCTTGGCACTGATCATCAACTACTGTTAATATAAAAATGAGAGACAATTGGGCATTGTGTGCTTCCTAATGGCAAAACCTCCCACTGAAACAGTCTTAACAAAAGAAGAAACAAAACTGATTCTCATCAAACCTCTATATACAACTACCAATTCACAGAGGAACATACTACTCGGCAACAGGGGAATATAAGCAACAATATACAGATTGTAGAAAATTTACAGGGCAAACAACCCAGTATCTTCAATGAATAAATCACAAGAAAGAAATAAACTAGGCAGAATTTATGAGAAATACTTAAAGAAATATCAAACAATTACATGTTTGTTTTTCACATGGACTGATTTAAAAAACTTACACTCACAATGAGGCAATTAGGTATTTGAACTTTATGTGGTTATTTGATATTATTCTAACATGACTTTTTTACTTCAGTAAAGCCTCAGGATATAAACTCAGTGTATAAAAATCAGTAGTATTTCTATCCACTAATAATGTTTAAACTGAGAGCCAAATCAAGAACACAATCCCATTTAAAACAGAAACAAAAATAAAATAAAATACCCCAGGAAACAATTAACCAAGGAGGTGAAATAATTCTACAAGGAGAACTTCAAAACACTACTAAAAAAAATCATAGACGACATGAACAGATGGGAAAACATTCCATGTTCATGGATTGAAGGAGTCAATATTATAAAAACAGCCATACTGCCCAAAGCAATCTACAGATTCAATGGTATTTCTATCAAACTACCAATATTATTTTCCACAGAAATATAAAACCTTTTCTAAAATTAATGTTGAACCAATAAAGAGCCTGAATAGCCAAAGCAATCCTAAGCAAAAAGAACAAAGCTAGAGGAATCACATCAACTGACTTCAAACTATACTACTAAGCTACAGTAATAAGAAAGCATGGTACTCATATGAAATCAGTTAAACAGACCAAGGGAGCAGAAGAGAAAACTCAGAAATAAAGCTGCACATCTACAGCAGTCTAAAACTAAGCTAACAAAAATAAGCAATGGGGATTGCACTCCCTAGTCAACGAATGATGCTGAGATAATTGGCTAACCATATGGAGAAGAATGAAACTAGACTCCCTACTTGTTACCATGTCCAAAAATTAACTCAAGATTGATTAAAGATTTAAACGTCAAACCTCAAACTGTAACAATACTGAAAGATAAACTAGAAAACACTAAATTAGACATCAGCCTTAGAAAAGGACTTATGACTAAGTCCTCAAAAGCAATTGAACAAAACAAAAATTGACTGACAAGTGGGTCTTAATTGAACTAAAGAACTTCCAAATGGCAAAATAAACTACTAATAAACAGACAATCTACAAAATGGGAGAAAATACTTACAAACTATGCATTCGACACAGATCTGACATCCAGAATGTATATGGTACTTAAACAATTCAATAAGCAAAAACCAAATCACCCCATTAAAAAATGGGGAAAAACATGAACCAATACTTCCCAAAAGAAGACCTACTAGTGGGCAAGAATCATATGAAAAATATTCAACAATTACTAATTATCGGAATAATGCAAATCAAAACCACAGTCAGATGCCATCTCACCCCAGTCAGAATGGCTATTATTAAAAAGTGAAAAGACAACAGATTCTGGCAAAGCTGCAGAGAAAAGGGAGAAGTTATACACTGTTGGTGGGAGTGTAAATTAGTTCAGACACTGGAAAGCAGTTTGGAAATTTCTCAAATAAAAGAGAACTACCAGTCAATTTTGCAATCCCTTTACTCAATATACATTCAAAAGGAAACAGATTGTTCTACTAAAAAGACATATGTACTCTCATGTTCACTGCAGCACTGTTCACAATAGCAAAGATGTGGAATCGACCTAGGAGCCCATCAGTGGTGGAGTGGATAAAGGAAATGCAATATATATACACCATGAAGTACTATGCAGCCATAAATAGGAACTAAATCATGTTCTTTGTAGCAACATAGGTGCAGCTAGAGACCATTATCAGGCACTTGACTATTGAAGCTCATGAGGATATGGCCTGTTGATGGAATATATCAAGTCTGAAGACTTTCTGCCCTTGCCAAAAAAAAAAAAAGTCACAATATGCTGAAGTTAGAAGGTTGTTCCAAGCATTATGCATATATATTAGTGGAAATACAGAACCAGTGCAAAATCACTAAAAAGTTTTCATCCTATCTATACCAAAACTCAGCATCCAATATAAGTCAGTTACAAAGCTGAGTTTCATACAAAATTACTTTCTATTGCTTTTCCTTTTTGGAATCTACTTGCATCCTACTTACCTAGATTGCAGAAAGGAAAAGCAATATGCAGGGAGCTGATCAAACACATTAGTCTGAAGCATAAAACAAAGAAGTATGATTATTACGGGATTTGGTTTTTTTTCACTATTGATCACCATTAATGTGTCAGCAATCATGAGATCATTTCCATTCAGCTACTGTATTAATGCCAATTTAGGAACAGAATCAGAGTAATTGGGTCATCCTGGCCTGAGTCACTTGTTTATCTAAGAGTCAAATAATGAGAGACATGTCGGCAAATTAGATGAAAATGACTCCTGCTCATAATCACATAAACGCGCAATACATCCAACAGTATTCTTGTATTGAACTTCATCCCCCGCCCTAATTAACTGACGGGAATGACTTTCTAAATGTTATCTTATTCAGCCTTTTGAAACATAGGATGTTCTATTTAATGGAAAATCTGCATTTTATTGTAAAGCTGAAACACAGACTTTGGGTTTGCTACTCCAAATGGGAACGGATTTATTTTAGAATGATCTTTTTTATTTAGTGCAAAATTACAGATCCTCATAATTTTAAATCCAGAATGAATGCCTGGAGTAATACACACATACAGACAAACTGGGAAAAAGTTGTAACTATCAATATAATCCAGGCAATAGAATAAAAACTCATAAAGGTGGCATATCACTGCTTGTAAGCAGTTTTTCAAGAAAATAAGAGAATGAAAAGAGCTTTCTCTGAATTAAGCAGAATAATCAGAGTAATCTGACTCTGAAGTAATTAGAAATAGTTCCAAAATTAATCTGGAGAGATATAAAGTTCCACAGCCTTTATAAATATATAGTTTGAAGGTGAGTAGACAAGTAAGTTCAAATAATTTTTAATCTGAATGTTTATTTCAATGATAGACCAGGAGATCTATATAGAGAAGCCTAGAAAGCCCGTCATATGGGCTTAAATCTAGCAGAAGCTCAACTAATCCTTATGATGAAACATGAATACAGGGATAATGTGGGTTTGCCAATTAGATAGGCATGAATTCAAATGCCAGTTGAGAAATGTATTAGGCCTCAGATGGCTTATTTAACTTCTTGTCCCTCACTTTCTGCAGTTAGAGAGTCTATTTCTAATTGAGATTTGAAATAAGGAAATATAATATGTAAAAAAATTTAGAATTATACTTTACACAAGATAGGCACCATAACCTCTTTCATCTTTGAATAAGTAATTTTGAGAAGCTGACTATCTCACTTCTAAAACAACTGTGAACTATTATTGACAGGACTGACAGTTTAATTAAGAAGTCTACTGAAGATGATAGCAAAACTGGCCTGTTGTCGACATGTGTAGACAACCTCAGAAAAGGCAGAGACTGTAATCTCCAGGCTTAAAGAGAAACTCTGAAGACAAAATGCCTTCCAGAATTATTTCGATTATTTTATGTGCCCTGAAATGAACCAGATAGTCTCATACTTAATTTTAAATATAAAGTTTTCTTCAATGTGTTGTTTTTACAAAGTTATACATAATCAAAAATGGCATGAAGAACTGGATGACTGAATAACTGGGTGATTGAATAATTTGGAAATTAAACTTGGAAACTAAACTTAAACAAAATTATTAGTTGTAAAATTCTTAGTCACTTAATGAAACCATTTTAACCTCAAATTCCTGCAAATCTGAACATTACCAATTCTGACAGTGGCATAGGATTCTAGTTAAGGAGAACTAAAGCCAAGAAAAGAATTGTCAGTGTAAATCTATTTCGAGTGACACCAAATATAACAGGGTCACATCCATTTTCATTAGACAGCAACCAGAGTTCTTGAGATTAGTATGATGATATTTCTTTTTTCCTTCAAGAAATTACAGATTTCCAGGAAGAACTGTGCTGCACTCCTATGTGTATATAACAAACATATGCCATAGAAACATAAGATCATATCTCTTTACTCACATTAGCAAAAAATAACATTCTGTCAATACATTTGATTACTAAAGACATACTTCTCCCGAGCTTCATATTACATTTTTCAAAGATAGAAATTTTACTAGAAAAATAATGAGACTGGCAAAAAATTTTTCAATTTTCATCGAAGAATTGTAATATCTATCTTAATACTCCAATCTTGGATAGTCTGAAAATTGTCATATGTTGTTATATAGATATACTCTGTGCATTTTTTAAATTAAGATAAATTAGGCCGGGAGTGGTGGCTCACGCCTATAATTCCAGCACTTTGGGAGGCCGAGGCAGGTGGATCACGAGGTCAAGAGATTGAGACCATCCTGGTCAACAAGGTGAAACCCCATCTTTACTAAAAATGCAAAAATTAGCTGAGCATGGTGGTATTCGCCTATAGTCCCAGCTACTTGGGAGGCTGAGGCAGAAGAATTGCTTGAACCCAGGAGGTGGAGGTTGCGGTGAGCCGAAATCACGCCACTGCACTCCAGTCTGGGTAAGAAGAGCGAAACTCTGTCTCAAAAAAAAAAAAAAAGATAAATTAGACATTTGCAGCCAAAGAAATTGTGAAGTTACCTTAAAATTTAGTCAAAGGAGTTTATGCATATTTCTATATACAAGACATGTGAGAAAAAAAAAGAACTTAAATATATTTTTATGAGATTAAATTAAATATATCTTGTTAGAAAATACTATTGCCAATGTAGACACTGCAATGTAGGCAACAGTGTGAATTTAAATAAATTACAAAGAACACTTCTATTTTATACCAGGGAACAATAGAGAAAAACACAGTATCAGTCTAAAATAGCTTTAAAAGAATAATATAGGATTTCTAGAATGGCAAATTGAAAAAATTGACAAATTCTTTCCCCCAATAGCAATGACAAAATGGACAAATTTTCAAAGATAACCATTTAAGTACTCTGGAAATTGACAGATATTATACGATAAATAAGAAACATGAAGTTAAGAAAACCTACTGAGCTTCAATAAAAAGTGCAGTACTGTGGAACTGTGGTCTGGGGCTGCTCTATCGTCCCTCATTTCCCTCATCACAGCTCTGTGTTCCAAGTTCTACTTCAAAGTGCAGGGCTTGGCATGAGGCCTCACCGCCAGAAAGTCTGCATACACGGTGCTGTGTACAGACTTAGGAGGGATTGCAAGGGTGCGAATGAGATACTGAATTCTCCTTAAAAGCAGAACCTGGGATAAACTTATAAACTGTCAAGCGTTGAATGCATTCACCAAACTACACAGATCCATTGGCAAAATATGAAAATCCTACTCATTACCCCAATAGGTACAGCCTCTACTGATGTTTAATTACAGCCTCTAAGCCAGCATGATGATGACTGAGCCATGCTGATTCAAGAACTTCCAAAAAGAAGCCAACCTTAAACATAAAAGCAAAAATTAAGTAAAAGGAAAAACAGAACAGCGGCATCAGTCACCACACAAGCCACAAATTAGTCCAAACAAGTTGCTAACCAAACAAATTTTTAAAAAGTGAAAGTAGTATTCTATAGTACTACAGGATGACTATAAATGGCTATAATTATTGACAATTGATTGCGTATTTTCAAATAGATAAAAAGGTAAATTTTGAAAGTTCCCAACAGAAATAAATAATAAACATTTGCAGTGATGGATATTCTAATTACCCTGATTTGATCATTACAATCATTTGCCCATATCAAAATATTACACTGATATCCATAAATATGCACATATTAATAAATGTCTATTTTTTTTAATGGATTGGAGGTTTCAGTGGGATGGGAGAATCACAAGGAATCAGGTGCTCAGAGGAATGTATTGAGTAGAGGTGAGGAACTAGGATGTTGAAAAGTAAAAAAAGGAGAGAAGGAGAGGAAGAAAGAGGAAGAAAAAGAGGGAGAGAGAACAGGAATATTGCTTCATTCTAAAAATGGGTATTAATAATGGCCGATCAATATTTTGTGTATTTAAAATGGGGAACTCTATAAATATTTATTGAGTTTACTTGTTCCAGATCTGAGTTCAAGTCCTGGATATCCTTATTAATTTTCTGTCTCATTGAGTCTAAATCTCGTTATGGGTCTTATGCATCTGGGTATTAAGATCTCTTATTGTTGCATTGATTCTTTTACCACTGTATCTTTGTTGCTTTGAAATCTATTTTATCAAATGTGAGAATTGCAACTCCTGCTTTTTGTTTATTTATTTATTTTTGCTCTCCATTTGGTTGGTAAATTTTTCTCCAACCCTTTGTTTTGAGTCTTTGTGTATCTTTGGATATACCGTTAGGTTTTGGCTGTATCTTTTGATTGGGGGATTTAGTCGATTTAAATTTAGGGTTACTGCCATTTGATGTTAACTGGCTATTTTTCAAAACTGTCCTCATAAGTTCTGATGAAAGTCCATATACTTTCCTTTAAATTCAGAAAAAGACAAAGATGTCGGCTCTCACAACTTCCCATTCCATAAGGCAACTATTAATTCTATCACTAGGGGGGAAAAAGGACATCAATAGGTATTAACACAGGTCTGGAAATTCAGGCAGTGCAATTGGGCAAACAAATGAGCAGCAGCAATAACAGACGATGAAATAAAAGGAATCCAGATTGAAAAGAAAAAAGAAAGATTGTTTTTATTGTCATATGACCTGATACTATATGTAAACATTCAAAGAGGGTCACAAAAACTGTTAAAACAAGTAAGTTCAGGATCGAGATGACAGTATTTAATACTAATATACAAATATTAATGTCTATAGACTAGTAAAAGAAAACTTTTTCTCTACTCACAAAACTTTTGACACCAAATATATGAGTATTTTCTTCCCATAACACCGAATTCTCGAATTTTCCAGACTGCTACTGAAAGTCCTATAATTTAATTCGATTCTAACAGTTAGTACCTGGATTTAATGTCAAACTACAAAGAACTAACAGCTTATTTTTGCAAGACGGTTTTCACTCCAGATGGCAGTTGCAATATTGGGTCCTCAGGATATCCATACTTCCGTCTGACTTGGCTACAAAGTTGGGTGTGCCCACACTCCCCATCCTCCCACACTCCCCACTCCCAACCCATTCAATAATTTGCTGAAATGGTTCATCAAACTCAGGGGAAACACCTACATTTACCTGTTTATTATAAAGTATAGCATAAAAAATAAAAATAGCCAAATGAAGAGGTACATAGAGTGAGGTCCAGAGGCGCCCGGCATGCAAAAGCTTCTGTCCTCATGGAGTCTGGGGACTGCCACCTTTCTGGCATGCGGTTGTATTCACCAAATTTAGAATCTGTCTAAATCACATGGTTGAGGGATTTTCACATAAGTTTCATCATGTATACACGATGAATTATTAATACCATCTTCAGCCCCTCTCCCCTCTGAAGGTAGGGACAGGTGCCGGGTGGTGCTGAAAGTTCCAAGCTTCTAATCATGTCCTGATCTTTCTAGTGACCAGTCCCCATCTGAAGCTATCCAGGAACCTGCCAAAAGTCACCTCCGAGAACAAAAGATGCCATCACTCAGGAACTTTCCGAGGATTTAGAAGCTCTACGTAAAATGCCACTAGCTCCCCTATCAGTCAGGAAATGACAAGAATTTTAGGAGCAAAATAGAGGTCTTGTAGAACTTGACAAGAGTTCTTTTTGTGAAGTGGTTGAAGGTAGAGTCATACTGGACCAGTTTAAAGACAGATTGGTTAAAAAAAAAAGAGAAATAATAAATACAAAACTAACCATTACTGCATTTAAAATAAATATACAGTAGAGGAAATCAACATCAAAATTTGATTTCTGAAAAAAAAAAAACTAATTAATTAAATATAAACTTTCAAAATAAATCAAGAAGAAAACCAAAGAGGAAACAATTTTCTAAGATCAGAAATTAAAAGGAATCATAATTATATATCTTAAAGACGTTAGAAATAAAAAGAGAATATTAAAAACTTATACCTATAATCTATTAATTTGAATGAAGTAAACACATTTTACAAAGACACAAAAACTGAAAGAACAAATAGGCAAATAGTTAACAGTATTATATATGTTAAAAGTATTGAATTTATTATTTTTTAAAATCCCACGATAATCTCCAGATTCAGGTGATTCACTGGCAAATTCCTCTGACATTTAAGAAATGAAAATCATCAATTAAATGCAAAATTTTTTAGCTAATATAAAAAGAGAAAATAATTCTCACCTATTTATATTAGTTTAAAATTATCTTTATATCAAAACCTAGAAAGGACATTGAGATAAAAATTATAGATCTGTTTTCATACGTATAATTGTAAAAATCTAAAAATAAATAAATAAAAGACTGTTATATAAAAAGCGAGGTTAAAATTTGCTAAAAGCCTTTTGCTCCTTTGAGTTACTATATATATATGTTATTATTATGAATTAATTATTATTAATTATTTTTCTAATCTTCAAGAAATATGTTATGCATATATAAACTTATTTCCTGAAGATTAGAGAAATAATTTATAAAATTGGTGCTTTAAACTACATACAGTTATTCTAACCATTAAATATAGTTTTACTTATCGATTTTGATTGATTTTTAGATGAAGTATTTTCAAATACCTCCTTTAGTTATTTCTATTAACTTTGGTCATTTTATTTGTCAAATCATTCAGTTTCTTAATACACATTTCACAGCTAATAAATTGCTGGTTACACATTCTATTTTATTAGTTACCATTAAATTTTTGACAAGTGCACTTGAAACAAAATTCAAAAGTTGTTAATATCTCTAGGTTTCTCCAGAACAAAGTAAGGTTTGTTGAAACATTGTAAATATTATATTCCTTCATATCACTCAAGTCATTTTTGTTCAGTGTTTCAGTTGCTTCGTGTTCTTTATCTACCCAAAATTAATTGTGATTTTAAAAATAATTTGTATATGACCATGAAGGGTTACTTAGGTTCATTATTGTTTAATAATTTTTTGTCCAAAATTGTATTTTATATCTTTTCTTTTCTTCTGGATTTATTTCCCCACTTTCTGAAGTTGAGGTTTTTAGTCTGTTTTGTGCTGCTGTAACAATACCTGAGACTGGGCAATTTATAAATAATAGAAACTTATTTCTTATGGTTCTACAGGTTGAGAAGTCCAAGATCAAGTTTGGTTATTTGATAAGGGCTGCTCTCAGCTTCCAAGATGGCACCTCGCTGCTGCATTATCCAAGGGAAAGAAAGCTGTGTCTTCACATGGCAGAAGGCAGAAGGTCTAGGCAGTCGAACACTGCATCACTGCATGAAACCTCTTTCACCAGGGTCTTAAGTCTATCCATGAGGAAAGGAATCCTAATGTCCTGATCACTTCATAAAAACCTCATGTCTTCATGTCATCACATTGGCCATCAAGTCTAAACATCTTAATTTTGGAGGGAAAAATATTAAAGCCATAGCAAGTCTTTAGTATTTTTTCAAGCATTGTTTATAATAGAAATCATCTCATTTTTTGATAGGGGGAAAATAAATGGGTCTTTGTCTTCAACATTTTAATAATGATAAATCTGTGTAGTTTGATAATCTTCCACTTTTCTTTTTGGTGTCACTTAGGGTTTTTATTTTATTTTATTTTTGGTATTTTCAGTTTCATTCCAAAACATCTAGATGTGGATTGTGGATTTGCTTCCTCTGTAGTTCTTAAAGTGGTATGTTTATTTAATCTCAGGATATGTGACCTACCACTTCTTGGGTTTTATCATTGTATATTTCTTAGAGTATTATTTCTTAACTATACTCTCTATTCTCTTATTCTCAAATTCCTAACAAATACATATATTGGATCTTATAATTTATTCTCCAGGTCTACTCATTTATTTTTTCATATCTTCTATCTGTTTATAACTGTCTTGCATTCTGGAAAATATTAGACAGACAGATAGCTCCTGTGTAACAAATCTTGTCTTCTGCTTTTTGCTTGAAATGATGTTTTCAACACCCATTCAATTTCAATAATAAAGACTATTTTTAATGTGTAAAAAAATTATAGTTTATTTTCATTTATAGTATTTATTTATAATTTTAAATATATTGTTTTAACATATTTTTAAACTTTTAAAAATAAAAGACTGTTATATAAAATGCGAGGTTAAAATTTGCTAAAAGCTTTACTTACTTTTGCTCCTTTGAGTTACTATATATGTTATTATGAATTAATTATTATTAATTATTTTTCTGTTATTCAAGGCTTTGCAGAACAAATTTTTCTGTTTATTTAATCTGCGGATGATTCTTATATCAAATTATGTTAATTTTATAAAATTGTGAGCGTATCTTGATTGCTGTTTTCATACTCTTACATTTGCCATTTGTGGGCATGCCTTTAGACAATGTATATTTCTCTTTCTTTTTTTAGATGAAATCTTGCTCTGTCACCCAAGCTGGAGTGCAATGGCACGATCTCAGCTCTCTGCAACCTCTGCCTTCTGGATTTAAGCAATTCTCCTGTCTGAGCCTCCTGAGTAGCAGGAACTGCAGGCTCACACCACCACATCTGGCAAAATTTTGTGTTTTTAGTAGAGATGGGGTTTCATGGTGTTGGCCAGGCTGGTCTCAAACTCCTGACCTCAGTTAATCTGCCCACCTCAGCCTCCCAAAGTGCTGGGATTACATATGTGAGACACCACACCCAGCCCAACAATGTTTATTTCTTTTTTCCTAGGTTCAAGGAGTTTAGAAGGTTTTGTCTATCTATCATCTATCTATCTATGTCTATCTAATCATACCAATTATCTATTATTATTTATTTATTTTCATTTAGATGATACCATGTATACACATATGAGTGTACCTGGCTGTATGCAGGGGCCAGAACCCACACTTGCTTGCTCATACAACCCTAAACGCCCCCCTCCTGGCTCATTCTTGGCAAGCATAGGATCCAGGCTGGTGGCACAAGCCGAACACAGCCCGCATGGCCAAATGGGCGGGATGAGCCCAGTGGGTGCAAGCAAAACCCACACAGAGGTGCTATGAGCCACAGAGGTTTCCAGCAGACAAAGGAACACCCTAAGGGTCCTGTGTCAGCACTGTTCTAAAACATGTACATACCTTAATTTAAAACACTTTATTGTTAAGAAATGCTAACAACCACCCACGACTTCCGCAAGCTGTAATTTGTGGCTGTTTAAGGGTTTTGTCTTTGTGCTGATAACCGCTGACTGCTGGATTATCGTGATGGCTGCTGAAGGGAACAATGAAGTCTGCGCATGGATTGACTCTTCCTTTCATGAATGATTTCTATGTAGTATGAAATGCTGCGTGATAACATTTAACTACAGTATAGCTTCTTTCAAATTTGGGGTCAATCTTCTCAAATACTGTTGCTGCCTTATCAAGTAAGTTTACATAATATTCTAAATCCTTCCTTGGCTTTGCAGACATGTTTCCAGCATGTTCACAAGGAGAAGATTCCATCTCGAAACAACTACTTTTTTTGCTGATAAGAAGCAAACTCTTCATCCATTCAAGTTGTATGTTGATTGCAGCAATTCAGTCATATCCCAGAATTAGAAGTGGGGTTAAAGATGTGACTCCCCTCTAATTCTGAAAAGAGATTCAGCCTGTTCTTTGAAGCTTTGAAGCCACATATTTACTTCTTTGAAGAATGGTATTTACTTCTTTCTAGCTATAAACCTACTATATGGCATCTTCTTCCAGTATAAAGCTGTTTTATCTAACTTGAAAATCTGTCATTGAGTGTAACCACCTTCATCAATGCTCTTAGCAAGATCTTCGGGATAACGTACAGCAGCTTCTATATCAGCACCTACTGCTTCATCTTCCACTTTTATGTTATGAAAATGGCTTGTTCGCTTAAACCTCATAAACGCACCTCTGCTAGCTTTAAATGTTTATTCTGCAGCTTCCTTACCTCTCTCAGCCTTTACAGAATTTCAGAGATTTAGGGTTTTGCTCTGGGTTAGGCTTTCACTTAAGGGAGGAATGTTGTGGGCTGGTTTATTCTTTTATTCAGCCTACTAAAACTTTCTCCCTATCAGCAACAAGTCTGTTTTTACTTGCTTATCATTTTTGTGTTCACTGGAGTAGCAGATTTAATTTCCTTCAACAACTTTTCCTTTATATTCACAAATCGGCTAACTTTTAGCACAGGAGGTCTAGCTTTCTGCCAGTCTTGTCTTTCTATATGCCTTCTTCACTAAGCTTAATGATTTCTAGCTTTTGCTTTAAAGTAAGAAATGTGAGCCTCTTTCTTTCACTTGAACACATAGAGTCCATTGTAGAGTTATTAAAGGGCCTGATTTTAATATTGTTTTGTCTCAGGGAATAGGGAGGCCTGAGGTGGGAGGGAAAGATGAGGGGGAACGGCTGGTCAGTGGAGCTGTCAGAACATACACATCACATTTATTGATTAAGGTTTCTATCTTATATGGATATGGTTTGTGGCACCCCCAAAACTGTTACAACAGTAACATGAAACATCACTGATCCCACATCATCATAACAGACAGAATGATGATGAAAATGTCTGAAGTAGTGTGAGAATCTTAAAAATGTGACACAGAGACACAAAGGGAGCACAAGCTGTTGGTGCTGAAAGACAGGCTCCACTCACAGATGCCACCAACCTTCAGTTTATAAAGACACAGTATCCATGAAGCACATTAAAGCGAAACACAATAAAATGAGGTATGTCTCTATATAAACTCACACCTCACTCGGGCAGAGGTGTGCCCTTAATTTTCCAATATCGCGAAACAACTAATACCCCCTCTACACACACACACAAACACCCACCCCCCCACCCCCCACCCCCCCACACACACGCTGTCCCCACACAGATCCTCAGTCAATTGGCAAACTTTCTCTCTCATTCTCTGGGCCATTAAGTGGCACTTTTAGAGTTACTTTCTAACAGTCTGTAGAAACCACATGCATAATCTGGATATCTGAAGGGAATTAAATTCCAACTTCCCAACCACAAAAACTACATCTCTTCTTTACATCGGTATGGGTGCTAACATTCCAAGCCCAGTACTTTGTGCCTTTAGCAAGTCTAAACTAATAGTAGTTGTTGATAATTCTAGCTTTGAACTCTCCAACTTAAGACTTATACGTTCCGCATTTTCTTTTCTTATTTCTTCCCTTCCTTTCTCTTTCTTTCCTCCTTCTTCTTATTCTCTATCATTTTCTCTTTCCTCTCCTTATCTTCCAGCTCCTCCTCTTTCTTTTACTTTAGCTCAGGTATTTATTTATTTTATTTAAATCTGTGTTTATATGGGTTTCTGGCTGAGTTAGAAGCTGAAACATAGTTAGAAGCTCATTCCATCATCTTAAATGAAAACCCCCCCGAAACACCGCAAAGTGAAATGAGTATTATTTGAGTATATTGTTCATGAATAATGCTTGTCTGAACCAATATAAAATTTTATTTTATTTGAATTCCATAATTTATAAATTATTCCACCATTTAAGTTGGCTTAAAACTTGATGCGAAATTTTCTCTCTCCCAAATATAAACTCAACACATACCCATTCTGTCCCTCTCAATCCTTGATCTTTCTCTCTCTCTCTTTCTCTCTTTTATTTAATTTTTAATTTAATTTAAGGAGACCAGAATCTAGTGGGAGAGATGAGGGTATAAAAGTCAGAGGTGTGTTAAGCCTATAACATTTTTATTAGCTCTTGGCTATTTAATAGGACCAGCGGCTATCAGAAATACTTGCATTTGACTTGCATCACAGCCAGAAAAGACTTATAGAACAATATATTAATTTAAAATATTAATTTAAGAAGTTATTTACAGACATATGGTGGATTCCTGAAAAAAAATTAGCATTAGTTAAACTACAATTTGGAAATAAAAATAAATTAACAAATTAGTATATGCATGTTCCTAAACATTAGTTCTCAGAATTTAAAATTTCTGGAAAAAAATTTATCAAGCTTGCCACTAAGGTTTATTTTTTCCTGTTTGTTTGAAGTCATCATTTTAATCCATGCATGTTCTCAGTGGTTCTCAGTCGTCAGTAACAGATGACTGATGACTGAAAACCACTATATTCCTGGTTTTCACAGAAAATGACACAATAAAGCCTTGTACTTTTGTCCATTTTTGTGTTTCTATAAAGAAATACCTGAGACTGGGTAATTTATAAACAAAATAAGTTTATCTGGCTTATGGTTCTGCAGGCTGTACAAGAAGCATGGCAACAACCTCTGCTTCTTGTGGGGGCTTCAAGCTGCTGCCACTCATGGCATTAGGTGAGGGGGAGCTGATGTGTTCAGAGACCACATGGAAAGAGAAGCAGCAATGGAGGAGAAACTAACAGTATAATAACTCACCCAGCCCCTCCCCAGGGTAGTCATTCATCTCTTCATGAGTGATCCACCCCCATGACCCAAACATCTCCCAGTAGGCCCCACCTCCTACTTTGGGGATCAAATTTCAACATGAAGTTTGGAAGGGACAGATATCCAAACTATCCATTTGTATCCCTCTATGTCTATAAAAATGTGAAGTAAAAAAAAGATAGGCCGGGCACGGTGGCTCACGCCTGTAATCCCAGCAATTTGGGAGGCCGAGGCGGGTGGATCACGAGGTCAAGAGATCGAGACCATCCTGGTCAACATGGCGAAACCCCATCTCTACTAAAAATACAAAAAATTAGCTGGGCATGGTGGCGCGTGCCTGTAATTCCAGCCACTCAGGAGGCTGAGGAAGGAGAATTGCCTGAACCCAGGAGGCAGAGGTTGCGGTAAGCCGAGATCGTGCCATTGCACTCCAGCCTGGGTAACAAGAGCAAAACTCCGTCTCAAAAAATATATATATATAAAAAATATATATATATTTTTTATAAAATATATATATATATATTTTAGAAGAACAGTTGTCTATTCTGTAGCTTTAAAATATTTAAATATCAGAAACATAGCTGTTACCTCATAGGTATCATACTCATTATTAACTGAATTATTTACAAGTAAATTTATTAGAAATAATTTTCTCATGACTTTCTTGAAATTTTTTATTGCAAAATAGAACAAATTCACTTTAAGTGTGTATTTCTCTGATGGATTTTTATTCAGAATAGTTAACTGAGTTGGGCAGAAATGTTGATTTTTTTTAAAAAGGCCAGTATTTTTCAAGAATAATACGAGGACATAAACTGCACTTAACAAGTGTCTCAATGCTGAAGCTCTGAGAAAAATCCCAATGCCTTGACTTTTATTTATAAACTTAAAGAGGGAGAGTAGAGAAGTCAAGGAAACATGATAAAAATGATTCCTTTTTGCTTATAGCATCTTTGATATTCAGTTTTAGCCAGAGGGTTCACAGACATAGAGTAGATATTGATCTGAGCAGTGATAGGGTAACAGCTGCTTTTACCCAAGAATGTAATTCTGCATTGTGTAGTGGGAAAAATGAGAGTGGCTCAGGTGATTCATATTTTCAGCTGTGGGAAAAATCTATTGATTTTTATGTTTCATTGCCACTTGGTTGAAAGTGGAAGATTTCTTCTTCATGTTTCTCTCTATTTTTCAAATGAAAAATGGTATTAAGATTTTTAAGGAGCCATAATTATTTAAGAATATAGGATAGGTTTACTGAATCATACTGGGTGCCTTATTGGACTGTTGCATGTCAAACACGTAATAATTGCCTAATAAATATTTACAATAGTTCAGTAGCTTTTCTAGTTACTACTGGGAAGTAGCTATTAAAGAGTAATATGTAATTCCAGTAAAATAGGTGTGTTTATGTGTGTGGTTCATGTACATGTACATTTTCTTCATGAAGCATAAATACAGAGGAAAACGAATGCTAAATTTTCTAGTATGATATTTAATTAAAATGGTAGGTCACAAGAAACTCTGGAACACATTTGGAAGCAAAGCTGGGGTGAACTCCACAAGCTTTCTCTCATGCCTGGAGAGTGCTGATTTCTACCTCCTCCCCAATCCTTTACCACTTAAAGGATATAGAGACTTGAATCTATGATGTTGCAGTCTTAGACTGTGCATTGGGACAAACCCTGAGAATGAAAGTCAATAGACAAAGACAAAAGTAATGTTTGAGTCCCAAGCAGGAGACCAACTAAAAAATAAGTATCAAGTGGAGGATGAACGGAGTTAGGAGGAGTCCCCTGTAAAATGGTCATGAACAGAACTTTAAGCACTGGGCTGGCCTCAGTTGACTGCCAGGCTCATGATGCAAGTGATGCTAGTTCAGTTCAGAACTAATAGGCAAGTACACTTATGTCCAGAGGTACAGCCTAGGAGCTGTGCAAATGTAACTCATTTTTAAAATTCAACTATCATCTCAGAAATAAAAAGTAAGGTAAAAACATCACTGTGACAAAAGCATGTAATATAATTTTGACTGTGAAAATTCTTCTATCCCAATTTTTCTCCATAATTCTAGGATTGTTTGACTAAATCTTTTTCCAAGGAAACTATTACCTATGCCATTACTCTCAGATTCCCTTGCTTATTTCCTATTTCTGTTTATTCCAACCCATTTCAGAAATAACTCCACCCCCTGAACATGCCACTACTGAGAAGGCCAGCTATAGAGCACTATCACTGCCTGCACCAGAGCGTGTTTGCGGTCATTGCATGTATCTATGCACACACGTGTGCTTGTGTGCATGTGTGCATGCATGTATTTGTGCATTTTAAAGGCACTGTCTTTTATCAGTGGGAACCCTGATGAACCATTGTCAGCCATTTTGTAAAGTTATTTTTATTAGTGTTTAATGAATTGTTGTACCTCTATTACTTTAGAATTCAAGCATTTTTTTTAAGGGCAGAGCTATTTTCTCTCTATATCTATCTATCATTTTAATCATTACAATAAACATGTGGGATATTATTATTGCTCTCATTTTAACAGGTAAAGAAATTGAGGCACAGTGAGGAAAAGCAACTTGATGAAATTTATATGGCCAGTAAGGGAAGAACCTAGCATACTAAGTTAGAAAATGTGAAGTGAGAAACCAAACTCCAAACCAACATAAAACTTGCTTAAAGATGGCTTTGATAATCCATCAATATTAATGGTTTATTAAATGGAAATGTGGGAATAGAAGAATGTGTTTCATGTAAGTCATTCTATTAATATCATAATCTAGATGAAAACAAAAAAAAGAAATGATGAAAGAAAAATATAGAGAGATTATACAAAGAACATGTTTGTACAGGCTCATGCCTATAATCCCAGCACTTTGGGATGCTGAGGCAGGCAGATCATGAGGTCAGCAGTCGAAGACCAGCCTGACCAAAACAGTGAAACCCAGTCTCTACTAAAATACAAAAAATTAGCCAGGCATGGTGGCTACTTGGGAGACTGAGGCAAGAGCATCACTTGAACCCAGGAAGCAGAGGTTGCAGTGAGCCAAGATCATGCCATTGCACTCCAGCCTGGGCAACAGTGAGAGACTCCATCTCAAAATAAAAAATAAATAAATAAAATGTTTGTACATAAGCATATGTGATTTCAACAAGTGTTGAATGTGCATTTTATAAAATTTATAAGTTTTTTTCAGTAACACATTTAACTAGGAATAAAAATCCTCTTCAATAATATATATTTCTTTTATTTTTGTGGTTCCCATTTAATTCCTTTGGGAATAGAAAATATTCTTTTTTAAAACAAGAATTAGAAAAGAAAAATACAATCCTAGCACCACTACTGTTGGGAAAAGTCATTTTAGCTGACATTTGTACTTACAAAAACATTTCAAATATTATATTTCCTTATCTTTATGTGAAAAATACAAATATTCCAAAGTTGCTAAGCAAGCTGATTGCAAAACTAGCTCACTAACCACAAAACTTTCCAGAAAGCTCTATAACCAGAATGTAGTAATATTCTTTTCTCTTAATTTAACCAGAGAAAATAGTTTCTGTTGTAACTTATAACACTCCACTAACACATGTGATACATTACAGTTATTTCTCCAATTATATATATATATAATGCTCCACAGACCCCGAGCCAAACCCTGCTCTATGACTTAATGTGATATACAGACTCTCTCCTATAATGCCAAAGCAATCCACTCTTTGCTTACAAACTACTTACTTGTGTGAACGGGTCATTTCCTATTCTCCTGTAATACAATATATTTCTTCTCCCGGTTTGACTATTTTACCACAGCTTCAAAAAATTGTGAATTACAAAACAAAGCGACATCATTTTAAGGAAAAATAGAGTCAAATACATATATCTAAGTTAGCTAAAATATGTGAAGTTAATCAACTTACTATGTATAACAGAAACAATTTGAGAATTTACTACCATGATATTAATAACAAAATACTAAGGCAAATACAGAATTTGGATGAAGAACTATATTTGAATAGGTTAATTACCTCTGAGTTTTTGCACATAAAATTCTTATAAAAAGAATTTGAAAATTTTCACTGACTTCCAAATGGACAAAGGGCCTTAACAGACATTTGCCTAAAAAAGATAAACAAATAAATGGTCAACATGTATATTAAAAATGCTCAACATCACTATTAATTAGGGAAATTCAAATGAAAACAACAGCATTATCACCTCACACCTGTTAGAATGGCTATTTTTGAAAAACTAAAAGGAAAGATAACAGGTGCTGACATGGATGTGGAGAAAAGAGAAGCCTCTTATGATGCTGGTGAGATTGCAAATTAGTAAGACCATTATGGAAAACAGTAGGAAGGTGTCTCAGAAAATGAAAACTAGACCTACCGTCTAATCCAGAAATCCCAGCACTGGCTATAGAGCCAAAGGTAAAGAAATCAGTATGTCAAGGAGACGTCTGTACTCCCATGTCACTGAGACATTATTCACCATAGCCAAAACATGGAACCAACCTAAATGTCTATCAGTGAATGAATGGATAAAGAAAAGGTGGTGTATATCCTCAGTGTGATATTATTTAGTCTTTAAAAACGAGGAAATTCTGTCACTTGGAACAACATTGATGAACCTGGAGAATATTAAGAGAGATAAACAAAGCAGAGAAAGAGAAATAATACTTGATTTCACTGATATGTGGAATCTAAAAAAGTGAGACTCCCAGAAACAGACAATAGAATAGTGGTTTCCAGGGGCTTGATGATAGAGAGGGGAGTTGTTGAGCAAACAACAAAAAATTTTAGTTAGGTGGGAGAATTAAGTTAATCTATTGTAAAGCATGATGACATTAGTTAGTAACAATACAATGGTTCTTGCAAATTGCTGAGAGAGTGGATTTAATTGTTCTCACCACAAAATAATTGTGATATGATGCATATGTTGATTAACTCAACGTAGGCATTTTATATGTACAGATATTTTAAAACATTGAGTTCAATAATTTTAATCTCTTTATTTAAAAATTATATGAAGTAAATATTGAAATTCTATTCCACATAATACCATGCCAATATGCCCTTAAATGTATTTCTGAGAGGTAATCACTTTTATCAGTTAGTTGTAAAACCTTCTTTGTTTTTACCTCGTAGGTCAAAATAAATCTTTTTGCATAAGTAAGTTGTATAATCAATGGTGTCATTAATGAAGATGCCACTACTTCTAAATTCAGACAGGGCTATAAGTTAGAGAAATAAAAGAATTCTCAACCAAACGATGCATCCTATCAATTACTGTATAAAACCACAAAACTTTCAAATATGTATTAGCAGCACTTCTTTAAATATCTTTTTCTTGGAATTAATAATCTTATATCTCTAAGAGTAGCCTTTTCATTACAACAAAATTACCTCTATCCTAGGTAGCCACTCTCTATTAACCAAACTGTAATTTTCAGAAAGTTCTTAGGTTGTGTTTTTTTTTTAAAAAAAATGCCTGTACTTTCGATATAGTAAAATAGTAGACCTAAAGTGCAATATGTGCACACCTGTGAGTACATGGAAATATTTCAGCAGCTATGCCATTGTGAATAACTGAAGGACATGATTTTCCCAAATTGATCTGATTGGCAATGGGCCAGCATTGAAGGCATCTGACATTCTCTTTTCCCTCCTCCCTTTCAAAAAATTGTTTTTAATCTACTTTACAAAAGGAAGACCTATCTATTGCCATCCTAAAATGTATGCAGGACTACATACCAAACAACATTTTAACAAAGTTGAGTATATACTTAAATGGTTTTTATCAATTATACACTATAAATACTGAAGTTAAATGTAGAATATTTTTGTAAAATATTTAGAGCTTTGTTATTAGAGAAAATTAAAATGAATAGATTTCTATATATGTACATGCACATACATACACATACATATGTATATACACATATGCTCATTTGTTGTAATTGTTTCAGAGACGTGATAGAGATGTAAATACTGCTTTAAGCATAAGAATATATTGCACTGGCATAAAATTCTTCAAGGAAAGTGGAATGGAAATACAATGTCAGGAGACAAGAATTTAGGTAAAATTTTCCAAAATAAAAATAAAACTTCTAAATGTATTTTTAAATAAATGAAATTGGCATATTATTTTTGCAATTATATTTCATCAGATAAGCATAAAAGGATGATATAACATTATTTAAAATTATATAATTTACATTGTATCTGAAATTATAATCTTTGTAAATCATACAAAAAATTTAGATATTGGTTTATAAGATTTGAGGAAGTACTTAGATCTTCAAAATTTTCCCTGGGCAACATGTGCAAAAACTTTAAATACCAGTTTTTAAAAATCTAGCAATTGCCCAAAATACCCTTTGTTCATCAAAGGCTGGACTATTTAAAGCATAATTAAGATAGATGGGGGAATTGGAAATGGGGACTCTTCTCTTCTACAATAGACATGTCTTACAAGGCAGGAAAGAAATCTAATACTGTGAGTGTCAGAATGCCTTTTAGGCTTCCTGGAGAGGACCAAGCAGACAACTTAAGTATTCTCTCTTTTACTCCAAGCTGACATGTTATTTTAGTTTGCTTTGTTTTTTTGCTTGTTTGTTTTGCTTTCTGACTGCTGCAGAGATCTGAAGCTCATTCGAGGAAATCCTCTCATCTCTTTCATGGGAGACTTTTATTTAATTAATTACTCTGAAATTTTCCTATGGTTTGATCATACTTCCTGTGCCTCTTGCCTCTGGGTTTGAAAATTTTCCCCATGAGCAGAATAACTCTCGCATCTGAATTAACCAACTGGCGTGAATTCGGGATTACAGTTTCTTTCCCCTGGCTTCTTCATCAGACTAATTCCATAGGTACCCATTTTTGAATAATTTCCTCACAATTCATGGTCCACGTACTTCTCCTAGATATTTACAGATTTTCTTCTTATCCTATTCCTTTGCTTCTTCCCTCGTACTTATTTCAATGCAATTTGAGAATGCAGAAATATCCCTGACATTTTGCCTGAAATTTTTTGTAACATGCATTTAGCTTTTCAAAATAAGACATATATGAGGCCAACAAACATATGAAAAAATGCTCATCATCACTGATTATCTGAGAAATGCAAATCAAAACCACATTGAGATATAACCTTATGCCAGTTAGAATGGCGATCATTAAAAAATCTGGAGACAACAGATGCTGGAGATGATATGGAGAAATAGGAACACTTTCACACTGTTGATGGGAGTGTAAATTAGTTCAACCATTGTGGAAGACAGTGTGGTGATTCCTCAAGGACCTGGAAATAGAAATTCCATTTGACCCAGCAATCCCATTATTGGGTATATACCCAAAGGATTATAAATCATTCTATTATAAAGACACATGCACACCTAGTATGTTCATTGCAGCACTGTATACAATAGCAAAGACCTGGAACCAACCCAAATGCCCATCAGTGATAGATTGGACAAGGAAAATACAGCGCATATACACCATGGAATACTATGCAGCCATAAAAAAGGATGAGTTCATGTCCTCTGTAGGGACATGGATGAATCTAGAAACCATCATTTTCAGCAAACTGACACAAGAACAGAAAATCAAACACTGCATGTTCTTACTCATAGGTGGGTATTGAACAAGGAGAACATGAACACAGGGAGGGGAGCATCACACACCGGGATCTGTTGGCGGGGTAGGGGAGGTTGGGGAGGAATAACATGGGAGAAATGTGATGATACAGGTGATAGAGGGATGGAGCAGCAAACCACATTGCCATGCATGTACCTATGCAACAATCTGCATTATCTGCACATGTACCACAGAACCTAAAGTACAATTTTAAAAAAAGCGAATGTACTCTTTTTTGGGCTCTACACCAAAGTGAAGAAGAAAGTACCTTCAAAATGTGGTTCAGAGAATAAAAAATTCGGTGGGGAGTTGGCGAGAGACAGCATGGGGAGAAATGCCAGATATAGGTGAAGGGGAGGAAGGCAGCAAATCACACTGCCACGTGTGTACCTGTGCAACTATCTTGCATGTTCTTCACATGTACCCCAAAACCTAAAATGCAATAAAAGAAAATAAAAGGATGAACCACTAAAAAAAAAATCAACAAAGGCAATGAATTAAATCTCTGGGATTCAATCATTTAACATTTACTAAATATCTTCTTAGGAAGTGCTGGATATAGCAGTAACCAGAAAATAAATTCCTTGCCTTCAGGTAGCTTATCTCCTGGTGTCAAACACAGAATTTTTTTCTTTTTTTCTTGTTTTCCTTGAGACAGAGTCCTGCTTAGTTATCCAGGCTAGAGTGCATTGGCACAATCACAGCTCACTGCATCCTTGACCTCCCAGGCTCCAGGGATCCTTCCACCTCAACCCAAGTAGCTGGGATAGACTACAGGTGCAGGTTATCACATCTGACTAATTTTTTGTGTATGTGTGGAGGGGGGTTTCACTATATTGCTTGGGCTGGTCTTGAACTGCTGAACTCAAGCAATCCTCCTGTCTTGGCCTCCCATATTAGTGGGATTATAAGTGTGAGCCACTGTGCCTTGCCCAAAGACAGATTTTTTTTTTTTTTAATGTGTATATATTGGGTTCAGAAAAAAGTTTCCTATATGTAAAGTGACTGCAGAAAGCATCTGGGTTTCCTAACTCTCTCAGGATAATTCCCTTCATTTCATATAATCTGTCACCACTTATTTCTAACCTTAATCACTGAAGACATTAACTGAAAGTAGACAGTTCTCCCTCCCTTCAGTCTTTCCTCCTGGCACTCATTTTTTTTTTTTTTTTTTTTTTTTTTTGAGAGGGAGTTTCACTCATTGCCCAGGCTAGAGTGTAATGGTGTAATCTCAGCTCACCAAAACCTCTGCCTCCCAGGTTCAAGTGATTCTCCACAGTAGTAGTAACGGCAATAAATTCATATGATGAGACACAAAATAAAGTATGTGTAAAAAAAATTGGCAAGTTTTATTTGGCTTATTTTTCTCAATTTGATAAGGTAACAACTGTAAATGTCAAATTCTTCCCTCTGTCAGGAGTTTTGGCACAAAAAACAATTGAATATGTAAATGATTATTGGTGGCATTCTTTGGGTGCACCTACCAAATAACATGGGTGTGGCGGTTTGCAAGTATTCAAGGACATACTTAAAGGCAATTATTAATGCTCACTTGGGCTGTAACTGAGTTACCAAATCGTGGTTTCACTCAGGAGTATGTAACACACTATCTGCATAAAATATATCTTATGCTGTGATTCTTCTTATAAAATAGAGGGGTCAGAAATGCAAACTTCTCAAGTTATACAATTTATTTCAATAAAAATAATTCAAAACAGTCTGTTTCTAGTTAATCTTTAAATATGCAAATAAGAAAGTTCATTTAATTCATCTATTTTTATTTATGCCATTTCCAGATGGGAACAGAACCACTTATTATGAATTCATTCTCACTTTCTAGTCTCTTGACTTTATACCTTAGCTCTGAAAACAAATTGATGCCTATTTTAAATTGAATTATAATCACTGTACGTTATTCTAGCCCAAGATGGCACAATTTTAAAATCACCAGTAATAAAATATTCTTATGCTTAAAATATTACTTATTTTCAATTTATTACTGTGCAGTTTAGCCTTTGGCTTTTAAAGATACTCATATCGATAAAATCATAATGAATTTAAGTAGCAACAATTCAAGTATGAAGATTTATATTTTACAATCTACATATTTTACCTTTGACTGAGAAGTACCTTATGACTTTCTACACTTTTAATATGTAGTAGCTCTTTTTTTGTTTGTTGGTTTATTTAAAGAAACAACTTATTTTTTTTTTTTAATCAAGAAAGAAGTACCCAGTTTTCAAAAGTAGAGTCGTTTTCCAGATGTTATTTTTATTCTCTGGTAGCTATGAGTGCTACAGAGAGACTGTTTCTTACGTACCAACATGAAAGAACTCCCTGGATGAGATCAATCAAAGCCCTGATTGGAGAAGTCAACAAATGACTGAAGAAGACTTCACTATTTATATTCATTTATTGTTAATCAGATACATAAGCCTAACCTGATAAGATTAAATTGTTCTTACCAATTAAGATTTCTTATGATCAGTGAAAGAAGCACTATCTCTGTTAAGCCTATTCATATATTTAATCCAAAATTACTGAGTACTTCCTAAACCTTAATGCTAATTCTTATCTATATTTTAACAAAGCAGAATTTTAAGATGTCTATCCATGTTTGGTACTGACACAGAATGTCTATCTTCCCAACGCTCATGGTTCCTAACCTCATTTATAGGCAGACCTTTTGAAGATCGTGTATACTTGTTTACCTCATACAAAACTATTCAACCAGTCCCAACACAGAATTCCAACCATGCTAAACACGTTACAAAACAAAAATTTTCTTAGTGTCAAAAGGTGATAGGTTAATTGAAATAAAGCTTAATGCCAAATGAAACGTTAGTGATGTTGGACAGAGCATGTTCAGTGGACTGCTACAGGGTTGCTTGTAGTAGTTCAGTGAATCATAAATGTCAAAAACATTCCAACTTATTTCCATAAAATCTTAAAGAAATTTTTCTCAACCTTATTTAGTATTAGACTCCTTAAGAAAAAGTCAGCAACCAAACAAGTAAACAATTAGAGCCAATCCTTGTTGTTTGATCTAGACAAAAATCCTTCTTCTCCAATAAGTGCATCTTATGAATAATTCCATCCTGATTGGAGGCTATTCCTCTATCCCTGGTTTGGCATCCTCAGACTGTATTCATGTGAAACATGTAAGTTTCACATTTTTGCCAATTTAAATTAATGAAAATTTTGCCATTGTTGGGTTGCTAAGCTTTCTGTTAGACTTTGTGATTCTGCCCTCCACCAACTCTGGGATATAATTCTCATCATAGGTGTAGAGGCAATGGGGAAGGGACTTGGGGACATTTGCTTCCCATTGCTAGCTAACCCCATAGGCAAGGTCATTCACGCAAAGCAAGAAGAGTCTCATCAGGCACAGATGGACGGGCTGCTGCTTCTGGCCAGCATCACTCAGCAGGGCTTCAGGGCTTAGATTCTGAGTCATCCAAATACAGTCTCAAATATAGGCTGCTTTCACTTCTTACAGTCCTTTTAAAAAAAATTAATAGCAGAAGTTTTACGAAAGAGATTTGATGAGACTAATTTCAAATGAACAGATGAGGTAATGAGTTTAGGATTTGATTTTTGCTGTGTCAGCCAAAAATGTGCTGGGCTTCTCTGATACAAGAAATACCTCTAGAGATATCTACCCTTTCAATTTGCTGCCTTAAGTTTTTGTAATATAAGTAATCACATACATTCCTCTCGTATCCTGCTATAACAACATCCCATAAGTTTATATATTATCATTTTAGTTTAGTGTGAAATGTATGTCCAGTTTGTGTTTTTTGTCTTTTATTATCCTTTTACTTATAACTTCTCTGTATATATATATATATATTATAGCATGGTTCTAGTGAACAGAGTATAACTGATTTTTAATGTAGTTGATTATCTTAGTATCTTACATGGTATATTTGGTTCATTCTATGTAACACAATAAATAACATATATTGTAATAAAATACGATCTTCTTTTATGTTGTGGATCCCACTTACGTTATATTATTTTCTCCTTTCTGACTTAACCATTATCATTCTGCTCTTCACTCTGCTATGGTTTATAAAAAAGTCATGTTTAGTATATTAAAATATAAAATGATCTTTACCCTCCTCTGATATATTATTAGAACCTCAGAACATTTTGGATTCCATTTGTTCCCCTGATTAAAAACTCATTACTGTGTACCTAAAATGCCTTTTTAAATAGAATGAAACGTTATTACTCTTCCATCTAGTTAATATTTCTCCTACATTGCTTAAATATTGACTAATTTCTTTGATCACAATTTTTTCTTGAATTCTGAGACCTTTTTTCTGCTCATCAGAGTGTGAATCCCTTCAAAGAAATTTTGCATTTTTTTTCTGCCAAGTAGTGCTATTAATTAGTCCAATATTATTTTATATTAATTTCCTAGAATGTGTATGTATGTACATTTATGGCCATAGATTCTCAGTGATACTTTTTACTACTCATGTTTTTGAGTCCCAGAACCTATGTAGGGTGTCTCAATATGGCCAAATACACTAATACCTGATTATTAAATACAGCAATCTATCAGCTCAAGACAGTGCTGCCTCTTCATCTCCGACTTTGCATTTTTGTCATTCATGCTAAACAGTATATTTAAGGACTTGCTTATATTTTATTATTTGATCCATCATATTTTAGGTTTTTTGGGGGAACTTTAGGTATTTTTGTGTATTGGTCTTCCAAAATAATAACACTGTAAGTCAAGAAATCAATGTTTTTTTTTAATTATACATTTTTTTTTTTTTTTTTTTTTTGAGGCAGAGTCTGGCTCTGTTGCCTAGGCTGGAATGCAGTGGTGCCATCTCAGTGAACTTCAACATCCACCTCCCGAGTTCAAGCAACTCTCCTGCATCAGCCTCCCAGTAGCTGGGACTACAGGTACCTTCCTCCATGCCCGGCTAACTTTTTTTTTTTTTTTTTTTTTTTTTGGATTTTGTCATGTTAGGCAGGCTGGTCTCAAACTCCTGACCTCAAGTGATCTGCCCAACTCAGCCCCCCAAATCATTATAGGCATGAGCCACTGTGCCTGGCCGAAATTGTACATTTTCTGCTATGTTAAAAAAGTAATAGTCCATATTTTTATTTAAATTTCTATTTTCTTCTCTTTTTGCTTTAAATATGTCTTCCATTAAACACAGGAACAGAATGTGAAGGAGAAAGGCAATGTGTATCTCCATAATGTTCATAACTGAAAGGAAGTTTTAAAAGAATTGTGATATTTCCAGTGAATCGTGCTATTTTCAGTTTTCTCACTGTATTTACAAAACATGTTGCAAATATAAATATTTTGAAACATTGGTTTGTTCTTTCTGAAGCCTGTACAGAATTATTGTATCAAAAAAGCAACACAAATTCCTGAGTTGAAATCTTCTCACCTCTAATTTTATGATTTGTCATTACAATTTTTTCTAAAGTGGCAAATCGTAAGTTTTGAATAATAGCCATTTAACAAATGGCCTTAATATAACATTTTTTTTTTCATAACAAGGCAGAAACACAGTTTTAGAAATGAAAGATAAAGCTAGACGATCACATTGGAAATATTAAAGGGGAAAGTGTTTTAAAAATTATGGTGGAGAAAATTCAAGCCCACTGGCTTAGAGCTTCGTGCCTTTCGTTTACTGTTTAGTTCATAGATATTTTTTGGGAATTCCAAACCAAACAAAGACAACTGTTAGTTTTAAAATTGTTACACTATTTTACATAGTGACTTGACTTTATGTTGATGTAATAGTGAACTGTTTACACAGCAGCTTTGTTGCAACATTTTGTTCTTTTTTTTTTTTTTTTTTTGAGACGGAGTTTCGCTCTTGTTACCCAGGCTGGAGTGCAATGGGGCGATCTCGGCTCACCGCAACCTCCGCCTCCTGGGTTCAGGCAATTCTCCTGCCTCAGCCTCCTGAGTAGCTGGGATTACAGGCACGCGCCACCATGCCCAGCTAATTTTTTGTATTTTTAGTAGAGATGGGGTTTCACCATGTTGACCAGGATGGTCTCAATCTCTTGACCTCGTGATCCACTTACCTCGGCCTCCCAAAGTGCTGGGATTACAGGCTTGAGCCACTGCGCCCGGCCCAACATTTTGTTCTTTATGCTCTACTCTGGAAGAATATGAATGCGATGTGCTGCATGCTATAGCAAGCATTCTATTTCATCCTCTTGTTGTTGAATACTAACCTTGCTAACCGCTGCAGATCACAGCTGGCAGATATGCTATGTTTATCCTTCAATCGTTTTGTACCTGTTAATTACCTCTCAGTTAATATATAGCTCTCAGTCTTGAACATTTTAAAATCGATTGAATTATGTATCATCATAAATTAGAACACTAATATTAACAACATCTTACTATCTCAATGCCAAACAAAATTAAATTCTGATATGACTTGGCTCTGTGTCCCCACCAAAATCTCATCTCGAATTGTAATTCCCCTGTGTCCAGGGAGAGACCAGGTGGAGGTAGTTGGATCATGGGGGCGGTTTTCCCCATGCTGTTCTTTTGAAAGTCAGTGAGTTCTCATGAAACTGATGGTTTAGAAGTGTTGGGTAGTTCTACCTGCATTCATTCTCCTTCCTGCCACCTTGTGAAGAAGGCACCTTTCTTTCCCTTTTCCTTCTGCCATGATAGGAAGTTTCCTGAGGCCTCCCCAGCTATGCTGAACTGTAAGTCAATTAAACCTCTTTGCTTCAGACATTACACAGGCTCAGGCAGTTCTTTATAGCCATGTGAAAATGGACTAATACAGATTTATTTGATAATTTTAAAAAATTGTTGCAAAACACTCCTTGGGTTGGAAATAAAATATTTTACATCTATTTCCTCTGGAAACATTTTTACTATATGTCCATAGTTTTCAGTGTAGGATATGCTGCCTGTTTGACTTAAATAAACACATAAGGGCCAATGGATGTATATGTAGTTCAACATAGATTTAGTGAATACCTGTTAATTATATAGGAATATTGTAGAGAAAAGCATGCCTACATAAATAAGCTAAAATCCCTATCATTAAAGAGCTTTAAATCTAGTAAGAGAGAGTAATGTGAACCCAAAAATCTGAGACAAGTCTCACTATTAGGAAGTTTATTTTGCCAAAGTTAGGGGCACGTGCCTATGGCACAGCCTCAGGAGGTCCTGATGACATGTGCCCAAGGTGGCCTGAGCACAGCTTGGTTTTACACATTTTAGGGCGATATGAGACATCAGTCAATACATATAAGATGAACATTGGTTTGGTCTGGAAAGGTAGGATCCCTCGAAGTGGAAGTGAATTTCCAGGTCATAGGCATATCAGAGAAAAATGGTTGCATTCTTTTGAGTTTCTGATTAGCCTTTCCAAAGGAGGCAATCAGATATGGATTTATCTCAGTGAGCGGAAAGATAACTTTGAATAGAATGGGAGGTAGCTTTGCCCAAGCAGTTCCCCAGCTTGAGTTTTCCCTTTAGCTTAGTGATTTTGGGGCCCCAGGATTTATTTTCCTTTCACAATAGAAACACCTGGAGATAGTCACCTAATATAGAAAAGTACTACTATCAATATACGGAAAGGGATATTAATTCAGGTAAGGGTGAAATAAGGAAGTCCTCCTGGATAACTTGGGGGTTGTTATTTAACAAGAAGTGGTCTAAATATTTTTTCTTAATTGAAATAACAATTACAATTGATACAGGTATTCATCAGAGTGTTTTAGGCTTTTGAGGTAAAGAGGATAATGGGTTCTCCAGAGAAATGTTTCCGTATCTGTAAAGTCCGAGGACTGGGAAACATCTGAACTGGCATACTGAGTCAGAGTGGAGTTTCATTTGATTCTTCACATCCACTTTAACCTTTATCTTTATCTCATGGTGAAATAAAATAGTCGATGCGGTACTGCATAATACAGAATAAAAACCGGAGGGAAATATACTTGCATTGTGTCGCGGAAGCTGTCCTTCACCATGCAGATCAAGGAAGCCAACAACAACTTGATACTTTCATGTGGAGTTTTCATTGCATAAGGAGGGAAGCAAGGATCAAATTTCTCTGCAAAGCAGCATGGGAATACAATAGCTTTTCCCACAGTGTTTATTCAATAAATCTTAATTAAGCTCCTCCTTTCGTCTAGAGACATCTGTAACGATGTATAATGCATAAATAAATGCATGCAAAACAGAGATAATTCTAATAATAAAAGAATCATCCTCCATTTCGTGAGACCAACCAGCTTGGCTGTCTCTCTAAGTACAATTTCTTATGTAAACAAGAGGCTCTACAGGTGAATTCGTGGGGATCCTGTGTGGTTTTTCCATGTGTTTCCCACGGACCATTAACTGGCACAATCCAGGACTACTTTCTGCAACATGGATTGGTCTTAACGTTCCAAACTTTCACTTTAGTAAGAAAAGATAAGTGGGATGGAGGAAGATCTTTTCTCTAGCATGGGTAGGAAATGAATCCATTTATTATTAATAGCATGTCCCAAGGTAGTTCAGAAGGCAGAGACAGGTGAACTTACTGAAATAAATTTAATGGATGCTGCATTAGAGTCACAAGCGCAGCGATGACTCCTCTGTAAAGGCAATTAGTATCTAATTAGGAACTCTTGGATGGTATCTAACATTCTGATCTCCGTATGTCTGCAGTTAAGAAATGGTAATAAGAAAATCAAGAAGTACAGTGTATGCTATGAAATTAAAGTTACTAGCAAAACACCACATATACTAAGGCACAAATAAATATTTCCAGATAGAAATTACATTGAATTGCAACTTCCTACTATGATTATTTATTAAATGAGAAAGTGGAAAATTTTTTTTAAGTAAGTTCTTAGCTGGTTCAAATACATTTTTCTTTGTTCAGGCTCAACCGTATGCTTTTAAATAAAACAATTAGTAATCAAAGGCTGAATGCAGGCTTGATTATTCAAACAATTTACAGCTTTGTCAATCCTCTTCAAGAATACTCTGATGCCATCAGAAAATGCAATTTCACTTACAAAGTTAAATATAAATAGGATATATTTACAGGTGTAAAAATACAACAGTATTTTGATTGAGGTGCTATTTACATGAATGCATTTGTTTTGTGAAAATTGATTAGGCTATATGCGCATGATTTCTTTAGTTTTTAAAATATGTATGCTATGATTGAAAAATAGATTTGTTAAAATATTATGGTGCTATTCTTTTGGTCTATAATTATAATATATTCTTCAGTTATTGTTAAATGAGACAATATTGACTTCATGGACTGTTATATATACATATACACATATACACACATATGCATACCTCTATGTACACACACACACTGATTCATATATTTACCATTTCTCATTATACATGTATGTATAACAAGTGTTTTACATATATACACAGGTATATGTAAATGCGTACAATGAGAAATAGCATATAGAAGTAGAAAATAAGATGGAAATCTAAATATGAAAAAGTATGGTATTTATGTAAAAGCATGTGATAAGATAACTTTGGAAGCTTTATAAAGTTTTTAAGGCCAACAGGACTGTTTCTTTCAGTGAAGTCATTCCTTTTCATATGCCTACAACTATTTGCCTGTTGCTAATATGCATAGTCTTCAGAAACTGGCTTAATAAGCATGATATGGATAGGAAGGGGATATCATTTGCCTGTTTGTGGATCTTGTTAAAAGGAAAACAATGTAGTGATATACTGGCTTGAAGTTCATCCAACCTGAGTTTTGATCCATGTCTAGTGTTAAACAGATGTACAATCTTGCATATATTACTTCATATTCCTGGATTAAATGAGGTCATCTATGAAGAGAAGGCTGATTTCTAAAACCTATATCATGTATTAATATTTTGTTATACTTTAAAATTTCATTTAAAACAAATTTTTAATTATTGACCAGAAGAATGTTGATTTTGTAAATTATTTTTGGTTAATACGCATAAACTTTTCTAAAGAATTAAGAACCCTGTAAGAGGGACTAGAGTGTCATTTAGGAATTGAGAAATCTTCCACTGGTGACTCTATTATGCATATGAAGTATCTTGTGGATCACGGAGTAGCCTTAATCTATCTTGCAGTTACTTTAAGCTTTACTATAAAATGGCTCCTTTCTTTACTGTTAATCTGCTTTATAGTAAGCGTTTATTTTTAATCAGTATTGTCCTTGAAATACTAAATACAGTAAAGTTTAGGGTTATCTTCTGATTTCCATGCTACTTTTATTCCAAGGATATGCGAATACTAATGTAAGTGTTAGACTAGTAATAGGAGAGCCACAAAAATAGGGAGACAGACATATTAGTCATTAGTCCACAGAAAGATCTGAATTTTCTCTGTATTCTTCTATTTGATATTTAGGCTTTTACATTCTTGAAATTTTATGTTTTTAAACACAGTTATATACCCCATTTTCTGAGTTCACATGTCCTTTTACTTACACACATAAACTATTATATGTTTGTCAAGGTATATAGCAGATACAGTGAAAGATAGGTCTTATGATTGATGAAAACCTAGGCAACGAGAAACAATATGCTCACTTCATCAAATCACTTTCTATACATAAACTTAGATAAAATACCTTTTTCCTGTAGAACAAACATAAATTAATTGCAGACCTACTAAAATCATATTTTCTGTTTGGGGTGTGTTTTTAAGTGATGCTGATGGAGCCAATGTTATCATTTCATTTTGTATTTGAACAACAAAACAACACAACAAAACAAATATCTCTGTTTAAGAAATAAAAAATGACTCTATACACATAAATATTATCATAAGTGGAGAGAGCATAGGAAGTTTAGATTTAGAAACACTCTAGTATTGTCTAAAATTAGTAACATTGTTATTGGGAATGAGAAAAACTCCTTCTTTCCTTTAACACATCGTTTTCATTGTACTAATCATTTGCCACTTTTAGGGCATGACAGTTCCAATTTTGACTACTAGTTAGGAGGGTGGGTGACAAAGGAAATATATCTGGCAAAAAATGTATTGATGTTTGATAGTGAGAGAACCAAAAAGCCTACTGCAAGAGAAAAGGCAGCAGGATTATGTAAAATTAATATCTTAATATGCTTTATAGTGCCTGAAATAATTTGGTTAATTACTGAATTACTGGGTGGCTATATAGTTCTAGATTCTGGGCCAAGTGGTAAAGTAATAAAAATTATAACACAATGTGTAAACACAGCCCCTACCCACTAAAATGATATAAGAGAAGAAAAGCATGAAGGATTGAATAACGAATAAGATGGAATCTCAATCAGGCCAGTAGCCTAGGCTCTTACTGGAGAGCCTTTGGGCCCCTATCCTATGCACAGCATTAGAAACAGGAGCATTAGTGTGAACATCTGGACTTTCATAGATATTCTTTCAATTCAGTTTATGAAGTCTCAATAGTGCACTGCATTGAGACAGAAAATATAGAAAACATATTATTTGCTTACAAGATGTTCATATTCTAATGGAGTGCAAGTATGCAAAAAGTATATAGTAAAAGATAATAAGTACTATAATAGAGGGAATCCAAAAATACTGTGCGAAATATTGAATGAGCTTCTTCCTTAGCCTACAGCGAGTCAAAGCTTCCTGGAGGAGATGGTGCTTTGGGAATGGGGGCTGCCACGAGAAAATGAGAGGAGTCAGCTGTGGGAAAGAGAGAGCTTTGTATGAAAAAATGCAGGTACAAATTGCATATTATGACACTTTTAAGCTACTGCATGTGGTTTGCACTAAAAAGAAGACAGGAGTATGTGAATTGGGAGATGGTGAGTGAGAAGGCTGGTTCAGGTTAGGGTACGGTACAGGTAGTAGACAAATCACAGAATGTTTACATACCAAGGGACATCATTGCATTTATCCTAGAGAGGGTGGAGAAGCAGAAAAACATTTTCAACAGGGATGATGTGATCAGATTTCTATATTAGGAAAAGCGTCCTGGCCGTGAGTGGTGGTGATGGACACGGTTTGGGGAGCTTTAGAGGAAACAGTGTAAAGCTGACAGGAAGGGATCTGTTTCTTCTGAGATAGTGCCTTTAATTCCTTCTCCTTTCATCACGACTTTCTTAACATTTCTATCTTCAAATCAGAATTTTTTCAGGTAGATGTCCACATTTTACTTCTAGAATACCCTTAATGATACTTACCTCTGAGATCAACCCTTTCCTTCAGATATGATTAATATTCTCCATCTCTCCCTTAGATTTAAGGATTCAGACAAGTAGTATAGAGAAGGGACAGCTGGCACTCTGAGGACTCAGCTAAGATACAATTTGGTTCTCCTGCCGAGAATGGTACATGGTGTCACGATAAGAATAGACTGGGAACTAATAAAATGTATTGTCCAAAAAAAGGTATCATGAATCATGTGGCTGATATTCATCAAAACATGGCTATATTTATTATGTATTTGTTTCTATAAATGGACATAAATAGAAGAAAGTAGGAATTACATATGGACCAAGAGATCCCGTTAGTTTTCTAGCACAAGAAGAGTTGAACTTCTTCTTTAGGACGCTCATTCTGTGGCCTGAGATCGGAAGTCATGAATGGTAGCATGTGGCAGGCCGATGATGCTGCTGAAGGATACATTGAAGCCCCTACAGATAAGACTCGGTGTTTAGGATAGAGAAGGGTGCTCAGTTAGCAGGCAAAATAAACCAGATTTATGTTTTAGATAGTCAGAGCTAGAGATAATACAGAAATATTAAACCCAGTATGCACCACCGCCTGGCATCCTTTTGTAAGCTTTCTGAGAGACCTTCCACACCCAGGGTCCATCTTCCAACTCCTCTCTTCTCCTGCACCCATATCCCATTTATACCTAGAGCCCCCTGAGTTGCAGTGGAACGGAGACCTTGATTTCTCTGCACACTGAACTGTGTGGACATTAGGAGAAAGATGATGGGCTCCATTTTGAAGGGGTCATCAAAGTGAACATTTCATTAGGAATTTGATCTTCAGGCTAAGAGGTCAGGAAAGAGCTAACACCTGAAGTTAGACTGGAGAACGTTTTATGAATTGTAGGTAGTTAAAAACATTTACTCACAATGAATGAGTTTCCATAGGTGTATAAATGATAGGAAGATAAATAATTTGTCTAATCAGTCTCTCCCTATGGCTAGGTTGGACTTTACTCTGTGGCTATCAACTGAAAAGAATAAATCAACATTTATTCAGAAAAGTAGCATAGCTTTGTTTCAATGTTCAAAGTGAATGTGGGTGGAGCAATGGCTGCGAACTGCTCACCATTTCCAAAATGTACATTTTCCGCAGACTAATCTGTCAGTTTAGAGTTGGCGAAATTCAGGAAGAAAGGGCAAATACCAAAACTTGTGGAGGCTGACTAGTCCCGTGACACTTCAGTTCAGGCACCATTCCAAGCAAAATAGAAATGACATTAGCAAACTTGGTTTTTTCGTGTTTTTTTTTTTATTTTTTATTTTACAGAATAAATTTGAAACCCCTAATGGGCTAGATTATTCCAATAAGCACAGATAAAACTACAAACTTTACAAGCCTGCTCCAAAGTGGGCCTAACCTGGAAGCCTAATAACTCATAATGGGAAATGTTTTGAATTTACACTTGAAAATGGCTATTGTGCTTAATGAAGCACATATTACAATACCATTTTATAGCATTGTTCATACAAGAGTGGATCACAACTGATTATACTTGTATTGCAAATACAATTCTGCTCAATAAGTTACAGCTCAGTGCTTCCATGGCTGTGTGGGAAGAGATTCTTGACAATGGGCCCAGGTGGACAAGAAAACATAACTGCATTCATTACACTAAATGCAGAGGAAAGAAATCAAAGCATATGTTAACATGGCTTTAACAGTTTCTGGGTACTGCAGTGTTAGGGGCAGGAAAGATTTCTTTTGATTTTCTATTTTTAAAAATTTTATCAAGGGTGGAGGTGGAGCATAAAGTCTACTAACCAAAAATTTGTTCATATGGTTATATAAAGTATTCAGTATTTTACCTTTTTCTTTCAGAGGATTATCTCTGCAGACGAGAAATCTGATAAAGACATAAATACATATGGCTTTTGAAGGTGAAACCATTTTATGTTCAAGTTTTTAATAATACTAAAATATTGATTGGTTGTTTGATCGATGTGAACATTTTTTGAAAATCTAAAAATATTTTGTGATGCTGTTAGAAACCATATGGTGAGCCTCAGAAAAAAATTCAAAGAAAGTTGTGTGTTGATTTCTTTGGTTACTATATTAGTCCAATTCCATGCTGCTGATAAAAATCTACCTGAGACTGGGCAATTTACAAAAGAAAGAGGTTTAACGGGCTTGAAGTTTCAGGTAGCTGGAAAGGCCACAAAATAATGGCAGAAGGTTAAAGGCGCATCTTACGTGGTGGCAGACAAGAGAAGAGAACTTCTGCAGTGAAACTCTTCCTTACAAAAACATCAGATCTCTTGAGACTTATTCACTATCATGAGAATAACATGGGGAAGAACCACCACCATGATTCAATTACCTCCCACCAGGTCCCTTTCACAACATATGAAAACTGTGGGAGCTACAATTCAAGATGAGATTTGGGTGGGGACACAGCCAAACCATGTTAGTTACCAAGCATTTTAGTATTAAATATGTACATGGCAAATCATCTTTCCTTGAAAGGGAGAGTGATGATGTATTACTCGGAGTACTCTAGAGGGACAGAACTAATGGAGTATATATATGGGAGTTTATTAAGTATTAACTCACATTATCTCAAGGTCCAATAATAGGCTCTCTGCAGGCTGAGGAGGAAGAAGAACCAGTCTGAGTTCTAAAACTGAAGAATTTAGAGTCTGATGTTTAAGGGCATGAAGCATCCAGCACAGGTGAAAGATGCAGGCTGGGAGGCTAGGCCAGTCTCTCTTTTCACATTTTTCTGCCTGCTTTTATTCTAGCAATGCTGGCAGCCAATTAGATTGTGCCCACTCAGCTTGAGGATGGGTCTGCCTTTCCCAGCCCACTGACTCAAATGTTAATCTCCTTAGGCAACATACTCACAGACACACCCAGGATCAATACTTTGTATCCTTCAATCCAATCCAGTTGACACTCAGTATTAATCATCCCAAGTCCACCCCTTGTCAACTTAAACCCATGCACATATACTGAGATTATACTTATTCTTCAAAGAAAGAAAATAATAAGGTCATAATTATGCTTAACATAATACAACTATCCTTTGTACTACTGGAAATGCACCAATTCACAACCCAAATGCTATTATATAAAGTTAACAACACTGAAATGCTAATGTTAAGTTAATAAATCTTATGCCACATGATAAACAAGAAAGGAAATAAAATAAAAATTTTTATTAGTAAAAGTGTATACATGCACAAACATGTTTTTACACAAAAAAAGGAGAAAATATTTCTGACAATTACAGTCCACATTTCTGCAGCTGACCACGTGGTCATAGCTGGCATTTATTACTACATTTTTCTAGTACCCATTCCGTATTCCCTTTGCCTTCAGCAAGCACCTCAGTAGGTCATGTTTTTTCCTGCTAGAGTGACCCAAACCTTCACTGCCAAAGGGTCTTGGACATTTGCAGTCCTACCTGGATTGGGCTCTTGTAGTTTCCCATTGATCTTAATCACAGGGCATGGTAACACTAAGAGATTCCCTAATGGATCTTTTGTAGTCCATGAATACTCTTTCTTACCTCCATTAAGGAACAGTAGATTGATTTTATCTTGAAAGCCTGGGTCAATCACCCCATCCAACACTGTAACTCCCTTCTTAGACTGGTGATTTAAAAATAGGAGGTGCCCAAGGTATCCAGGTGAGAATCTTAACTTCCAGTTTAACAGAATCATTGATGTGTCTTCTGGTGGCAGCATTTCTCTCTCTGAAACTAAGACCTCTACGACAGCAGAATGTAATGTTGCAGGAACAGGAAGCAAAATTTTTGCTGGTGGATCACTAGGGGTGATGGTAAGTAGTGCCACTTTCACTTCTACCCCTTGATTCCTGAACCTGTTAATCCTGGCTATGGGAGAAATGGTACCATATATTGGATGCCTATTCAGAGTACACACAGCTTTCTGGAAACTTTACCTTAGCCTTGCAAAGTATTGTCACCTGGTTACACTGTAATTGTGACTTCAAAAGGTCATTTCACTGTTCTATCCATCCAACTGCTTTAGGATGATGAGGAACATGGTAAGACCAGTGAATTCCATGAGCATGGGCCCACTGCCATACTTTTATAAATGTAAAGTGAGTGCCTTGGGTGAAGGCAATGCTGTGTGGAATACCATGATGGTGGATAAGGCATTCCGTGAGTCTATGGATGGTAGTCTTGGTGGAGGCATTGCATGCAGGACAGACAAACCCATATTTGGAGTGCCTATTTCAGTGAGGACAAACTTCTGTTTTCCATGACTGAAAAGGTCAAATATAATCTACCTGCCACCAGGAAGCTGACTGATCACTCCGAGTAATGGTGCCATATTGAGGGCTCAGTATTCGTCTCTGCTGCTGGCAAATTGAGCACTCAGCAGTGTCTGTAGCCAGGTCAGCTTTGGTGAATGAAAGCCCATGTTGCTGATCCCATGTGTAACCTCCATTCCTGCCACCATGGCCACATTGTTCATGGGCCCATTGGACAATGACAGGGGTGGCTGGGGAATGAGGCTGAGTAATCTCCACAGAGTGAGTCAACCTATCCACATGATTATTAAAATCCTCCTCTACTGAGATCACTCATATGTGAACACTCACATAGGATATAAATATCTTTAAAGTTTTTGGCCATTCAAAAAGGTCCATCCACATACCTCTTCCCCTAACTTCTGTATCACCAATTTTGCAATCATGCTTCTTCCAAGTCTCTAACTGTGCAGACAAATCATTGGCTACAGTCCATGATTTAGTACATAATTGCACATCTGTCCATTTCCCCTTCCATGCAGAGTACACAACCAGATGCACTGCTCCAAATTATGTCCACTGGGAAGAATCCCCATCACTGCTGTCCTTCAGGGATGTCCTAGAAAGGGGCTGCAGTGCTGCAGCTGTCCACTTTGGGTGGAGCCTGCATATCATGAAGAATCATCTATGAACCAAGCCCTAGTCTTCTTTTCCTCTGTTAATGATCATGGGTATCTCCCCATGAGGCCATCAGTGCAGGCTGGAAGAGAGAAGGCAGGGTGGCAGAAATGGAGACGATGGGCATGTGAGCCACTTTCTCATGTAACTTACTTGTGCCATCAGGACTTGCTCAAGCCTGATCACATATATACCACTTCCATTTGATGATGTAATGCTGCTGTGCCTGACCCACTTGATGACTAGATAGTCAGAAAGCACTCAGTTAGTGATAGGCAGTTCATGTCACATGGTGACTTGCTGACTCATAGTCAAAAGTTCAGTTTCCACAAACACTCGGTAACAGGCCAAGAGCTGTCTCACAAAAGGAGCGTAGTTATCTGCTCTCCTTTTGTGAGACAGCTCTTGGCCTGTTACTGAGCCCAAGGGGCTTGCTCCAAAATCCTAGAGGCCTCCACTGTGATTTGCCTATGGGGACCTAACAAAGGCTCCAATCAGCATCCCTATCTGCCACTGACACCTGAAGCACCATTGGATCTGCTGGGTCACATGGCCCAACTGGCAGAGCGGCTTGCACAGCAGCCTGAACCTGTTGCAGAGCCTTCTCCTGCTCTTGACCCCACTCAAAACTGGCAGACTTTCAGGTCTTTTGATAAATGGGCTAGAGTAACATACCCAAATGAGGAATGTGTTTCCTCCAAAATCCAAATAGGCCCACTACGCATTGTGCCTTTCTTGGTTGTATGAGGAACCAAATGCAGTAACTTATTCTTCACCTTAGAAGGAATATCTATCTCAACAGGCCCCATACTACTTTATCCCTAGAAATTTTACTGAGGTTGAAGGTTGCTGAATTTTAGTCAGATTTATATGTGGGGATTGAGCGCTGCCATTTGGCCCCTGCCACTCGGGATCCAATTATTCCCATTGTATTTAAATTTTGTAGATGAGTGACTGTGGTTCCAATTGTTAGATCTGACATACAGAGAGGAGCAATTACAGGGCTCTTCAAAGATGCAGGTGCTGCCCTCACAAATCTATTTTCCAAAGCATTGGTCAAGGGTATATCTTCGGCAGCCTCCCATCTGGGAATAATAGGTCTAAATTGACTAAATCACTCCACCATCCAAGTCTCTCTAAGCCTTTGGATCCCTTCCTCTACATTAAACCAAGGGACATCAGGTATTACCAACTCAGTGACAGTGGGTCATCTTTTAATTCATATTGCATTTAACCAAGCCAATAAATTATTAGAATCTTTTTAAACTCCCTGAGCTGCAACAGTAGATGTATACCTGACTTAGTGGGCCCAAATCAATAAATTTAGCCTGATCCAGCTCTATGTTTCCTCTACCATATCCTACACCCTTAATAACCATTCCCATGCCTTTTAGTCAGATTTCTGTTTATATAAATTAGAAAACTCAAGCAGTTCATTTCAAGTGTAGTGCACCTCCTCATGGGTCACACTCTCAACCTCCCCTCTAGGGACCGGCTGGGACTTTAGTTTAATTATAGGTCTAACAGCAAATAGGGGTGTTGACAGTGTTTCTTGAGAATTAGCATTATCTTGCCTGGCAACTGCCTTAGGGGAGGCCATCACTGTTGCCTCAGGCAGCACAGGGTTTATCTCCTTAGAAGAAAAAGGTGGAAAGGCTAATGGCAACCTGAGTTGGGGAGGGGATGTTGCCACTCCTGCAAATGGGGAAGCTGTTTCATCTGGCAAAAAAAAAAAAAAAAAGTACATTGGAGTTTATAAATTCAGTGTCCCCCAGCTTCATCAGGGTCCTCCCATATGTCCCCATTCCAAGTTGCAGGGTCCCACTCTTTTCCAATCAATGCCCTCACTTTAACAGTAGACACCTGGCAAGGTTGTGCATGCACCTTCTGTCGCAGGTCAGCTACTCATATAATAAGAGCTTGTGCGTGTTTTCCCACAATTTTAGCTCTTTCTGTACAAGAGATAAGACTCTCACTCAGGCAGTCTTAGCCAACTTGAAGCTCGGTGGCTGCTTCTGAAGCCAGGAGACCGAGTCCCTGAGTTCATCATTTTCTTTCATTGTGTTGTCCACTGAAAAGAGCAACCAACCAGCTTCATTATGTTCCTTGGTTCTCCACATATAATCAAAGGTATTATGTACAGAGTCACTAAACTCCTTGCCTCTCATGAGCAATGAGTGAGGAGTGTCAAATGAATTTGTTTTGTATAACTCTCTAAACAGTTCCCACTTAGGAGTATCAGTGTTCTTCGTACTATTAGAAGTAGAGTCTTTAGCATTTTGGGGTCTAACCATATGAAACAGCCAATTCTAAAATTCCCCAAATTAATAAAATAACTACATTCTTAATATTCTGTTCCTCTAGAACCACTCCTGATACCAAAATCTATATTAGTCAGGGTTCTCTTAGAGGGGCGGAACTAACAGGAGTTTATTAAGCATTAACTCACATAATCGCAAGATCCCACAATAGGCTGTCTTCAAGCTGAGAAGAAAAGGGAGCCGGTCCAAGTCTCAAAACTGAAAAACTTGGAGTCTGATGTTTAAGGGCGGGAAGCATCCAGCATGGGAGAAAGATGTATTCTGGGAGCCCAGGCCAGTCTCTCTTTTCACATTTTTCTGCCGGCTTATATTTTAGCAGTGCTGGCAGCTGATTAGATTGTGCCCACTCAGATTAAGGGTAGGTCTGCCTTTTCCAGCCCACTGACTCAAATGTTAATCTTCTAAGGCAACACCCTCACAGACATATCCAGGATCAATACTTCGTATACTTCAAGCCAATCAAGTTGATTGATATTCAATGTTAACCATCACAAATGGAGAGAGAGTTATTGGGAGAGTGGATATCACTTGAAGATGTTTTATTATTATTTGAGGCATAAGGTATTTTAAAACAAGATATGTTTATGATATAAGAGTTTGAATTAAAAATTTAATTATTTTCTCCCACTATCCTATCAGTGGGATATTTAGTGATAAGCCAATTTAGTTACAGGCCAATTAATATCATTATTATTATTTGTGTGTGTGTGTGCATGTGTGTGTATCTACATCTAATATCTATAGAATTAACCTGATCATTAGAATTATAGCATGTATAAAAATTTTTGTCACTTTTATAATGTTCTTGACTGAAAAAACAAATTCTATTCTTTGGAGAATTTTAGGGACTAGGAAGGCTATTGGTTGAGATAGAATTAAATCTTATCGCTAAAAGGTGTATTTCTGAGATCCTACTATTTTTGTGTCTTCCTAATTTTCTCTTTATCTCAAGGGTGGCCTTGCAGAGACAATATTGAGTAGAGTAAAATAAACAACATACCATCCCTACCTTGACGGAGGATGTTGTGCTCAATTTTCTGCCCATAAGAATGAAAAAAGACTCCTTTGTGGTTCAGCAAGGATCTGAGCACTAACTGGGTTCATTGAGATCTCATTGCTGACTTTATTTTTTATTCTAAGAATTGCAAGCAAATAAGATTTTGTAGAAGATGATTAGAGCTATGTCTTTGTATAGGGTCATTAAATATATATATATATATAATATATAAATTTCAGGATATTGTTTCATATGCTTTCATTTTGGATTACATGGTCTATGTCTGTTAATCTATAGGGAGTGTTTCATTGGAAATAATGGAAGCCTAGGCTCAATAAACCTCCATTTCTACACAAAATCTTCATAAGACACTCCCTCCCCGCTTTATTAGTTTGTGAAAAATAGATTATTTTGTTTCACATGCATTCTAGATGCAACAATTTTGGGTTATTGATTATATCCCCATTCATGCCATCTGTATTTGGTATGAGATACTACATACCAGTACTTAAACTCACTGTTGAATAAAAGAAGCAGCCTTTCTTATTGGTCAAGGGTTTGTTTATATCAAAGCACAAAAGTCATCCAAGAATTCCTGCTTCCTGCATAGGGTTATACCATAATCCTAAACTTTGCCCTCTAAAAACAGTTAGGAGAAAAAGCACCAAATACTTAAAAATTATCTTCCTTAATTGGAATGGTGATGTCTTAGAACATACAATTCTAACTACAGTAGAGTCCCAAAGACTCTGTAAGTTCTAATAAATTGGACGTTTCCTTGCATCTGTCTCTCATCCTATTCAGCTTTATCTACATAATCCATTTTTTCTTCTCCTATTTTTTCTGCTCCTCCAATCAGTCTAAACACACTATTTTTTGATATTTTATCAGGAAAACAATTATATTTTAAAATTGCTATGTCAAAAGGTGATCTGTTTTTATTTCTTTGTAGTTCAAATACCATCTCTCCTGAGATGTGCCTGCAGACTGTTGAATCAGTAGCTCCCTTCCTTCCGTAGTATCCTAAGTAGCCACAGTGAAACAAAAAATTCCAGGAGCTACTGTTGCCAAAAAGGATCCTCAATATCATGCAGAGAACTAGAAACCTGCCAGCACTGCTTTCCAAGGCAGAGTGTCTCACTGCATTCCGCCCTAATCCTGAAGATGTTCTTTCTGCCAATACCACAATAAAGTCAGTAGACACAGCTGGCCAGAGAAGGAACACAGATGTTGGACAACTTAAGAAAAGAAATACTGGAAAAATACCAGTGCGGAGACAGTCCTTTTAATGACATTTGGACTCATGTTTTCACATGGTTCTTGGAGAAAGAGAATGTGACGTCTTTTGAGTTCTTCTGAATATAATTACATCATTACACATAAATACATACTAATAAACTGGTAGCTAGTCATTGTAAAGTGTGGAATCAGGCAGTCTCAAGTTACATGTATGATTATGCCATTAGAAACTTTAAGTTAAAATCCTCATAGTAATTGCAAAAAGGCATCTGGCTTATTTGGACCATATACCACTTACAAGAAGACTACGGCATCCAGTCAAAGACGAATTCTTGATTTTGCCTCTCCCATTTCTGACTGGATGTGCTAAGCAGTGCATAAGCACGTCACTTAATTATGGCACTTACTGCTGTATTATAATTACATAATTGAATTTCTATTGTGTTATATATTCCTAGAAATAGCAACTATATTATGTACCTTTATCTGTGTGTACAAGAAAGAACACTTGCCTCAAATCAAGTCAATGACAGAACCCACAGCCTTGACCATACATGAAAGTTATAGGGATGGACACGAATGTTAGATCAGTGAGTCACTTCACTAAGATTTTACACTTCAGATAGAAAACATCTTTTTATTCTTTTTCTGTGGCTAACACCGTGAAAGTTCAAGGCCAGAGGTAAACATTTGTCATGATGGCCTCGAAGTTTATTGCATGTTTTTTGTGTGTGTTTTAGTTGATTTTGTTTTTTGTTTAAGCTTGTCTGAACTGAACAAAAAAATTAAATTGAGGTATAAAAGAAGTGAAAGATAGTAGCAGGAAGGCAAAATCCTAATGGAGTTATTCTTAAGGACCATATCATTTCTCCCTTTGGGTTTCAGGAGACTTCTAAAATCCGTTTAAATTAGTTTGAGATGTGTTTCTGTTACTTGCAGCCATACAATTCCTAAGTAACATGGGAGGTGGATGGGTATCCCCAAGCAGGAAGGGTTTCCAATTAAAATTTACCAGGCTATAAATATATCTTATTCACACTAGTGTGTATAAAGAAAAAAATATCTAAGTGAAAAACAAATGAGAATCTCATGGAAATTCATCAACAGAAAACCTAAACCTTATGACAACTGTCATCAGGCAGGCCTCTCTCGGGAGTGTAGGGTGATTGTTCATGGCATCTGTACTTCCTTCTTCATATCTGATCCATTTTCTTTTTTGACTAATTTGTTTTTGCTTACCATTTATAGACCCTGTTTTGCTAAATCATTGGCTTCCATGTAGCATTATGAAGGCACGGAATTACCCCTTGAGCTCCTGGAATGAAAAGAACTACAATAGCAATTATAGATAACAGAACACTTATTATTTTAGTGTCTACCCATACATTTTGAACACAGAAATATGACAGAGGGTCCACCCATCATGCAATCCATTGGAGTTACTCAATCAGAAGCTAGCTGTGTGGAGGACTGGTTCCACGGGAAATCCATTTTGTGGACGGTGCTGGAAGCAGTAGTCCCTAAGTCCCATCTCCAGCAATAGCAGCCGAGCAGTCCCGGTAACAGCATCCCAGCATCGATAATGTTGGTGTGAGAGGCTGTGGTCTGTGCATCACGAGAGCAGCCATGTCTTCATGGCTTTATTCTATGGCTTCACTATTAATAGAAATTTCTCTAATCTGGAGCCTGCAAACTTGTCTACCAAACTCCCAAAGTGACTATGAGTTACATGCTCTGGGTAAGACTTCCTTTAAATTATCCAGAGGTAGTTTCTCTTTACTTGCAACTCATAATGTTAATTATTAATAGTGCCTATAGGCCAGGGGTTGGCAAACCTTTTCTGTAAAAGGCCAGATAGCAAATATTTTAGGCTTTGCTGGCCACATGCAAGCATATTCTTCGTTATCATTGCCATTGTCTGTTTTGTGGTGTGTGTGTGTGTGTGTGTGTGTGTGTGTGTGTGTAGCTCATGCACTGTACAAATAATAGGTTGTAGTTTGCAAATCCCTGGTATAAGCTTTTAGGACTACTTCTTACCTTAGTCTCTTAGTTACCTAATTCCAGCATGCAGAGAAATCTATTTTGTGCCATTAATCTTGAGGAGAGCTGTATCTAAAGATAGCTTCACAATATGCTCTTGCAGCCAGTTGACCTTCCCCTAAGGAGAGCTAGGGAGGAACGATGAGGCCAAGGGTTACTGCTGGCATAAGTGCAACTACATGGAGAAAATGCTTGGGCTGTGCCAGCCTGACTGCCTCTAATCTCCCAACTGAAGCCTGTCCCAGGCGCCACATGACCTAAGCGATCCGTCTAGTTGCCAAGCACATAACTGGGCTATAAGGGCAAAAGTGAAGAACCAACAACATACAGATTAAGTGTGCTTATTATATATTTTAAACATATAAACAAACCAACCTCAAATAATCTATTTAGGCCTTCTTTTATTTCACTCCAGTGGATATGAAAGTCAGCCTAAATTGGCTTCAGGAAGTGTGTGGAACTCCTACACAAACTTGATGCAACCCAGGATAATCTGTCAGCAGCTCCTCAATACAAAACATAGAGGCACAAGCCAAAACCAAATGAACAAGCAGCTGCTTAAACAAAAAACCCTAGAAGGTTTTCTAGTGTTGAGGCCCCACTCATGATTCTTTCACGAATCATGCTCTAACCTCAACTCCTAGTTCATAGGAGTTGCCAACCTCCACCAGGCTGTTTCAGGCTTGTGGGGAAGGACAGCTGTCGTCCCTTCTCAGGGCTGTGGGTAGAGTGGGAAATGGGCATGCATGGCTGGTCATATTCATTGGAAGATAGCCACTAAGGAGAAGGATTTCAGCAAGAGACTACCATAATGAGCAATATGAAATTAACTCTTTCACTAAATTTAAGACTTCAAATCCTTATTGATTTTGTGGTGTTTCTTTCACTTTACTTTTATGCACTGACTTCATTGCTACTTGAGTGCCGCAGAAAATAACAAGGCATGGCCCTTGGCCTGACTCTTAAATTGGTAAGATTTCAGACCATGAGCCCATCCCACTTAAAGAGACTTAATTAAGCCCAGCTCGGCCACGGTGGAAAAGTGAGACTTGAAATAGTAAATACTGTAGTTAGTTCACTGACATTCAATTATGTTTGATTTTGTATTGCAGATTATAGTCTCTCTTTTGTTTTATAAATGAATGGAGAAGAATATTTTATAGTTAGGGAACAACCGAGAAAGAAACAAGGATGATTATCATCTATGAGAATCTGTAAATTGTCTCTCTGGTCTTTTGGTGCTAGAAAATACTTGAGTTTTTTTTCTCCCTCAGCAGTCAGCCTGTCTAATCTGAACAACTTTATGCCATTTCTTGTCAGTATTAATGCTAAATTAGAGAATAATTTGCTTTCAGGTGTTAAAATATTGGACACAATGGAGGTCTTTAATTATTAGCTCAATCATGCACATGTGATTATTATATTTTTCTCTGAATGAGACTTGATTTAACTAGGCCTTAGTCACTTAACAAGAATGTTGGAATTTTACACATTTATGATTTAGATTTTCAATAATTTTGCAACATTATGGGTACTGTGAAAACCTGCAATATGTCTACTCCCTTTTCAGAAGAATTTTCAGGGTTTGAAGAGTGATAGCAAGGTCATGAAAAATATCAATGGTATTTTGATATTGTATATCAAACTGTATGTCGAAACTTTAAATCTGATACTCTCCCCTTCCAATATTCAGGAAGTTGTTGAAAAAAGAATTTTTTTTGTGGAGGTGCAGGCTCATTCTGTCACCCAGGCTGGAGTGCAATGGCATGATCTCAGCTCACTGCAACCTCCGCCTCCCTGGTTCAAGTGATTCTCCTGCCTCAGCCTCCTGAATAGCTGGGATTACAGGCACGTGCCACCTTGCCTGGCTAATTTTTGTATTTTTTTAGTAGAGATGGGGTTTCACCATGTTGATCAGGCTGGTCTTGAACTCCTGAGCTTGTGATCCGCCTGCCTCAGCCTCCCAAAGCTCTGGGATTATAGGCATGAGCCACTGCGCTGGCCCAGAATGTTTTAAAACAGCAGGAATTTAGCCCAGAAGGTTCACTCTAAACAGACCATCAGTTTTTAAATTCAGGGGGAAAATATAACTTAGGTACTCTAATGTCTGAGACAGTCACAATGAAGTAGTTAAAATCCTGTTTGCTCAGGTACAGATATGGGCCTTGCCACTTAATAAGTGTGCATTTGGAGAAAACTACTAAAAAACTTGTGAATGAGTTTATGTGAGGCTCATTTTGCTAGTTAATATGAGGAGAAAATATACATTTGACAAGTGCTTCAGCGATTGCAAAATATTTACTAGTACTGAGGAACAAAGTTTTGAATTATGAATAAATAACTCAGCATTCGTGCTGCCTCTTACTACATGAGTTCATGCTAATCAGCTAGTGTTGCTATCAAAAATACCACAGACTGGGTGCCTTAAACAAAAGAAATCTGTTTTCTCATGGTTTCAGAAGGTAGAAGTCTAAGGCCAAGGTGCCAGCAAATTTCGTGTTTCTTGAGTTCTCTTACTGTGGTTTGCAGATGACCATCTCATTGTGCCCTCATGTGGCCTCTTCCCTGAGTGTGGGCATCCCTGGTGTTCTGGTGTCTCTCTCTCTTCCTATAAAGACAAGAGTCAGTTGGATAAGGGCCCCATGTCTAGACCACTTTTAACCTTAATTAGCACCTTAATGTAGCCCCTCAAAGGCCTATCTCCAAGTACGGTCACATTGGGACTTAGAGCTTTAATAAATGGATTTGAGGGGAACACAATTCAATCCATAACAGTGACTTTGGCCAATTACTTCTCTATGCCATGGATACTTCATAAAGAAAATAAAGTTATTGTTGGTATAGAAGGAAACAATAGGTTGATTCCCAGAGGGGTGGGACCGAGAGGAAGGCAGATGGCCCTGTTCATAAGTGGCGCTTCAGCCTGGTCAGAGGTTTAATTTGGGAGCCACAGCATAGCCAACCTAGCTGGCTGCAAGGTGGACCGTGGGCATCATCAGCTTCCTGTGGAGATCTAAATGACACAATGAAGACGTTTTACAACATAAGAGAAGAAATGGGTTGGCATAAAGTCCTGAAATACAAATATAGTATATTCCATATTGTGACTAAAGCATGTCCTCAGGGTTTACAAATCTTTGAGATGTAAATGTGAGAGAAAAATTATATGGGAATGTATGTCAAGTCAGCATTTGTGTGTTAATAGCATTCAATGAAAAAATAAAAATGCCTTTGTATTCTTCAGTTAATGCATATTGTAAGCACTAGCAAAGATGTTCATTTTAAGGTTGTTAGAAGCATTTCAGTATGGATGGTATGTTAGGTTAAATACACATGCTGCAAAATTTAATCAATGAACAAATTTAAATGTAAAAACAAAGAAATAAAGTAAGTTTTCTATTAGAGGGGCTATGACTACTAAGAGTTTAGTTTGTGACATCCATTGCTACTGTTATTATCCTCAGTTCACACTGTAAAATACCCAGTTGTAAGCAAAATCTTTCAATGTTCTTTACCAAATCACTGTTCTCATTTAAATCTTCTTTTGGATGCCAATTTAATTCAAAATATAAAAAAGGAAACTTAAAAAAGTTTTAGAAAATGTAACCCCTTTATGCTTTGAGCATCTGTGATATTCTCAGGCACACCTGCTATTCTCAGGCGTCTCAGACGCTAAATAGTGACTACATTTGATGAACCACATCCTTAGGCTCAAGCAAACTCCAAGTGCCCAGGTTATGTCATGTCATTTGTTTAACCCAGCAGAATTCAAGCTTTTTGTTTAACTTATATATCCCCTAAAGGAAGTTTTTTAAATTTTTTTACTTTTTTTTTTCTTTTTTTTGAGACGGAGTTTCACTCTTGTTACCCAGGTTGGAGTGCAATGGCAGGATCTCGGCTCACCGCAACCTCCGTCTCCTGGGTTCAGGCAATTCTCCTGCCTCAGCCTCCCGAGTAGCTGGGACCACAGGCACGTGCCACCATGCCCAGCTAATTTTTTTTGTATATTTAGTAGAGACTGGGTTTCACCATGTTGACCAGGATGGTCTCGACCTCTTGACCTCGTGATCCACCCGCCTCGGCCTCCCAAAGTGCTGGGATTACAGGCTTGAGCCACTGTGCCTGGCCTAAATTTTTTTACTTTAACTTCCGGGGTACATGTGCAGATCTTGTGGGATTGTTACATAGGTATACACACGCCATGGTGGTTTACTGGTTCCATCCCCCCATCACCTACATTAGGTATTTCTCCTAATGCTTCCCCTCCCCAATCTCCCCAACCTCTGCTATCCCTTCCCCTAAACCCCCACCCCCAACAGACCCCAGTGTGTGATGCTCTCCTCCCTGTGTCCATGTGTTCTCATTGTTCAATACCCGCTTGTGAGTGAGAACATTCGGTGTTTGGTTTTCTGTTCTTGGTTTTTCAGCTTGCTGAGTGTCTTCTTAAAATTTTTATTTTCAGTTTTAAAGTTACAAACAATATAGTATGCTGTGTATTGTAAACATTGACATTTAAAAATAAAAGCATTACAGAAATCTTTAAAATGCACTAAACAAATACAAATATAATTGTGATTTTATAGCCTCTATTTTAAAAAAGACAAGTTCTTGAAGTAATGTGCATTTAAATATCTTCTTTTTCTCCTCAAACTAATTTTTCCATTCTAAAGTCCATTTGTAATTTATTTCAATCTAATTGTGTGCTCAAATGTTTGCTGATTATCACTTATTTCTGCAATAATTATATATATGCAGCATACTTATATGTATATATAAACAATATGGATATATATAATTTATTTATACATATACATATGAATATATATCAATATATATTCATATCTGTGACACACGCAGAGAAAGAGATGATTAAAAAGTTCTTGTGACTGTAAATTTTTTAAAAATCTGGATTGTATCACTAGTAAAAAATTGGTTAAAATGACATTTTATAAATTGTATTACATGATTATTAAATAAGAGTTAGTGATTTTGTTAGTAAAGCTTTTCTAATGAGATGATTAATTTTTTTTCACCAGGTAGTTCCTGTGTCCCTGGATGAGTATTATTTGTTGCTCACACTAGAACATATAGTTTATCAATTACATTTCTGTTTCACACTTTTGTACATGAAAATGTCAAAAAGCTTGTTCATATAAATGTTGTTTAACTAAATTCATTATAAATTATATGCAAAATATCACCATTAGATATCAAAATTTACATATAGTAACTCTATTCTATCATCCTTTATTCTTACTGAAACACCAATTTACACAAAGACCAAGAAGTTGGTTGTTTACTTTCATCATTTTTATAAGGTGTGCCATCAAAAAAAATTACTATGGCCAAAGTCATGATTATTAACAATACTCTTTACTCTTTTGTTTAACTATTCACACTCAGAAATCTTGGATATTTCCTAGTTCTTCGATATCCACTTGTTAATGCAATAGCGTTGGTAATATGCTTTCATCTTATTATGTGATTTAAATATATTTTCACTGAACTCTTTGACCATCAGATGCAAACAAGATATTTGTGATGAAGAGGAGAATTTCTCTTTCATTAGTGAGAATGACCAAACTGCAGACAGGAAATGCTGAGAAACAGAGGTATTTCTAAGCAGACCTGCAAACACTTTTGAATATTTGAAATCTGTGAAATATGAAAAATTTAAATGTCTTCCCATAATTTGGTTTCCTGAATGAAATACACTACCACTGTCTTTAACATGTTTTCCAGTGCTATTTTTAGTTGGTTTTAAACAAGTTATTTCTATGGAACAAAACCATACGTTTTTGAATATTTAGGGGAAGTTCTCACTCCAGTTGTCAAATGTATGCTATATCTGAATTCATGGTATTATAATTTTTGAAAAAATTCAATTTCTAGTGTCATTTTTCACCATGAACAAAAATAGTTATAAAACAGGAAAGACATGGGGTATACTGTGGGTTCATGGCATCTTGATTAATGGAGAATTATATTTGAACTGTCTGGAGAAGAGAGACTTGTATACTCCAAAGCAATGCACTCTAGTAAGAATTGAGAATGCTCAGAGGTATATTTTTATAAATGGGCAAAGGGGCTATTTAGAAATAGGAATGAGCAAAGGAGAAGGAACAAGCTATCACAAAATGCAGGCATGTTCTCACCTTTAGGTTAAGAAAAAAGAAGAAATTATGGGTTGGAAGGAACATTCTCAAAATCATCTATACCCACACGCTACTTGGAAACATTTAATGTATCCCTCGGGATATGCGTACCACATTCTGCAGATCACAGTTTTAATGGAACTCTAAATGCTGTGGTGGAAAGCGCACGGTCTTTATCGTCGGTTTGACTTCCTTTTGAACTCTGGGTCTGTAATTTACTATTCTTGTTGACTCCTTAACATCCCCAGATTTCGGTTATTTTATTTTTAATCTATAAAAAATATATATCAATACCTAGTGTGATATGAGACTTTGTGCAATAATATGTGGGAAATACCTAGCATAATGTCTGGTAAGCAATTAAAGAGGTTGATCTCATTGTCCCTCCCTTCCTACAAAGAATAGCTTAGTTTCCCTAGAAATCAATCACTCTAGCACTTGGTAAAATAAAGAAGACAGCAAATATGTCAATTAATCATTCATAATTTTTATTTCATAATAAAAACATAAATATATAAAATATATTTATATTTTTAAAAATTAAAAATATAAAAATAACAATATAAAAAATATTTATTAAATCCCTACAATTTGCAAAGCATTGTAATCTACATTGCAATAATTATGGTCTAAATTATTCAAATCACTTTATGTTGTGGTTTTTACACAGACATACAGATTGGAAATTTTTTTTATTATACTTTAAGTTCTGGGATACAAGTGTAGAATGTGCAGGTTTGTTACATAGGTATACAGGTGCCATAGTGGTTTGCTGCACCCATCAACCTATCATCATTAGGTATTTCTCCTAATGCGCTCTCTCCCCTAGCCCCTTATGCCCTCAACAGGCCCTGGTGTGTGATATTCCCCTCTGTGTCCCTGTGTTCTCATTGTTCAACTCCCACTTACGAGTTAGAGCATGCGGTGTTTTGCTTTTGGTTCCTCTGTTAGTTTGCTAAGAACGATGGTTTCCAGCTTTATCCATGTCCCTGAAAAGGACATGAACTCATCCTTTTTATGGCTGCATAGTATTCCATGGTGTATATGTGCCACATTCTCTTTATCCAGTCTATCACTGATGGGCCTTTGGGTTGGTTCCAAGTCTTTGCTATTATGAATAGTGACGCAATAAACATAGGTTTGCATGTGTCTTTATAGTAGAATGATTTATAATCCTTTGGGTATATACCCAGTAATGGGATTGCTGGGTCAAATGGTAGTTCTGGTCTAGATCCTTGAAGAATCAGAAATTTTGCGAGCATAAATATATGTAAAATTTTTCCACGGAAAAGAAAAAAAGCTGTGGTGATGCCTAGAATATTCTGGTCAGCCTGATCATTACATTCTCTCTCCAGATGTCATTTTGTGCGGGATGCAAATTGGGATGTTTTTCATAAGGAACTTTTAGTTTCTTGCTAAGCATGGAGTAAGACAAAGAGGGAAAAGGAGCATTCCATGAATGCATTGCTTAACAGCATCAAGTGAAGATACCTTGATGCATTTTTTTTGCATTTGTGGTCTCTCCTATGGGACCACAAATGCTCAAGCATTTTTTGAGGTAAAATTGTGGGTAGATTTTACACCCAACAGGCAGCATTTGGGTGAAAATTGACATCATTTGCCTTTGAAATCTATATTATCTTCTCTGTTTTTTTGTTTGAGGGGGCAATTAGAATATGTATAAATGTATTCTTTTTATTTATATTTTATAGAAAGGTCATTCAAATCCTAGTGACTTAAGAGTCATTTGTCTTCCAGTAATGAAAATAGGGAAATAACAGTCTTTTAAATGTCTATTATTTTATTTTATTTTTTCTAGAGACAGTGTCTTGCTCTGTCACCCAAGCTGGAGTGCAGTGGTGCAATCTCAGCTCTCTGCAACCTTGGCCTCCCGGGTTCAAGTGATTCTTGTCTCTCAGCCACCTGAGTAGATGGAATTACAGGTATGTACCAACATGTCTGGCTAATTTTTGTATTTTTAATGGAGACGGGGTTTCACCATGTTGACCAGGCTGGTCTTGAACTCTTGGCTCAAGTGATCCTCTCACCTCAGCCTTTGTAAGTGCTGAGGTTACAAGCCTGAGTCACCACACCTGTAATGTTTCTGATTGGTTTTCATAATCTAGTTTTCATTGTAAAACACTTCCTCTCCCTAATCTCTAACTTACTAATTAGTAACAACTGCAACAGTATTACCATTTAAGGCTATCGCTTTCTTTTTTTTTCTCCGAGAAAATAGAAGCTAAACATTGCAAAGAAATGTATACTAACATCATCAAATAGGAGAAGGTTGAGGCCTTTCCATTAAAAGCTACAGTGATTAAGTTGTCATAGATTCAAATACTCAACATTTCTGCTTGAGAATGTCACTGTACAAAAATATTTTTTCTGGTTCTGAACACAAGTGTCATTTGATTTTTTTGTTGGTTATGGTGAACTTAAAATAATCACCTGCTATCGTCTTACCATATTTTGTGAAGACTAAGTCAAGGGGCCACGTCCGTCTAAAATGTAATTGACAAAAACAGGAGAAACAAACCAATGAAAAAATAAGAAGTATATTAAAGAAAATAAATGGAAAGAAGGGAAAACAATAAAAAGAAGAAGTCGAAGTCAAATAATCTTTCAAAAAATAACTTACTCTTCAAAAATCGTTATCGATAGGAAATCCTGAGTGTGCCTTTTAGTTGTTAAAGACAAGACATCTACTTTTATACAGCCTTTCTTCTGAATATATCTGAAGAGCAAAGCAAAATAATTTGGGTGCTTTGAAAATTTAAAAATACTTGCCCAACCCCTAACTTTCTGTAAAGGAGTCTAAATGTTTATTAATTCATTCAGTCATTTGTGAATTCTACTCAATTGCATGCAGCTTGGAGCTTCAACTCTTAATATGTGATATATCAATATAGTTAGTGTATTTACTCTGGTCCCATTTTATGAAGCTGCTTCTCCAGCAATCTATTTATTCTCAGCACCAAGATCCTGACTACAACTGTCAATTTTGTCCATCTGGTTTGGTGGAAGTACTAACAACTGGAAATACAAAGAAAACCACTGAAATTACAGAATACACACAATGGAATAAACCAGATGCAAGTTGTTAAGCTGTCAACCTAAACACATATTTCAGTTTTAACAAACCACAATTAATAGACTAGCATACCTACAGCATTGTTGCAAACATTCTTAGCCAGAAGTGGATTTGAGATTTATGTATTTTCCTATATCTGTTTAAGTCTTTTATTACTATTATTATTTTATGCAGTAATTCCTATTATCTGCTCTCTAATTCTTTATTGCAATTACTCAAAATTTAGAATTACAAGCATGGAGTTTCAAAAATGTATTTATTTAACCTTTGCTTTTTCTTTTTTTTTTTTTTGAGATGGAGTTTCACTGTTGTTACCCAGACTGGAGTGCAATGGCACCATCTCGGCTCACCGCAACCTCCGCCTCCTGGGTTCAAGCAATTCTCCTGCCTCAGCCTCCTGAGTAGCTGGGACTACAGGCGTGCACCACCATGCCCAGCTAATTTTTGTATTTTTAGTAGAGACGGGGTTTCACCTTGTTGACCAGGATGGTCTCGATCTCTTGACCTCGTGATCCACCCGCCTCGGCCTCCCAAAGTGCTGGGATTATAGGCGTGAGCCACCGCACCCGGCAACCTTTGCTTTTTCTGTATTTTCTCAAATCCATGCAATGTATGATTTAGTGAATTTACAATTTCCATTGCTCTCAAATCTATATGTAAATTTACTCATTTGCTAGTGCTTCCATAGCAGATCATCTCAATTAGGTGGTTTAAAACAGCAAACATTTATTACTTTCCAGTTATGTAAGCTACAAGTCTGAAATCGAGTTACTGGCAGCGCCATGCTCCCTCTTAAAGCCTTTAGAGGAGGACCCTTCCTTGTTTCTTCCAACTTCTGGTAGCCACAGGAGTTCCCTGGCTTGTGGCCACATAACTCCATAATCTCTGCCTCCAACTTCATATGGCTGTTGTTTCTGTATGTCAGTGTCTTCCAACAGCATTTTCCTCTTAGAAGAATACCGGCCTATTGGATTTGGTCCCACCCTAATAAATTCATCTTTACTTAATTACATCTGTGCAGATCCTATTTTTATGAATGAGGTTACCTAGCCTTAGAATTTCAACAAATCTTTTTTGGAAATTTAGTCAACCTATCATAGACTAAAAATGTCATTTTTCTATTTGTTTTAAGACTGAATGGAAGGCATGGACTAACTTTAGAAATTGTTTTAGCTTTTGGAATAAAGATAGTTATACCTCCAAAAAGTTTTTTTTCTCATTTTTTCACAGGTAATTACAAAAATGTATTTATTTTTATTTAACTAGAGAAATTTGTTTTCCTTATTTATTATGGACTACCTATGCTGGAACTGCTTTAACCAATACAACCAAAATGACTAAATCACAAAACTTTTAAAAAAATTCTATTACAATCAATTCATCTTCTGAAAACAGAAAATTGGTTCTGTTGAAATAATCTTCCTCTTGAGAATGATAAACACTGGAAATAATGCTAAAAGTTACTTTGAAGCCACCAAAAAGCTACCAAATACCCTGGAAAGATGTGGCTCTCAGATTAGTAAAAGAAAGGAAGCCCACAGTGTTGAACCCAGTATTTGGCATTACTGCTTCTCTGGAAATATTCACTGATTTGAAAATGGCAGCCAGCAGACTTAGAACTTGAGCAGTTCATAGCCCTGGGAGATTTTTAAATTGGGCGTGAAAGACTGGAAAGTAGGTGAATGTTTGCAAAACATCTCAGGTTTTTAGTTGGGAATCAGAAGGAATTGTTTTCAGTTTTAAAGGTAAACTGGAAATGCAGTAGCCCGCACAGGAACTGTAGCCCAGCATGGAATTGCACTAGTCCCCATTTGGAATAATGTTAACTTCTGATCTAACTGCCTGACTGAAGCAAAAAGTAGGTTCTTTATGAAGAAATGTTAATAATGATTTTTTATTAACAAAGTCCAGCATGCAACCCAAAATAATTATATATATATAAATAAATATGTAACAGAAACAAAAATGAGAAATAATGGACATTGGAACAGACCCATTAGGACTCTAGATATGGCACTTAGTGATATAAACATCAACATATTTATTATTGGTATATGAATGATATGAAAGTAGCATGAAATACTTCAACACAATCTGGAAATTATAAAAATGAAACAAATGCAAGTTTAATAACTGAACAAAATAACTGGTATGAAGAATTTGAGTGAGCTTTATAGCAGGTCAGTACAGCTGATGAGAAAATTAGTGAACAAGAAGATGGGTAAATAAAAATCTAATCTAAAGGATTGAGAAATAAAATGTAAAATATAAAAAAGAGCAAAATAGTATATCATGAAAAAGCACAGAGGAAACGTAGAGGTGCAGAGAGAAATGAAAAGAGTGATTGTAGGCTCAAACTAAATAAACACTCACTACATAAAATAATTTTTTTAAAACACAAACAAAACAAGAACAATCATCCTAAGTTGCTGGAGTTTGAACTAGACCATTAAAGGTTGTAGTGAAATTAATGGATTTCAAGTGCTCTAAGGTTGTTGAATAGTTTGGGAAAAATAAAATTATATTAGACTTTCATAAGTGAAGAATGTCCCAATATTGAGAATAATGAGTATAATTATAGTGCGGTAATGTATAAATAATAAACCAGTAGAGCCAGGGCAAAGAAAAAACTAAATAATGTAGAAGGTTAAAGAGTAAAATAAACTAAAACATAAAATGAATAGAAAATAGTAGAGTATATAGTCATCTCAAATATATGACTTAAAATATTAAAGATAAGCAAATTAAATATAGCAATTAAAATATGATTGTTAGATTATACAGAAAATTAATTCCAACTACACTAAACTTTATTTGTAGTGATTTAAACATCTGAAAGTAAAATTATGGAAACAGATGTATTCTACATGCAAAAATAATAACAAAAAGCTGGGATAGTTATATTATCAGGTTAAAATAAACTTAGGAAAGGCTTTCAGGCAAGAAACATTTGAAGGAAAAGTTCAATAATGACAAAAGGGTCCACTGACAAGGGAGATATAGTAACTCCAAATTCTCTTACACCTTTTGTTATATCCTCAAAATTTATAGAATAAAAATTAACAGAATTAAAAACATTATTTAAAAACACCATCATTTTAGTGCTGTAATTTAATTTCCTCAACAATAGACAGAACAAGACAAAATCAGTAAGCATATAGAATATTAGAACACCAAGATTAAGAAGATAACTAAGAGACACATGACAACACTCTGCAGAAATTTAGATTACATGAGCTTTAAAAATATCCATAAGATGTTTATCAAAATGGAATTTTTCTTCAGCCATAAGGCAATTCCTGACAAATTTCAAAAGATTGAAATCATAAAGACAAAGTTATCTAAGCTTAGTGGAATACAATAACAAAAAATAATTTAAACGTTTTTAAGTATTTGGAAGAAAACTAGATTCCTTCTAAACAACCCATAGGCTAAAGAAAAAAACTACAAAACTCCTCGTTCTGATTCACAATTTTTAAAAGACAATATTTCAAAATTTGTGCAATTTATTTACACTGTTCTAAGATGCAGATTATTGTCTTAGATACCTGTATAATATCAATAAAGAAAGGTAGAAAATCAAGAATCCATCTTAAGAAGTTAGAAAAATAGCATTACAATGAATTCAGATAGAAGGCAGAAAATGAAATAATGAATATTATAGACAAATTAGTAACATAGAAAAAAACATAAAATGATAATCAACAGAGTCAAAAGCTAGCTATTAGTCATCAAAAATGGAAATGAAAACTACAATATATTATCATTAAACATCCCAGAAAAACAATATTTAAAAAATTTGACAATGGTGAGTTTTTACAAAATTGGGAATAATTGTGACACTTACACTCTGTTAATCTAGCGTAAATTGGTCTAATTACTGACAAATAGGAAATCTATTTGTCAGTATATAAACATATACATACATGTAACCCTCTATGATAACTGTGTATGTACCTAACAGAAACACACATACTTATGTCCAGAAAGAGTAAGCCCTAAATATTCTTAAAAGTTAAATGTTCAAAAATAAAATGGTAATACGTTTATACATTCAATTGGAATTCACATTTTTTAAAAGTAATAATTTACCATTATATGCAATAACAAGGATAAATCGCATAACCATGGCAAAAGCCATACACAAAAGCAACATACCATAGGATTCAATTTATCAGCGGTTTATGTTTTGCGATGTAGTTAAGGGTGTTGGTGATTTCCCAAGAGGGCTTTTCTAAGGGTGTCGATAATTCCTGTCTGTGGAATTACAGGATGTTACTGGTATGGATAGGGTTGTTCATTTTGTGATAATTTACTAGCCTGTAACACCAATTTGTTATTAAAAAGAATCATGAGGGCTTGGTTCTATATAATGGGGCTTTGGATCTACATAATACAAAATCACTGGTTTGTTAGACACTTCATTTCTTGTTCTGAGATCATATACACAGACCTTGATCGCCACGTTGTTATCAGTATTGATCCAGAGAATCACTTGATTTAAAAGATGGCTCTTTCTCTGTGATTGTATTTCCCCACCTGTCTGTACCTGTCTGAAGGGGATTATTTCCTGTTGTAACTTTACTAACATAGCTGTAAGGTAGCATACCACCACCAAACGGAATTTGGTATATTGCCAGATTCTTTAGTAAAATGAAGGCACCTAATTTGTTTCCAGCATGTGATAAAAATAATAAATAATTGTGTGTTTATTTGATAAAAGGAAAGCTGGAGGGAAGATATTTGAGTGCTTTGCCTGAGATTGCTGTGGGGTCAGTAGCAAAGTCAGGAATGGAGACACTCAATCCGTTTCTCCAAGTGACTGATTCCCCTGATGGGTATGTGTTTCCAACAAGACTTTTCCCAAGGTAGCACAATCGAATTCACTTGCTGGTTAAGGTTCTCATTATATTTCGTACAGGAAGAATGAAAACTGAGCACAAGCTTTCAGGATACACTGTGATTATTGTGATACTGGCTATCGTGGATTTGCCCAACAGCTGTAAGATCACAGGTTCAGAGGAAGTTAGATAAAATGACTTTATGTTTAGGGATTCAAATTTGAGGATTCATATTTCAAAGTGCATTAGGGAATAACAATAAAACATAGTAACAATACTACTACCACCTAAAAGCAGTGACCTTACATAGTAGTTGGAATGGTCATCGGAGAGAATTCTGAGCGGTGTATCGCTCCAGCTCAACACATCATAAACATTCAGTGAATCAATTCTCCCATGCAAATAGGCTGCAGATGCAGAATTAAACAATGGGAGTGATTTCTGGTGATGAAAGATTAGGGAACCAGCCTGCATCCCTCATTGTAGGTTATTGTCTGCTACATCTGCCATCTGCTGCATTACAAGATTTTGGCACTGGCCTAGAGGATTTACCCACTGGCTGAGCCAGGAGACACTTAACTTCTGTGACACTCATAAAACTATATAGGAAATGCAGTAGATTTCTTATAGCCTTTAACAATATATTTTAAGTTTAGAAAAGTTACAGTTGGGAGCCTTGTTCTCTTAGATTGATTTAAATGCTCTATGTGGATGTTTATGAGTTCCTGCTGGGTTATAGCAATGAAGTACTCAATTGTAAGAGCTCTAGAAACTGAAAAACATACAGCCACCAAACAACAAAGACACTTCATCTCTCACACCTGTGGTTTCCTGGGTGAAGAGGTGGTTTATGTAACACACAGGCTAGTCAAGGATTTGGGGAGTTCAGTCATCTGTCGCTATAGGGCTTTAGAAGCTGAATTTCAAAGAAGAAAATACATATGGCAATATTAGAAGTTTAAGTGTGGATGAAGAACCTAGATTAAAATTCAGCATACAGTTAGCAAAAATATTAGTTTTGGTGTGAGCAAGAAAAACAGGGACAGTGAGTGACATTGGAAGAGGGAGAAAATACATGTGTGTGTTTTGCAGGGACACACATGAATGAGAACCAAAAAGAAAATATTAAAAAAGGAAATTTGTATAGTCCTATTCTCTAAACAGAAATTTAGAATCAGCCAACATACACAGCATTATTCTGAAATTTAGCATTCAGTGGTCCTTTTTGAGAGAAAAAAGATACTTACCTCTGGATGCTAAGAAAGAAATCTGTTTTAGGCCAGGTATAAGAATGTCGGGCTCTGAAAAATGCAAATCTGCTGCCTCTACCCAGAGATACCTACAAACAAACACTTAAGACACAATAAAATGGGTATGCATTTAAAAACAGAATCTGAAAGAAAATCAGAGACAGCCTGAAGGGGAAAAAAGACTCTTGCAGACATTGCCTCATTTTCATACATAAACAAATGATTATATTATTCTACTTTTAGTTTATAATTACTTCTTGAAGAAAGCAGAATTTTATAAGGTAAACAAATATTTTGCTCAGAAATTTATTGTTCCTAATGCGTCAGAAAGTAGCAGTTCTGCGGAGTGGCTTGGAAATATTGGCTTATCTGAGAAAGGATACATTGGAACCTCAGCAGCAGCTAACAAACCTTTATTTCTTCCTTGGACACTGCCACACATTACATTGTGTAGCGGCCAGTAAGTGCTCTTACATGAGTCCTAAGCCCAAGGAGTCATAAGTGCTCAGAAAATAGAATCACACCCTTGAAGACAGCGCACTACCCTCCTCCCTACCACTGCCTATCCCAATATGCTCCCCGTTTTCTCACGGGTTGGATCTCTCTACCCAAACCTTTGCATGCATCCTCCCCACTACATCCCACTTGACTGCCACTCTACTGAAGTTTTCATCCACATCATACCTATTGCCTGTCTTATGGGAAGCTCATTCTAGGATAAGCAAATTCTAGCTTATTCTGAATCTACAATAGAGTATTTTATTCTGACAATTTTAGTGACTGACTGCAGGTACTCTAAATGTTGAAGAAATAGAAAATCACAAGAGAAGATCTCTGTTTCTATAAGCGCATAAAAGAGACAAACAGGCACTACTACTAGTAGTACATAATGTATTATAACAAAATATACTGATTGTGATAACAATGTTTTCTGTTATAACAGAGTTTTCCGTATTTGTGGACTCTTGAATGGAGGCATTTCTCTGCTATGATAATGATACAGCAGTGGTCGTACAAGAGGACAAAATGGGCAATGCGGATCATGAAAAACATTACAGATTCATTGTGCAGTAAAGAAGGAGAAGGGAATTTAAATGGAGGAAAGCACAAAGACAAGACTCAGAACTGTAATGATCTGTGGAGCATGGGAGGGTGGGAAGCTGAAGAGGAATAAGGAGCTGGGGCACTGGGTATTTTTTGAGGACAGGGATGATGGGTCTGATGAGTAGGATCAGAACCAGACTGTGTAGCATTCATGAGTTTCTCATTAAGTCCTTTTATGTCTCTCTCAGAAAACTGGAAGTATTTTTTGTTTTGTTTTGTTTCATTTTGTTTGAGATAGGGTCTTTCTCTGTTATCCAGGCTCTAGTGCACCATCATGACCCACGGCAGTCTTGACTTCCCAGTCTCAGGTAATCCTCCCACCTCAGGCTCCTGATAGCTGGAATGACAGGCACGTGCCATCCAGTTACTTTTTTATATTTTTAGTAGAGACAGGGTTTTGTCATGTTACCTAGGCTGGTCTCAAACTCCAGCGCTCACCTGGTCCTTAGGCCTTGGCCTCCAAAAGTGCTGGAAGTACAGGTGTGAGCCACCACACCTGGCCAAGTTTTCTTTAAACATGAACAATACATGCAAAGTTTTATATATTTTTACCTCAACATTAAATTTATAATTATTAACTTAATGTTAACATAACACAATAATTATAAAATAACTTAGCTTTTACTGAGCTTGTTGTTCAAGCTATAATGGAGTAAAGTATGGGGATTTTAAACGTTTTAATGGACTCAAGAATAATCTAAAAATAGGACAGGAAAAACAGAGGAACAAGAAAGGAAGGGTGGAGATTGGCAGCAGGTAGGAGGAGAGCAAAATGCAAATGATAAATAGTAGAACTAAATTCAACTATATCAGTAATCATATTACATGCTAATGGACCAAACATTCAAACCAAATGGCACAGATTTTTCAGAATAGATGAAAAAGCAAGACCCAACTACACTCTGACTAGGGGAGATGCCTTTAAGTATAAAGGCACAGATATGTTTAGACTAAAGTGCATATATATATGCACACACTCACACACACACATTTATATAATGTAAACTGTAAGCATATGAATGCCATAGCAATTATGCTAATTTTCGATAAAATACACTGCAAGAAAAGATAATTACTAGAGAATAAGGTGCAACATTTCACAATAATAAATGAGTCAGTGCCCTAAGACACAACAGTTATAAACATATCTGAGAGCTTCAAACACATGAACCAAAATTGTATGTCTTAAAGAGAAAAACAAACAATTCCATAATTATAGTTGCAGATTTTAATGCCCTGTTAACAATGGATATAAAAATTAGGCAAAAATCAGTAAAGGCATAGTTGATCTGAACGCTACTAACCACCTGTGCTAATTGATTTAATAAGACATTATATGCAACTTCTGCAAAGTACATATTCCTTTCCAGTGTTCAAATATACATTATATTCAAATTAGATGTCATGCTGAGTCTTTAAAAATGTCCTGGTGTTTATAAAAAGATTCAACTCATTTTACCTATGAGAAAATAAAATTAGAAATTAATTACCAAAATTATCTAGAAAATTCAGTAATACTAGAAAAATGTAAAAAAGACACAATTTATGATTTAAAGTTACCATAAGAGGAAATTGAAAATATTTCATCTTGAATAATAGTAAACATAAAATATATCAAAAATTTTGACATGTTCCTATAGCAATGCTTTGAGATAAATTTACGCTTTAAATGGTCACGTAAGAAAATTATGAAGGTCTAAAATCGGCGGCCTGAGGTACCATTATAAGAAGTTAGAAAAGAGCTAAGTAACCTCAAAGTAAGAAAGACAATAATTAATATAAGAGCAGAAATCAATGAAATAAGAAATGAACCAAAAATTGAGAAAGTTAACATTTATACTACTCGTGTCCATTAACTCAAGATGCATATCTTGTGGATACCCTGCTCCCATTATTCTCATTCCTGCCACTTCTCTGTCAAAACTCCCAGTCTCTCTCTCTGTCAGATGAAGGCTCTGTAGCACTCACCTACCACTGTCCTTGCTACCATTTTCTGCTTCCATATGGATTCATTATTCCAAAATATTCTGAAACCAGTCTTTCATTTGTAGTATCCTTATATAATCCTTTAATATCATTGTTACAATCATTTAATATCACTGGGATGTCTTTCCCATTAATAATCTTTTTGCTGACCTCAATTTGAGATTATTATTAATACATTTATTTTTTTGAAGCCATGATCTGCTTTGCTATGTGGACATCACTTTCTGGTCAGTACAGTCAAGGTGAATCCATCACAAAAACTCAATGACTAGATCCGAGTTTTGACAACTTCTCACTAAATGCAACTTTTCCACTTATGTTCTTTCTCGTCATCTCATATGTACAATTGAGTCCAGTTGATGCCTTTTCTGAGGCCAGTGGCCCCTTAGTGGTCTGGGCCTCTCCTTCCTTTAAGTTACCATTGCAAGCTATCCCATATTGTATAGCTGTTTTTATCCAGATCACTCCTTTCACGTTTTACCCCTTTGCTTATGCTTAACCCAATAAGCACTGTTGGAATCATATTACACAATGATGTTTCAACCTGCTTCACTATGAATTCAGCCTTGTGAGTCTTTAATTCTCTTTGCTTGATGCTCAGCAATTCCTTTAATTGTGGCAGTGTGTTAAAACACCTAACATAGAGCCTTGTGCTCCAATAGTTTCCCATCTAATCACTTCCCCTGATTTCTGCACCACCTGCTACATTTTGTGACATCTTTTGTGCAGTTCAGGCTTTCCTCATCACAGCGGAACTTTGAAATATTTTGTCTGCATGAACCTCCATTCCTCTTTACTATTCCACCACCCTGGTTCTCAATCATTCATTTCTGGAATGATTTGTGCTAAACAGGATAGAAGCCACAATCTTCTATCCTCTTTGAATGAAATAAATAGACTTTTCTGTGTAGCCTTCTCTGTACATACATATCAGATTGAGTCTAAAAACAGTATTAGCAGTAATTAGAAATTCAATTGTTTTAATTAAAAAAGAAATATATGTTTATCTAAAATTCCATTACGTATGTTGAAGTGTGTAAAATAAAAGACTAAAAGTGTCCATCCTCCGATTCTAAATTCAGTCTCTAAAGGCAAATGTTGTAGATTGACATACTGGAGTAATGTTGCCATTCATTCTTATGACTGTGTATGTATAACACATACACAGAGTCGCAAGTTTAACAATGTGTTGCTATTTGCTTTATTCTACTCAACAATCTAGATTTATCATCTTTCTATGTAAGTCTACTCAGAGAAAATTGTTTCACTTTGTTAACTAGACAGTATATATTGACTAATCTGTAAATTGGGATTAAAAATTAAGACAAATATTTGTGATCACCACTATTTTTGACCTCCTATTCTACCTTGTTCTGATTTCAGAGAAAATTAGTTTTCTCTGTGTGTTTGGAAAAACAATCTGTTTTTCCAAAATTATTGACAACAGAAGCTTTGAGAACAGGAAAACATTCTCTCTGAGGAAGATTATATCACATATGACACAGAGCTTTAACTGTCAAAAAATAAAATAAAGTAAACTTTTACAAAGATTTGGTTGTTTTGAGTGAAATGATACAACTTGGCCTTTATGATGTGAATCTGCGGATAACAATGAGCTATAATGGGTCTCAATTGTACTTTCAAAGCCACTAATGGTTCAGTGAGTTTTCTTGGCTCTCCAAATTGTGAATCCCCTGCACATCAAAGGTTGATAAAATCTGATGTGATTCATGTTCATTCTTGTTTAACATAAAAGAGTACAATATATCAGAACGCCTTTGATCTTGTATCATGTTTTATTACTGGTTGTTACAGGATTCCTAAAGCTCGCAAATCACATAATATAGAAGGCGTAAAAAGGAAATGTTATACTTGAGAAATAAATCTAGAAAAAGTGAGATTACCAATTCTCAGTGGAAAATAACGCGTTGCATCCTTGCAGGAGCTTCCTTTTGTGGTCATACATTATTTTCATCTTTTTTGTAATGATACATTAGGAACACAATGCAAACTGAATTTTATTTTTATTGTGTGACCTTTTGATATATTTCTACAATGTCCTTTTTTTTTTTTTTTTTGATGGAGTTTTTTGCTCCTATTGCCCAGACTGGAGTGTAATGGTGCAATCTCATCTCACCCCCACCTCCACCTTTGATAGTCAAGCAATTCTCCTGCCTTAGCCTCCTGTGTAGCCAGGCATGTGCCACCGTGCCTGGCTAATTTTGTATTTTTAGTAGAGACAGGGTTTCTTCATATTGGTCAGGCTGGTCTCAAACTCCTAACCTCAAGTGATCTGCCCACCTCAGCCTCCCAAAGTGCTGGATTACAGGATTGAGCCACCTAGCCCAGCGAGGTTTTCTTATTAAAAGGGAATGTTGGGAGGGGGAGGAATTTTATTTCCTGAAAGTGATGTATTAAGTTATATTTATATTATACTTATTGCAATAAATAAATGATCTCTTAATGGGTCAACATTGGCTGAGAAAATAGTAATCTACTTTTGCACATTGACCGTTGTTATGAGAGAGTCTCCTATCAGTTTTGATTGTATCTGTAGTATAATTAAGATCATGCTCTTATTAATGACTAGAATGGAAACATACCACAGAAATCTGCAATGCTTACCTAGTGCTTATGACATTGTTACAGAGAGCAAGATTATATTCTCTGCTTGATCTTCCTAGAGTGACCAGTTTGCCATTGGCTATATCAACTTAAATCTTCACATTGACGGATCCTGGAAAGCATTTGACACAGAGCTGCAATAGAAATTTTAGGGTAAAGTTAGACAATCATGGTAACAATGCAACCAATACACTGCTTTCCTAAGATGTGGCATACACACAGAACTTTGCAAGTAACAGTAACATTGCTGCTGTTAGCTGAAATACATATATAGTACATACATGGTGTTATGAGTATGCATTTATTAAAATTATGATGGCTTATAAAGAAAAATAATGGATTTTCTGGCTTATAGAAGGATACTTCTGAGATTATTACTGTAGTTCACACCCTAAGGATATTCCTTTGGTCATTTTTCTCCTTATCATAATAATCAACATTACAAATATTATCATAATCACCACTGTAAAAAGCATTAAGTGTTTTGTATATGCCATATTATTTAAATTATTATTCTACTCAAGTAAAGTAGATTTCGTGTATTTATTTTAAAGAATCAAAAACAAAAGCCAACACTAGATAAGTTCACGTAGCATGCCTGAAGTTACGAGCTACTAAGTGTAAGAACAAAATTTTAAAATAATAACTGACTTTAACACAGACTCTCTTAAACACAAACTAAACTAACTTGCTGTCCTATAAGTTTTGATACAGATGGCAAGAATAGGAGACACGAAAACCTTTCTGTGGGAAGAAAAAAATTTTACATAAACTCACCCATTTTCTTTTAAAAATCACCCACGGATGACCTCTGCAATAGCCTAGTACTTGTGTTTATAATTTTTTCCCTTTGAAAATCCCTCAGTGCTTCACCATCTGTGTGATTGCTTCACATTCCACATTTTAACACTAAGTAATATGTACATTTTAAGGCCAAACCAAGAATACTTATTATGAAAGACTTAGCAGCATTTCAAACTAGCACACAATGCAGAGACCTGTTTTTAAAATCAGCAATAATTTATCAAAACTATACTTATTTTACTATATTAGACTAATTTAGCATACTTTCAATTTTCTCTACTGAGTTTAAATATGATAGACAGCACTTTTAGATTCTCACAATTTCACAATATCTTGAAAATAATAATCCTGAGATTTATCAGGATTTATTAATGCACTATTTATTTTTAGTTTGTTAGGAAAATCTACTATTAATTGTTCTCATTTTTCCCAATAATTCTACTTTCAGTAATCTTCTCTGAATATTACTTTCAAATGAGGGCATTGTTTTTCTTAAAAAAAAATCTCAAATACCTGTGTGCATGTGTATCATTTTTACAATGTATGAGGTTATTTCAGAAATATTTTTATTTTCAGGTAGTATGTCTTTAAGCACACTTAGAATTTTTAAAACAGGAGAGTAAACACAATAAAATAAAAATTGTGTATCTTACGAGTAGGAAATTACCATCTGTGATAATTTATTTAACAATGTCTTTTTTCTTATTCATATTTAAAATTTATAGATTTGATAGGTAGCAATGAAGACCACTTTGTATATTACTGTATATTAAAATATATAATTTTAATATATTACTTTTGTATATAAAAATATAGTTTGTATATTTTATATCTGAATAGTATATTATTTGAAGATAAGTTTTAATTCTATAATATTTCATTTTTATAAGTTCCATAAAGCATATAACTTTCTTAGATATATAGAATATTTTGTTTCAGAAAATAAAATACAATAAGCAAATTTACAGTCACATATTTGAAAGCATATGATCATCATGTATATAATCATTTTCTTATGAAACTAATAATATCAGTACCCACAATAATATTAGTTATTGTGAATGTTTAGGTGCATAATTTTTGTCACGTATAATGTTTTTATTTGTATCTAGCCAACTCCTCTGTATGCTTCTTTGTTAATTCTCTGTTTACATTTTGCAAGGTAACATGTACGTTGATTCTTTGTCACAATTTTGGATACTTAGAAAGTCATGGAGTTTCCTGACATAATTTTATTTTCAAAGATAATTGTCCAGAACTTTATTTTTTACTCTCTGCTGAGATTGCTTAGCTCAGTGCCACTTCTAATGTTAGCGACCCTGCTTTCTCTGCCCATGAGGTTTTAATACTCCACTTCCTGGACCACTGTTAAGTAAAGGGCAGACCCAGATGTTCAGAATGTCTGGTATAGCCCTCCACCCTGGATTAGTACCTCCTTGTCAACTGCTATCCAGGGAAGATTATCCCAGCCTTTCAGTATGCCATTATTTGGCTAGGCTCCAGAACATGGTGCACAATTTGCGAGCCCCTGTGCAAAGAGAAAGTGCCCCTTGTTCAAAAATTATCAAGAATTTCAAGATGGCAACAGGAGAGCATTAATCTAAGCACAAGCCCTTCTAAGCCTGAGACCCTGTGTAACTGCAGAGGTCACATAGCCATGAAGCCTGCACTGCATATGTCTTCATGTAGGAAGATTGACATCTCTGTGATTTAAGCCACTGCATTGTCTGTTTATGTCTGTGGTATTCCAGGACCACAATGACCCAGTGCCATCACCGACCCCTTCAGTGGTTTCCTTTCCATCTTAGCATATTAAACATTATATATATAACCAGTATATACTATATTAACCAATATGTAAAACCAACACCACGATTAGTGGTGAAACACTACAATCTAGCTTAATAATAGCAGCATTATAGAAACTCAGTCAAGATAACAAAAAGACAAATACATACATAGACACGAAGCACAAATGCATGCATATGCTAGGTTTTCTATGCCAATTTATCGGTTCCATCCCTGTGAGCTGTGATGCAATACAGTTATAATGGTTAATAAGTTAACAGTTCTTGTGGTTAATAATAGCAGCATTAACAATAACAGAGTTAAGAGAGTTAATAATAGCAGCATCATTAAACTAGATTGTCTGTAGTGTTTCACCATGAATGGCGGTGTTGGGTTTTAATTTAACATAGTTTTCACATGTTCAATTCTATTTTTTAAGCCTTTTCCAAAAATGGGTTTAGATTATAAGGCCTTTATGTGGAACATCTACTTATAAATCATCATTATTGTATATTTTATATATCGATGTGCTCTATATTAATGTCTTTACTAATACTAAATTGTTAATTTCTAGTGTGTTAGGAAAATCTACTATTAATTTTTTTCTTTCTTTTTTTTTTTTTTGAGACAGTGTCTTGCTCTGTCACCCAGGCTGCATGAGCTTGGCTCACTGCAACCACCACCTTCCGGGTAAAAGCGATTCTCCTGCCTCAGCCTCCCCAAGTAGCTGGGGTTACAGGTGCATGCCACCACACTCAGATAATTTTTGTATTTTTAGTAGAGACAGGGTTTTACCATGTTGGCCAGGCTGCTCTCAAATTCCTGACCTCAGGTGATCCACCTGCCTTGGCCTCCCAAAGTGCTGGGATTACAGGCATGAGTCACCACCCCCGGCCTCGTTTTTGATGTGTGCTTGCTGTTGCAGGGGAGAAAGATTACAAAAGCCAATTGTTATTTTTCTTCCCCCACTTCTAGAAAACAGAGCAAGCCTAAATCTCTAAGGTATAATCACTTCCAACTTCACACTTCCACTCACCAACCTAGTACCTTCTTCTTGTTTTAGGGACCGAGTCAAAGAAATTACCTACTGAGGTGTGACTCTGACAGTAGAAATCATCCAGGAATTAAACCAGAGTAGATCCTTAATGCTGAGGAAGCGCTGCTAGGAGATAGGAACAGAGGAATGGCCAGACATACCATAGACAACAGAGAGAGGAAGAAATGAAGTCCAATAGTCTCTTTTTTCTTCCCCCAGCGGTAGAACCTGCTTCTCACGCAAGGTATAATACAGAAGAATGGATGGAAGTGGCATGTGGCACATGAATTCACCAAGCACCCAAATCTTTCAGGTCCTGATGGAATATCCTGAATGTGCGCTATGAGTGGCTGAATGACAGGAAGGTTTGGCTTAGCTGCCTGGAGCATCCATATTTAGAGGATGCCTAAGGCTAGCATTCTTAAAAACACACAGTGCAAGTGAAAAAGTGGAGACCACTAAGATGAAAGGATTGGAACCATTCCTGTTCTCGGAACATGTCATGACTAGGCTTGTTATGTGATACCTTGGGATTCGGGAGGCAGGCGAGGAGATTACAATGACTGAGTGGAATGTGGAGTCAGCTTGAATTTGATTTAGAAAAATAAAGAAATGAGATGATTCCTGATCCTGAATACTGTGGGGGCAAATTCACATCTGTTCTATGGGCATGTAAACTTCTTAGATTTTTAGTTCAACAGGCTTTTGAATTCTACTGTCTTGTCTTTCATTTGGAACTTCTACATAACAACTCACAGGGATGGGACCTATAAATTTGTGTATAAAACCTGGCATATGCCTGTGTGTTTGTGTCTTGTGTGTATGTGCCTTTCTGTTATCTTGTCTGAGTTTCTATGAGAATTATGCCAGCTTCATTCAAGCGCCTAGGTGATGTCTCAAACCTTTAAAAGATCTTGAAGAATGGTTATATTACATAAAAACTATTCTATAGTGTATCTGAGTCTCAAAACCTCAAAAATAGGGAGGCTGAGAGTGCAGACTTCAGTCGGTGGCCAAAGGTCCTAGAGCCGCTGTCCAAGAGTCCAAACGCTGAAGAACTAGACTGATGTTTGAGGACAGGAAGCATCCAGCAGGGGAAGAAGACAAAGGCCAGAGGACTTAGTCTAGTCTTTCCATGTTCTTCTGCCTCCTTTTATTCTAATGGTGCTGGCAGTTGATTAGATGGTGACCATCCAGATTTTGGGTGGATCTGCCTTTCCCAGTCCACTGACTTTCCTTTGGCAACACCCTCACAGACACATGTAGGAACAATACTTTGCATCCTTCAATCCAATCAAGCTGACACTCAATATTAGCCATCATATATAGGCATTTTCAAGAACCATGCTGCAAAGCCACCTGGGCTCCAATTTTTCTTTTTCCTGGACAGACTTTCTTTCTCATCTTCTCTCACGTGTGTTACCATAGTGTTGTTCTAAAATGATTTGCTAATTATTTTTTTAATAATTGTTTTCCTAGGACAGTGTCTATTTTGGTGAAATTGTCAAATTAATTAAATCATAAGATTGCCATGGAGAAGCAGTTTGTCCTAGTGACCCTCTATGTTTTAAATTTCAGCTCTGGCATTTACCAGCTATGTGACCACAGCAATTGTGCCTCAGTTTTCTAAGTCTCTAATAATTGAAATAATTATGACATTCACTGCATGAGGATTTTGTTAAGATTAGGTGAGTTAAGACGTGGGAAGACTTTAAAATAAATGCTGGCCATAGGTCATGGTCACTAAAAATTATATAACAACATTTTCCTTCCATTTCAGTACTCACCACACACTCTGAGAGTTGTGCTCAAAGTGAAGTACACTTTATATTCTCTTTCTGCTTTCAACTTAGATTTTGTTCACCAGAGTCTTAGATAAACAAGCTAGAGAGAGTTAGGCTTTGGTTGTGGCATTTTTTAAAGTAAATTTAAAAAACAGAGGTTTATTTCATCATTATGGAAAATTAACTCAGTAATTGTCTCATTAAATCACACTAATAAGGAAAGAATTGGGATAGATTTTTCAAGGTTACATGAGAATAAATGCCCTTAATAGAAAACTAAAATAATATAAAGCCACACTTTAATTTGAAAATATATTTTAACATGTTCTGCTCCTTTTACTTAAGTTGCATAATATCATATGAAACATATAGGAATTCTTCAAGCAATACTCTCTATGCATAAAAGTTCCATATGTATAAGACAATGCAGAATATGTGCATAAATATTAATTTATTGAGAATATATATTATTGTATATTATATTTACTTAATTATAATTATATATAATTAATTGTATACTAATTAATTTAGAATTATTAATTGAGGATAATGATACATATATGCATATATGTGTGTATCCCCACTTTAAATATATTAATACATGTATATATTAATGATTAATTAATTAATGATACAAAGCCTTAATTATGGTGAGTCCATCCAATAACTAACAAAATGCCTTGCACATAGAAAGAAATTAATGTTTACTAAGTGAACAACTATGCAAAGAAATTAGTTAGGGTTCTGATTTAAGTATAATTGAACATATAACCTACTGCTATAACAAATAATTGAGGATCCAAGTATATAAATTATATAAATATATACACACATCTATACATTATAGATACATATCTTTCAACAATTGATTATCCCTAGAGTCTCCAAAATAAATATTATATCATCACTTTAAATCATAGGGTACATACTTTAAGTGATAGAGCTGGGATATATACATTTAGGTCCAATTAAATCTAAATCCTATTTCTTTTGCATAGTTTTCCATTAAATAAATGTTGACTACATGCTTCCTATGTGCCAGACATTTCATTAGCTATTGTACGGCTTCCACACCCTCATGCCTACACAGAGAAATAAAATGTAGTACCAGTTAATTGAAAACAATATTTAAAAGGGACTTTGGGGTTAATCCAGTCCCTTTTAGCATATGTGTATATACAAATATGTATTGTCCATAAAGATACCAGGAAAGGCTTTGCAATGGGGCACATACTGAAGCCAAGGACGGAAAGAAGACGAGGCTGCCCACAGCCAGTAAAGGAGTGTAAAGAAAATGGGATTATGGGTAAAAGTAAAAGTGATAGTTGAGGAATTGAAGTGTAGAGACCACATGGTTTTCCAAGTTTAATTTCACTAGACCCAGCCAATTCCCTAAGAGTCTTTTTGAAGACTAGCTTGGCAGACAGCATGAAATTGCTTCTATTTTACAACATAACCTAACTCCATAAGTTGTATTAAATGAATATAGATTATGCAAAGCTCTTATTTTTCTGCTGTCTGTCATGTCACTTCCCCTATCTTCACTCTGGGAAAGGATTCATACAAAGCTGATGCCTTCTTGCAATGATAGAAATAGGCAATTCTCACTTATAAATGAGTCATGACATTAACTAGCAATTAGAGTCAACAGACATTCCTAGAAAACCAGCCTTAAATTAATTTGCATGTCTGATGTTCTACATGTTATAGGCAGAATGTTCATGATGATGACAATAGAAGCCATATGCACTTACCTGGACTTTTACAAACCAGTAAGTTTTGTGTGTGTGTGTTTGTGTGCCCTTCAGTACTATTCTATTTAGGTTAAACAGCACACAGGAGAAATCAGAAGATAAAGTTGGAAACCAGATGTCTGCTCTCAGGTCACCTTACTGTGTCTAGTAAGAAATTTTTCTCTGAACGTGCTAGGTGTTTCGAGTCAGAGATCCATCTGGATGGATTTTGTGTCCTTACTATGAAACGTCATAAACAAATTCAGGAAAACAACAGTCTGATGGCCATCCAAACTCTGGAGACGTCTTTCAACATCTTTTTACTCCCCTTAGCATCACAATTCTGATCATCTGAAAGCTAAACTTTATAATTTTACCTGTCAATGTGGAAGGTTTTCAGAATGTCTCATCTTTTTTTTTAATTCTCAATTTTATGAATGCTTGTCATCTTGTCAGAACTATTGTATCAGGCTTTACCTTTTTTTCTCTCTATTTGCTTCTGCAGACGTCTCAAACAGTCCTATGTCACTCTTTCAGTTTGTTAATGTACTCTTCTCTCTCTCAACAGGTGCTGGGCTACAAAAGAGTATGAGTGAATGGACCTCGCCTCCTAGACACTCAACCCAGCAAGAGAAAAGTCATGGAGTTACTCAATCAAACTCTTATCAACAGTCTTCCTTGCCTGATGAACTGCATACCAGAGGTATAGGGAAATATTTAAAATTGTTTTATATATTAAAATTACCCCAATTATTTTTGTTATTCCTATCTCATTAGATATCATAATTTTAATGATTGCTTTGCAATTATCCACTTTTCTCCTAAACTGTCTAGTCAGTAATTTTTAAAAAAATATTTGTCTTTTATATTGGACTTCAAAAACATTCATCTTTGTCCCCCAGGGAGGTATTAGGTAAAGGTGCTATTTTTTTTTCTGTCTGGATGTATTTGCCTGAAAGTCCTGTGAGACAACATTAACTTTGTAATTTTTGCATCCTTATTGTGAAACTTGCTTACATTGCTCTTGATGGTCTATTTCCTGGAGTCAGGATTTGTGGTTGGTATAGCCCTGTATTCTCAATCTACATGGTTAAGAAACTGATTACGACATTTAAAATAAGTATTTGGAAGGGAAAGGTCACCATATTTTGTGAGTTTGAACTTGGGAATATTTCACTACCTAAATGTACTTACTACCCATTGCTTTCAGAAGGCTGCTAAGAATAACATCGCTTTTCTGAACCTTGCCAGTCAGCCACAATACATTCTAATGGAGGAAAAAAAGAATACAGTTTTTTTTTTACTTCCTATACAACTGTGCATCTCAGTCAACCCATGTTGAACAGAAAGATCTAAAGAATATTATATTAAAAGGAATATGGAATTCTCCAGGCAACTTTAAAATACAGACTTTTGAACCTGTTGCTTATCTATTGCACTGCAAATCCCCAGTATTTCGCCTAATGGCCTCTGGAAATGTTTTATAATGAGAAGCAGATTCTGGAAATCCACATTGTGATCAAATTACTTTTGTCAGTGTCTTTCATGTAGCAATTATTAAACATACAAAGCCTAATTCGATAGGTAAAAAATGTTCATTGCTAAGCCACACTGATTGTCAACTGTCAGCGACTGATATAGAATAACTCATTGTGGGAACACAATTAGAATCTTAAAATACTAACGGAAGAGTGCATAAATGGAATTCAAGGGGTTTTCAGATCCATTAAATGCACTAAAACTTACTTATAATGTGCCCACATTCAATGCTTTTCTATACAATAACTGAAATAACTGAAAATTGGAAAATCCTGACCAATGGCCCAGAAAGTATTATTTCCTGCATTTAGAAATTTTCTCTCTTCTTCATTCATTGCCTTTCAAAAGGCTGATATAAATTAATCTTTTGCCAACTATTTCATGGCTCTCTGTAGAGGGAATAAAAAATGCGTTAACAGAACTTAGCTGGCAATAAAATTTAGTCTGCTAGAAATGGGAAACAAGATAAAACCCACAATATATGGACCCTTTACCTTCCATCAACCTTGGGGCTAAGAATCTTGTGTCTCAGATTTCTGTTGAAACCACAAAGATGGAAAAATAATAGGGATCACTATCCCTCACATTCTGAAGAGAGGTGACAGATTCTTTATGGCTGACTTAATAAAAGATAGCAGAGCCAGTCAAGGGACTCTCAATCTTCATCAACCAGCTTTAGCCCCTAAAAGAGAAAAGTAGAAATTTAAATGTGATTCAGTAAGTAGAATTAGCAAGGTAACGAATGAGTTATTGACCTAAACATTGGCCCTGCTGCTCTCCTCTCTTTGGGGAAAGAGAGAATGGAGTGTTCTGAAACCCTTAGGCATCTCTCCAGATATGTTTCTGTTACAAGTAGTTCAGAAGACGACACATCAGAATATCCAAAAGTCTGGACCTCTTCCACCACCTCATCATGCCCCAATTACACATACAAAAACTTAATCCACAGGTTGAGCTATAATCTCTTCCTCGATAGATCTACTTTAACATTTTTAAAAACTGTGCCTAGCAACTGCACCCTTATAGAACCTCAAAAAACAAAGACATCTTTTTTCAATTTTTAAATAAAGTAGAATATAAATTTCGATGAAGGCATGCAATTTACCTTTCTATTCTATCCTTTCATGTTCACATGTTTATTACAATAGAAAATTTATTGAAAAATCAAGGAAATGAGATTTCAATTTCAAAAGGAGAGTCCGTATCATATTTATTTCTGATAAAATGTGTGTGTGTGTGTGTGTGTGTGTGTGTGTGTGTGTGTGTGTATAAAATGAAGCCCGAGGATCTAGGTAGATACATCAACTTTAATGATTTTCCATCATAGAAACAGAATATGCAATATTCAATACTGCCTACTGGCAATAGGATAAGGTAGAATAAAAGAAAAAATTTAAAATTCTTAAGATTCTCACCATATCAAAAACATATTTACATAAAGGCAATATTTCAAAAGACAAACATTGCTGGTATGACTGTAGTTTCTCTTATCAATGCATCTAGGAAGGAAATGTATCAGGATTCAACCTTAAAATTTCTAAGCAAATGTAGTATCTGTCACTTTGTTAGAGACTACATTTAAGTCTATGCACAAAAATGTGGGGGATCTCTTGCTGGCTGCTGAATTTCCTGAGGGATGTTTTAGATAATAGTAATGGTGGTGCCATAAAACTATTTCCCAAAATATTATGCTGCCTACATTTACTCATTGGCTATTGTTACAAAATGTTCTACTCTGGAAGAGATATTTCTTAGTAAAATACTTAATCTCCCTTTCTCAAAACTCCTTAGTAATGCGTAAACGTATGGATAGTACAGCTTGGAATCGTCCCATCATCAAGGAACTTCAAGGCAATTACTTTAAGTTCTTTCAGTTATATTTTACCTTATCAATATCTCTATCCTCATTCAAAATTAATTCATCACAAAGGTGTCACTTTTGATTTTTTTTCCCTCCTCAAAGATTTCTCTTTACTGATTCTCTTTGAAGTTGGCTGTGTGATGCTCGGTCAGATTCACAGGTCTTGAGTGGGTCAATGCTGACAAACACAGCTAGAATTCCTTCTTGCATATGCAAAGAGGACAATCTGAGATCCTGTCCATCTTTCACTCATAAAGAAGGTAAAAATAACCTCTTTCTTCACTTCAGTTGATGCCCAGAAAATGCAACTGTCTTTTTGGTTGTTATGTTTTTCCCTCTAAGAGAACAGAGGTATATAACCCATGTGGCATAAAAGAAAATTGCAAACAGTGTTAAATGCAGGAAAATTAAAAGATCATCTTAGAATTATTTCCTGGAAATATGATACCAATATATCCCTTTTAGAATATTAATTTTTTTATTAACTACAGAAGATTGGAAAGCAAAGCAGAGCATTATCTGTAGGTCCTTGTATACAAATAGAATACAGCTGTGGGAGAATGCCTCCCTTTGGATGCTAATTTACAGGATTTAAGATCTAGGTCTATGTTTACACTTCATTGGCTGTGTACAAAACTCTCATTTCCTCATTCATCAATTGTGCAAAATATCTACCTTGTTTTGGGGGGGATTAAAGTGCAAATGAATGCGTATAAATGTCCTGGAACAATATCTTGCACTAAGTGGACACATATAATTGTGAGGATGGTATTAGTATTAATAGCAGTAGCAGTAGAAGTAGAAAAAGTCGTGAAAATGGGATAAAATATATGAAACATCTGGGACCCTCTTACAATAAAAGGTAACGTCTCTCATGAGGTTTGGCAGAACTTCTTTTTCCTTAGTCCTAACACTTAGGTGGCAATCTGTCAATCTGTGACTTTCCGCATCCACTGCTTCACCTGTTACTGGACCTGCAGGACTGTGCCTTTCATAATCAGAGCTCCCTCCATGTGGAGATACAGGCCATGGTCTGTGACTGAAGCAACTTTTCTACAATCTACTATGGGACAAATAAAGTTAAACTTGGTATTTTCATTTCTTGGTAATGAACGTGGCTGCTGAGCTCTCTGAGAACAGTCCTGGAATATCTCCATCCACCTGGTAACTGCTGCCTTTTAAAAACAGTCTTAGGTAATAGCAGCCATCTGACTACGGCTCTGATCCAGTGAAAGGGCTAGCACTGAGGTCCTGAGAAGACAAGTCCAGCTATGCCAGAGGGTGAAGACGAGAGCTCAACTAGGAGTTATGTTCACTGAAGAAAAACGGGGCATGCACAAATTATATATAAGCAAAAATACAAAACCTGCTATTTGAAAAGACTCAGGATTGGTTAGAAAACTCCATATTTTAAAAATATTTAAGTAGAGGTCATACTATTTCTTCCATTTTATTTCTGATTAATTTTTAATACAGCCTGTCATTGGATGTATGTGTGTGTGTGTGTGTGTGTGTGTGTGTGTGTACATGTCTAAACCTGTTATAGAATAACCCATCATGCATTTCATCTAGTTTATCTGAATGGTCTTCTGAGTTCACCTTCGGATGAATGTCTTTCTGGCAATAACATCATTGACAAACAGGAAAGCTAAGATTATACTTCAAACAATGTCACATTTCTATGCTTTTTCAGATGCCTTCCAGAATGCTTTTAGTTAAAAAAGGGGCCAACTCAAAATACTTGTATCAGTGTCTCTGTTTCCATACAGGTACATTTCTAAAGAGAAATAAAGTTTGAAAATACAATTTCAAAATTGTGCTAATAAGCCTTTTTTAAGAGACACTGGTCAGGTGGGTCTGCCTAAGGACACTTGTCTATGAAATGTAATTTTTCGTAAAGGAGGACGGGCAAGATCAAGAGCAACATGCTGCTTTGCACAAACCTCATTACCAAGAGAAGAAACAACTTGGCTTTCACATTTACCCAGCTATGAATGAGTTTTAAATGAAGGCTGCAGAAACAATTCTTCTCGCCTCTTTTTTTTTCTACTTAGTGAAACTCTTCCATTCACTTATTTATTCATTCATTTAATTTTTTTTTTTTTTGAGATGGAGTCTCACTCTGTCCCCCAGGCTGGAGTGCAGTGGCTCGATCTTAACTCACTATAACCTCCATCTCCAGGGTGAGTTCAGCCAATTCTCCTGCCTCAGTTTCCCGAGTAGCTGGGACTACTGGGCACACCACCATTCTGGGCTAATTTTTTTGTATTTTAGTAGAGATGGGGTTTCATCATGTTGCCCAGTTTGGTCTCGAACTCCTGAACTCAGGCAATCCGCTGGCCTTGGCCTCCCAAAGTGCTAGGATTACAGGTGTGAGCCACCGTGTCCAGCCCATGCCTTTTCCACAACTACTTTTGGGTATCTACATATGCCAGGCACTTTTCATGTTGTTATTAATTCAGAAACGAATGGAAGACAGTGCCGATTCCATATAGTTCTTATATTATTCTGTGAAGAAAGAAAGAAAGAGAAGAAAAGGAAAGAAATGAAAAGAAAGAAGAGAAAAGGAAAACGGAGGAAGGAGAGAAGGAAGGAGGGAAAGAAGGGAGGAAGGGGGGAAGGATTGGAGGAAGGGGGAAAGGAAGGGAGGGAGGGCTGGATTGTAAGAAGTGATACACAGTGAATCCTAACAATGAGAGGAGATGTATGCTGGGTAGGGTGATCAGGAAAGATTTCTCTGAAAAGATATTTCATGGGAAAATGAATGATGGGAAAGAGCAGACTCAGTGAGGGAAAGTTCTGCTTTCAAAGTTGTGGGAAGAGTTGGTAAATACCTCCTGAGGTAGAACTGTTCACAGAGAATATGTAACAGTTTGGGGCAAGTGCTAAAGATTGGTTTGGATAAAGAAGCAAACATACTCCGTGGCTCAATTTCCTTTTTGGTCTGACACTCTATTTGATTCATAAACCCACCTACCCTTATGTTCCATGGAGGGAGGAGTGGGGGGAGATTGTCTCTTCTGTTTTTAGACTCAGAAAGTGGCACAAATTAATGTGCGTGAAAAAGAAAAATGTTTGGAATTACCTCCTAAAATTAATCAAGGACTTGGAAAATGAAAACACCATAGGACTTCAAAAAATATCCTTTTAGTTCTTTTCTTTATTTATTTACATGAGACAATAGTCTTGCATAAATCAATGCATATCTTACCAATGAAAGAATTTATCCAACTGAAGGTTGATGCTATTGAATAAATGACCATTATAAGAGATATGAACCCAAATTTAGGTCTGTACGTAACATACTAAATCATATAAGACAAAGCAATGCAAGTGTATCTTGTGACAATGAATAGTATGCCACTTTGAAATATTCTGTAATGAATGCCCAACTAGGTGTTATTCTAACTGAATATTTGGAATGACTTTATTAATTCTAATATTGTCTCATTTGACTCTCACAGAAATCTTGTAAGGTTAAAAGGCCAGATGCATGATATAATTTTAATGATAAAAAAACCAAGACTAAGAAAGGTAAATGACCTCATTTTCATTTAGCAAACACTTACGTTTGGGCTGCTATGTCCCATGAACTGTTGTAAATGATCAAAATACAATTAACAAAGAGCTAAGCTTTCTTTTTCATGAAGCTCATAGACTAGTGAACAAAAGAGACACATAACAAATAACTCTAAGGCAATATAATGCCATTGTAGAGTTACGTACACAGTGCTAGAAGGACATAATTAGAGAGAATTAATCATATTTCTTCAGGGTCTGGGAAGGACATGTGCCTGCATATGGCACTGAAACAGATAGCATACCAAATGGGATACAAATGAAGTGAAAGGAGGGAGGAGAAGAGAACATGGCATGAATTGAGTTCTTACTCTATCGGCAGAACTGTGCTTATTTTCTTCAAAACAAACTTGTAGTTAGGAATGAACATTTCTATTTTATAGATTAGGGGACGGATCCTGAGAAAAATTACTAACCTTGTTCAAGTTCACAAAGTTAATACGAGGTAGATTTGTATTTTCTTCCCAATCTTTCTGGCTTCCTGGGCTTGTTGTGCTACTCAGCCATATCTCACTGGGCTGGAATCCAGAGAAAGAATGATAGCAAATGAAGGCAGTAGATAGGAACCCAATGAACTAGGTCAGCACCTAAGGATGCTGCAGGATCTGAGAGTTGGTGGTTTTGATTGACTGTTGACCTGCTGCCAGTTCTCAAGGGAACAACCATTTTTCCAAAGAAATTTTAAAAAGGCACAAAATATGAATGTATAAAATAATAATTTATGTTAAATTTTTACTCATTGCTACGGAATTACACATTTTTATAGAAAAATATACCAGTATCATGTGTCAGTCTCTCAAGCTTCCCCTCATTCTTCTAATATTGGAAAAACAAATGTTATTTTATTAAAATCATGATTTTACATGAAAGTAAGGTATAAATCTTCACTACAAAATACAAATAAATAGACCCTGTAGTTTCTGCATTGAAAAATGCAGGTGTGATAACAAAAAAGTGCAATTGTAGGCATCAGTATAGCTTCTGCATATATTGTCTTATATCAGCAAATGTAATTTTCCTGGAGCAAGGTATTAGGGTGATGACAAATGCTGCTTTTGGAATCCAAATATCTGTATTCAGATTGTGGTTTCATTGTTTATAATCTGCATGAACTTGCAAAAGACAAATTCTTTAGACCTAAGAGTATAGTAGCTAAGAAAACACACTTCAAAGTTACATAGAAATGAGGTATTATTTCAGCTTTGCTACTTGATAGACATGTATAATTTGGACAAGTAGTCTCTCTTTTATGCCTCAATTTCCTTATCTGTAAAGCAAAGATCATTATACTGTTTATTGCATACTGTTGCTGAATGAATGTCGAATACTAAAGAAAGTTTGAGGCACATAAAGACCATTCAATAAATGTCTACTGAAACAATATATTAACTTCTTATCCCTTTTATGAGAGAGCGACAAAAGCTTTCCAGCTAAAGCAAAGGCATAGTAATCTGGAAAAATAAACTGAAACCCCATTCTAGTTTGTTTCATTTGTTTTTTTGGAGTCAAGGTCTCACTCTGTCACCTAGGCTGGAGCACTGTGGTGCAATTAGAGCATACTGCAATCTTGAATTCCTGGGGTCAAACAATCTTCTTGCCTCACCCTCCCAAGTAGCTAAGATTTAAACAGGTGCATGCCCACCATGCCTGGCTAAATTTTGTATTTTTTGTACAGACAGAGTCTTGCTATGTTGCCCAGGCCAGTCTTGAACTCTTGCCCTCAAGTGATCCTCCTGCCTTAGCCTCCCAATGTGCTAGGGTAACAGACGTGAGCTACCACACCCAGCTCAAAGCCTATTCTTTAGAAAGCACAGCTCATCATTACAATTATCCTAAATTTATATAAAATAAATGTAGCTAATATTCTGAGAAAGGCAGAAACACAGAAGAAAGAAAGGGAAAGAAAGAAAGGAAGGAAGGAAAATAGGAAGAAAAAAGATCCAGAGCTAGGAAGTCATTTCATTTTCAATATAATAAATCTGGACATATCACTGTTGATGATCTTGATTATAATAAAACTATACTTAAAAACATAAACATATGACCCCTTTTTATATTTCTAATATGGAGCATTTACAACTTTAATAAGTGTGGTCAAGAATAGGAAATAAGCAAAAATTTTAAGAAAATCTTTTTCTACTATAAGGACACATGCACACGAATGTTCATTGCAGCACTGTTTACAATAGCAAAGACCTGGAATCAACCCAAATGCCCATTGATGATAGACTGGATTGGGAAAATGTGGCACATATACACCATGGAATATTATGCAGCAATCAGAAATGATGAGTTTGTGTCATTTGTAGGGACATGGATGAATCTGGAGAACATCATTCTCAGCAAACTGACACAAGAACAGAAAATGAAATACCGCATATTCTCACTCATAGGCAGATGATGAAAAACGAGAACACATGGTCCCAGGGAGGGGAGTACTACACCCTGGGATCTATTGGGGGGAAAAGGGGAGGGCCAGCGGGGGAGGGGGGGAGCTGGGGAGGGATAGCCTGGGGAGAAATGCCAAATGTGGGTGAAGGGGAGAAAGGAAGCAAAACACACTGCCATGTGTGTACCTACGCAACTGTCTTGCATGCTCTGCTCATGTACCCCAAAACCTAAAATGCAATAAAAAAATTAAAAAAAAAAAAAGAAAATCTTTTGAAATTTTAGATCTCTCTTCGAATTTTTTTTCCTTCATTTTGGTGAGGTTATTTTTTAGAAAAACGTTTCCGATAGTCTCGCTGCTCAAATGTATAGTCACTGATATCTACGAAACCTGATCCAAGTGCTGTAATCCAGGACAATTTAAGGTTGGGATTACTTTTCCTTTGTATTGGTCCTTCCAACTTAATTAAGTGAGCTGCCTAAGGCACTGCTACTGTAGTAAGGTGTATGTCTAATTATGCCATTGACACTGATTTGGACTTGGTTAATTTCAGAAAATGTTTTGGGCTAATCATAAGCATTGTAACACTTAATAATTAAAACATTGATAAATGGTTATCAAAAATTAACTGAACAATGCAATCTAACAGTGACAGCTCTACAACTGAGGGATACCAGAGAATTTTACCCAGAAGATGCTGTTCTTAGAGAAAAATTAATTGAATGCACAGAATCCACCTTGGGTCTCAGAAATCTTCCTAGATTTCCAGAAATAAAATTGACAAACAGATTGGTAAAGGATTATGTGTTGAGATTGTAAATACACTGGAAAGACAGAGAAACAATCATTCACTTCTGGTTAAGAAATGAATACCCCTGTCCATAAAAGATGTGGAAAATCATCATTCCCTGAGGAGTTTTTTATTTTCTTAGAATCTACTATCTTCAAGATCTTTTTACCACACCCCTTTAAAATGAGGCTACCCATATGAACTCGAAATAAACTATGAGTCTGGAAACATGTACCATCTGTAATAGTGTAGCATGATTATTCGTGTCAGCTTTTCAGCATTTGCTTTGACCCACAATAGGACCGTGAATATGCTACCATGGTAAGATGTTGGTATGAAAATATATACAAATATGAATTTCACATGGCTGTGGTTAGAATTGAAAAAAAAATTTTAAAGGAAGTTGTAATTAAGCAGAATTAACACATGAAAAAGTATTTGTGAGAGAATGAGAAAGCTGGAAGGCAAGTGTATGACGTGTGCTCATGGCATGTGAGGGAATGTAGAGGAAGATGGCTTTGGGTGACTTGTCTCCCACGGTATTCAGAGCAGAATTCTAGTAGGTCAATTGATTAAGTGACTATATATATGGTTGTGGGCTATGTACCCAAGTCACTTAAGATATTAGTGCTGTAATTTTCTGAACAAGAGATGCTAACCTTTCTCAGATAAATTGAAAGTATGATTGATGAAAATGTACCCAAAGCAACTTGAACATGCAAACTTGAAAACATAGGTTTACTCTTCTTAATTGCTTTTTGGAAAAGGACAGGAATTGAGGCAAAAATAGTGATTATATTTTAGAATCTTAAAACATGTATAACCAAACAAACCATATTGGAACCATCTATACAATAATGTAGTATAAAGTTTTAGCTTGAGAAAATAGTCAAGATTTTTTTCCTTTCTATTATTTGCCGATAATATTAAATTATTTATCGTAGAAAAGATAAATATAAAATAGCAGATTTTTTTAGAAAAAAAGACGTGATGAATATTGCGGTCATCTTTATAGGTAAAAATTTGTCACCGAAATTTTCTAGTACAATTCCTGTCTTAGAGTAGCACTTAATGGATATTTACTAACTGATAAATGGAAACAAAAGCAAAGCTGTTTATTTCTTTTTAAACATGAGAAAATCCAGGTTTTTGTCTAATCTCCTTTATAGCAAATACACATTCTCATAGCATAGTCCCCACTCGTTTGGGAAGTTTTTGCCACAAAGAAGCTCCCATCAGTCTATACATGGGTAGAAAAGCAGAAGGGGGAAGACGTTTGGAAACCTATAGAGAGAGACGGGGTGAAAATCAAATTCTAGATGGAAATATGGCAGCAAAGCTGGGCTGAGTTGTTCACCATGAACAGTTGTTTTTCTGCAAAAGGTGAGATTACAAGAGGAGCATATGGTTCTGCTATGGCTCTGCGCTGATAGTCTGTATTTCATTTTCCTCACACTCAAAGGGGAAGTGCTTTCTGACAAATAGGAAGGTTGTTTGAGAAATGACAAGCCAATTTCTACAAGAAACTCCCTCACTCTTTCCCATTCTTAACAAAGAAACATTTGTCCTAACTTTGGATTCGAAAGTAGAATGCAGAGAATAACTAACCTGCAAAGACTTTCAAACTGTGGGATACTGTTTTTATTTTCTTTTTATGATAAACTGCAATGCTCAGCCTGGGACACTTTTGTCCCCCAAGGGATTTTTGGCAATGTCTGCAGACATTTTGGTTGTTATACCCGGAGGAGCACTATTGATATCCAGTGAGTAGAGGCCAGAGGTACAGCTGAATCTCTTACAATACGTAGGACAGCTCAGGCAAAAAGAAATTATCTGACACTAAATGTCAATAGTGCTGAGGGTTCATTCACCCTAAGCTAGAGTGAATGAACTCCCTAGAAATCAAGACATTTAAACCCAGTGAAACCATCTGAAACATTTCTGCCTGTCTCACAGCCTTGACTGGATAACTATGTTTCTCATTACTAAGGTCCTTTCAAAAAGAATATGTTGCCAGTGCCTAGAGAACAAATTGAAGTATAAGGCAGTTACAAGAGATAGGAATCAACTTTGGCACACCTCACAATATTGTGACTGATTGTTTGTCACATTATCATTGGATTTGAAAGTCTAATATGACATTCGCATTTGTTCAACGTACCACTTGCAGAAATGGTGTCTGGATTTTAGTAACTTACAGTGCAAAGGCCATCAGGATATTCTATCCCTTCTAGACATGGTGTTCCATTTGCAATAAATTATGTGGTTGAAGAGAAACGATAAGGTTCAAAATAAACTAAAGATATTATTTTGGCAGAATTCCTTCGTGTAACAGTTGTGCAATACTGCATAAATTGGAAACTGCCAGAACGTTTTCTTTTTTTTTTTTTTTCATTAAAAAGTGTGACAGGCTTCCTCCCTCTGTGCCATATTTTGATTTTTAGTTTGATGTGGTCTGCTGTTATTCAAGTGCTTGTATTTGCTTCACTATGAGATGCTGCCACATCATAAAACGCAAGCTGTGTAAACGATTCATAATAAATAAAACACTTTACATAATAACAATAGAAAATTTCTTTCCCAGGGAAGTTGGTATAGGTTAGATGGAGATGCTTATGGATAACTTGCTGCAAGAACACACGGGGACACTCACATAGGGGTTAGTGGAAGATAATACTACCTTACTCCAATGCCTGCCTTTCTGAAAGATCACCCGAAATGTGAGAAAGTAAGAAAAAGTGTTCGTGCCTGTTTAATAAAAGTGAAGTTTTAAAAATGTTGTTTAAAAATTCTAGGCCGGGCGCGGTGACTCAAGCCTGTAATCCCAGCACTTTGGGAGGCCGAGGTGGGTGATCACAAGGTCAAGAGATCGAGACCATCCTGGTCAACATGGTGAAACCCTGTCTCTACTAAAAAATATACAAAAAATTAGCTGGGCATGGTGGCGCGTGCCTGTAATCCCAGCTACTCAGGAGACTGAGGCAGGAGAATTGCCTGAACCCAGGAGGCGGAGGTTGCCGTGAGCCAAGATTGCGCCATTGCACTCCAGCCTGGGTAACAAGCGCAAAACTTTGTGTCAAAAAAAAAAAAAAATTCTAATACCCACATAAGTGGAAGTCTTTGTTAGTGTGTCTACCTATGGATGTCCAGATACAGTTATAAATATAAATATAGCTAGGATAGACTTAGACACCTTTACTGCAGTCTGATATGCCGCATAAAAAGTTCACAGTAGAGACTGTGACAGCGACACTGTCAGGCCTCTTGTCCTCTTCATACATAGCTGTGAGAAAATGGGCCGTTCCTAAAGCTGAGATCTGAAAATGTCTTAAGTAGGATTAGGTGTCCTTTTGGCCATGATGATTTATAAACAGTGCGGAAATACACAGGTTTTCCTGCAGGCGTACCTGTGATCAGAAGCCCAGCAGCAGCCAACCTGAGGCATTTCTCTTTCATTCACGTGGCTGCAAGTATACGCTGTTGTTGAGGATGCTGGCATCTCTTTCAAAATTGTATTTTAAATTTTGAATAATATTTTCACTTTCATTTTATTGCCTCCTGTCTCCTATCCTTCCTCTCTCTCTCTCTCTCTCTTTTTTTTCTAAATAACTATTTTCCAACAACACTGCACCATGCCTCCATGTGCCCCAAGTGCATTTTCTGTCTTTTTCTTTTGTTTTCTTTTCTTTTCTTTTTTTTTTTTTTAATGGATTGGAGGTTTCAGTGGGACGGGAGGATCACAAGGAATCAGGTGTTCAGAGGAATGTATTGAGTAGAGGTGAGGAACTAGTATGTTGAAAAGTAAAAAAAAGGAGAGAAGGAGAGGAAGAAAGAGGAAGAAAAAGAGGGAGAGAGAACAGGAATATTGCTTCATTCTAAAAATGGGTATTAATAATGGCTGATCAATATTTTGTGTATTTAAAATGGGGAACTCTATAAATATTTATTGAGTTTACTTGTTCCAGATCTGAGTTCAAGTCCTGGCTATCCTTATTAATTTTCTGTCTCATTGAGTCTAAATCTCATTATGGGTCTTATGCATCTGGGTATTAAGATCTCTTATTGTTGCCTTGATTCTTTTACCACTGTATCTTTGTTGCTTTGAAATCTATTTTATCAAATGTGAGAATTGCAACTCCTGCTTTTTGTTTATTTATTTATTTTTGCTCTCCATTTGGTTGGTAAATTTTTCTCCAACCCTTTGTTTTGAGTCATTGTGTATCTTTGGATATACCGTTAGGTTTTGGCTGTATCTTTTGATTGGGGGATTTAGTCGATTTAAATTTAGGGTTACTGCCATTTGATGTTAACTGCCTATTTTATCCATTCGTTGATGTAAATTCTTCTTTATGCTGATGCTCTTTACTTTTTGGTATATTTTTAGAAAGGCTCATACTGGTTGTTCCTTTCTATGTATAATGCTTCTTTCAGAAGTTCTTGTAAAGCAGGCCTGGTGGTAATAAAATCTCTGAGTACTTGCTTATTCATAAAAGATTTTATTTTTCCTTCAATTGTGAAGCTTAGTTTGGCAGGATATGAGATTCTAGGCTGAAAGTTCTGTTCTTTAAGTATGTTGAATATTGGCCCCCACTCTCTTCTGGCTTGTAGGGTTCCTGCTGAGAGATCTGCTGTAAGTCTAATAGGCTTCCCTTTATGGGTAACCTGGCCTTTCTCTCTGGCTGCCCTTAGTATTTTCTCCTTTGTTTTGATCCTGGTGAATCTAACGATTATGTGCCTTTGTGGTGTTCTCTGTATTACCTGGGGTTGAATAGTGTCCTGCTTTGCTAGATTGGGAAAATTTTCCTGGCTAATATCCTGAAAAGTATTTTCCAGCTTGGATTCATTCTCACCAGCACATTCAGGTACACCAATCAAACGTAGATTGGGTCTTTTCACATAGTCCCATATTTCTTGGAGACTTTGCTCATTTCTTTTCATCCTTTTTTCTCTATTCTTGTCTTGTCATTTTATTTCATTAAGTTGGTCTTCGACCTCTGATATCCTTTCTTCTGCTTGATCCATTCTGCTATTTAAACTTGTGCATATTTCACTAAGTTCTCGTGTTGTATTTTTCAACTCCGTTAGTTCATTTATATTCCTCTCTATATTGTCTATTCTTTTCAGCATTTCGTCAAAGCTTTTTTCAATGTTCTTAGTTTCTTTACATTGGGTTAGAACAAGTTCTTTAATTCCCAGAAGTTTCTTATCATCCACCTTCTGAAGCCTACTTCAGGTAATGGAACACAGTCCTTTTCCATCAGGGCTTGTTCCGTTGCTGATGAGGAACTGCAATCCCCTGCAGAGGGAGAGGGGTTCTGATTTTGGGTATGCTCGGCCTTCTTAGGCTGTTTTTTTCCCTTTATTATAAATTTATCCATCTGTTGTCTTTACAATTACCACCTTTCTAATTAGGTTTCTGAGTCGACGTCCAATTTATTGATTCCCAGTGCTGGGATTCAAGCAACCCACTGTGCCGGCCACAATAGTAGCGATAAGACTGATGGTGCTCTTCTGCCCAGGAATCTCTGGTCTGGCTTCCCTCCTGAGTCCGCAACAAGCAGCTCTGCCTTCCCGGAGCTCCAAACACCGGTCAGTAAAGGAACTAGTCCCGTTTACTCTGCATGAAGAGCTGCCGCACCAAGGCACTGGCAAAACTGCTGCGCTGGCCACAAGAGTCGCTCTGGCAACCCATGGGGCTCCTCCACTAGAAATCTGCTGGTCCGTGAGCAACGAAAATTTGTCTGAAAGTGTGGCGTCCTCTCGTTCTCTGCACTTTCACTGGGAGCTACAATCCTGAGCTGTTAGTGATCAGCCATCTTGGATCTCTCTCCCTCTCCTTCCTCTCTCTAGGGAATGTTCAGCCAGAAGCAGGAAGGCTGGTAATAAGGGACATAGGACTCTAAGTTATATGTGTGGTTTTGTTAATTTAGGGAATGGCTTCAGTTATGTATTATCTTCTCTTTCTTGTTTTTCTGCCAAGGAATGTCAAAATCTTCAACTCAGATTTCCAGATCAGATCCTGGATGCCATCTTCATCTTGATTTATGTTCTCTTCAAGTTAACGCTTCCATTCAGTCAGTTACCAAGTACAACTCAATTTTTTCCAATCTTTCTCCTTTTGGTCTCCTTCCTAGAAGTGCAAGTAAAATGGGCATCTTTGCAACAACATATGACAGCCATTGATACTTGGGCCATCTTAGCTGTAGAAGCATCTAAATTACCTGCAGATGAGATGAGGCATGGATAGATTCTTACAAATCAGATCACTTCTGTATTTATAAGGGCAATAAGCAAAATTACACTGCTAAGCAGGCATGCTAATCATTGGGAAAATTTTATATTTAGGAAATATCCAAATGTCTACTGTATATAATATATAACTCTTTTTTTAGTAACATTTATATACACAAGCACTAAAAGAGCCTAGGCTGAAAATCTGCAAATGAAATTCATTATTATTAGCAAAGGTTTCTATCTCAAATACACTACACAGAACTCTGTGTAATTATGTAACATATATTGACCAACAGAATAATGTGACACTATTATATTATTATTTATTTGTTCTATAGATTATATCTGCTTCATTTGAGGTAGATAGCTTTGTTTTGAGGAAATTTTATTGAGGATGTTTTGTTCTGTTTTGCAAATATGTGAACCAAGAGAAATGCAGGAAGGGTATGGCCCAATTATATTCCCAGTTACATAACAACAACTCCAAGCTCCTCTTTCTGTTAATGGCCAGCAGATACAGCTTGTGACTAAAATAATAAATGCAGAAAAGAATATAAGTTGACTCTTGAATCTTTTTATAAAATAGATGTCTTACATTAAAGGTGACAATATGGTAGCACCAAAATACATGCCTAGTTTTGTACTAAGCAGTGTAGATTAAATAAGGGTTTCTCAGCCTTGGCACTATTAACATTTAGAGCAAGGTAATTTTAATTGGTGTGGGGCAGTATACGGCTTACTGTAGGATGTTTAGAAGCACCTCTGAACACTGCCCACCAGATACCAGTTGCATCTACCTCCTTGATGACAATAAGATACTTCTTTCAACATTGGCAAATGTCTGGCTGAGGCATAAAAACAACTTGAGAACCACCAATTTATGTCAAAGTAGGAGAGAGTATCTGTCTACAAAAAAGCTCATAAACTCACTGTGGAAAAACCACATAAATATACAAATATACCAACTATGCTCATGTACAACATACATGCAATTGTTCTTAACAGATCCTAGTCCATACAGATATGAAGCAGCCTATGTCGACCTAGAGATTACAAATATTAAAGGATAAAAGGAGAGCAAGTTGGGATTTCACCATGTCTTGGGCCATGATGCAATACTTCTCAAACTTTAGAGCATGTGTTAGAATTACCTGGAAAGCTCCTTAAAACACAATTGACTGGACTCTACCCCGCTAGAAGTCTGACTCAGTGGGCCTGAGTGAAGCCCTAGAAGTTGCAACTCTAACAAGTTCTCAGGTGAAATGGAAGCTGTTCATCCCAGACATATTATGAGAACCACTGAATTAAGAAATCAATAGGTTAAAAGGATAGCTTGCATGAAAAAACTTATGCTTCAACACTTGTATAGAATTAGCCTTAGATGGAAGAAATGAGGGCTTTTTAATCAGTATATTAGTTCATTTTTGACTCTGCTGATAAAGACATCCCCGAGACTGGGAAATCTACGAAGGAAAGAGGTTTAATGGATTTACCGTTCCAGATGGCCAGGGAGGCCTCATATTCATGGAGGAAAGCAAGGAGGATCAAGTCACAGATTGGATGGTGGCAAGCCAAGAGAGAGAGCTTGGGCAGAGAAACTTCCATTTTTAAAGCCATCAGATCTCATGAGACTTATTCACTATCATGAGAAGAGCATGGATAAGATTGGCCCCCATGATTGAATTATCTCCCACAAGGTCCTTCCCACAACATGTGGGAATTATGGGAGCTACGAGACAAGATTTGAATGGGGACACAGAGCCAACCCATATCAATCAGTAAATATATGAATATATTATTTCACCAATGTTTCAGCTCCAGATATATAATGCAATTTTATCGCCGAAAAGATTAACATAAATACTGTATACAGGCTACATCCAACTCAAGTTCTGAGAAGATTGGAAAGAACCCAGAGCATTAAAGGAATTTAATAAAGGTTGACTCATAAAATTAATTATCTAAAGTTTCAAAGGTATGTTCCTTCTGCTGTGATTTAAAGCATAGTTTGCTTTCTATATTGCTTCTGTGGGAATATTTTCATTAACTACACCCTTGAATTATTTGTATTCATTTCATAGGGTAGGTAGGTGCATACCTATTTTTGTCTTAAACTGAGTCTAACTCTTCTAACAGGAAAGAAAATACAAAGAACAGTCTCCTCAGAGCTGGCCATTGCTGGGCAATGTGTGAAATACTGTGCACAATTTGCTAGTCTCTTTTAGCAAGTCATGTTTTTGTCTTCTTGGAATTCTCCCTTCCTTGGTAGTTACAGTTATTTTTACATGCCTGCCTCCTTGCCCTAAATCTTCTAGAAAACAATTGAAGTAATTTGCTCAGTGTTGGTTAGATGTTTTATGATTGGCTAAAATTACCAAACGTACTTGACATGAAGTGTTTACAAAAGATATCTCTCTTTTAGGGGATATTTTCAACTTAAGACTGTTGTCAGTTTTCTGCAAATGTCTCTCTGTTCTGCTTGGTGTTTCACTTCTTAGAATACCATCTGCCTTTCCATTCATTTCATCAGCATGTCTGTAATCAAATGGTCCCTGTATTAGTGCATTCTCACATTGCTATAAAGATACTACCTGAGACTGGGTAATTTATAAAGGAAAGAGGCTTAATTGACTCACAGTTTTGCACAGTTTGGGAGCCCTCAGCAAATCTGCAATCTTGGCAGAAGGTTAAGGAGAAGTGAGCACCTTCTTCACAAGGTGGCAGGAGCGAGAAAGAGCAAAGGGGAAACATGATCCAATCACCTTCCACCGTCTTTCCCTTCACACATGGGGATTACAATTCAAGGTGAGATTTGGGTGGGGACACAAAGCCAAACCATATTAATCCCCCTCCTTTATGGATTTCAGCCTTATTTTTTAAAAACTCCTATGCTAGCCATGCTCAGCAAAATGACCCATGGCTCTCCTCACCAACCAGAAACCCCAAACACAATTCTATTAAAGCTATGTACTTATCTCTTAATCAAATTTAAACCATTTCTCAGGCTCCCTCCTGTTGACTTCATGGTAATCTTTCAACCAGCCATATCCTCTTTGTCAACCATTATTTCCTAAATAGATTCCACAAGACTTTTTGTAAAAGTGGCTGCTCATTACAAGGACAACACTGTCTATTCTTTTATAGGCCATATATATGAATCAGGTTTCATCCTTGATCACACTTGCTTTGCATTATTTACATTGTGTGAGCCTTCTCTTCGCAAAAGGATTGTTGACTAATCCTGATCGAGGTCTGGATTTTACACATAGTTTTTATATCGTCCTGCTCATTGCACATTTACATGCTCAGTAAACATTTGACAATTCAGTAAGTGCAACTCTCAACTATATTTGCATTAAATTACAGGTCTTCTTCATTTAAATAAATTAGGTACCAATAATACTCAAACAAGAGAAGATTTTTATTTTGGATCAGAACTAATTCCAGCTCACTATTATATTATATCATTAAACCTATCTACTTGTATATTTGGTCCTGGGTGCTTACATGTTATTCAATTAGTGCTTATACATTTAATATAGGATAGAGCTTTTAATGACTTCATTTTCTTAGTAATTAACTCTGCAGTCTAGATTGAGCCCTTCTCTATGTTTGGATATCAGTTGCTTGTGTGTGTGTGTGTGTGTGTGTGTGTGTGTGTGTATGGAGAGGGGGCTGTGTGCACATTACTGGTAGATGAAAGATGAGGGGTGAAAGGGGAGGGAATCTCAACATCCATGGGAGGATCCAGGAATGTTTGGACTGCAAAGTAGAGCTTGCAAACATTTTTCGCATGTAGACTAGGGCTTAGAATTAATGAGATAATTTTCCACCCAGGATTTACTGGCTTTCAGACCCTTGGGACGCTTTATGTTTCTAGGCAGTGAATTATCTGACCAAGATTGATAATCTGGTTTATTACAAATATTATTCTATGCAAAGATTAGATATTTAAGTGGAATATCATCTAGGGCTGGCTTTCTGCCAGTCTGGAAAAAGAATAATAATGAGGTGAATGTTTAGTATTTATTTAGTAGGCTTATCATCCAAGTTTACTAAGTAGACAGCAATAGAAAATCCAGCTGAGTTTCTTCTGTAAATGATTACTCCGAGGTATTATTTTGGATATCAAAATCTACTCGTGAAAAGGCTATGTATTTTTTTAAAAAATGAATGAACTCAAAAAGCAGTATGGTATAGTTCAATGATTACTGGATTAGAAGTTTGTCTTCTGCTCACTTGTCAGATATCTCATTGCTCTGAATATATCTACCCACATTTAACCTGGCAAAGTTATAATATTGGTCCTGTCAATGTTATAGTCTCTCTGTAATAATCATTGACAATGTCTGTTGCCATGCAAGACAAAATATATTTATTGTGAATTCACATAACTTGCACATAACATTGACTAGCCTATTTTTAATCAGGAAATAACTATAGTGGACAAAGGGCATTGTCAGTTCCAAAGAACACAGACCACAGTAGTCATTGTAGTAAAATAGGCAAGTAAATATGTTAAAAAAAATCCTCATGAGAATCCACAAGCTTGAACTAAAGGCAATCTGGCTGCTGGTTCTCGATAAATAAAACCCCCTCCCAAATGCAGACTGCCAGGCAGAAGCTCTTTTGATGCAGTTCTGTTTACATTTGACAGCCCATTTGAAAGTGACTGCCTGAGATCCACACCCCAAATTTAATTACCACTGCATCTGTTGTGATGCAGCTTGTGATGAGCAAGCTGTCACTACTGTGTTGTTCTGGAGCTTGTTGCCTCCCCTCACTTATCCTCAGGCAGTGGCTTCACACACAGTCTGGCTGGCCATCCCGCTTAGACTGTTAGATGCCTCCCAGGCTTCATCTTGCAGCAAATACTGCCTGTTGGCTGAAACCCATCCGCCAGTCTCTCTCTGCAGGAGTGGGGAAATAGTAGGAGCAACACTGACTCAGTAACTGTGTCTGTGCTGGAAACTCACACAATGTTGTTCAGTCATCAATTCGACTGCATCATCTTCCTGAATGGTTTTGCCAATTGCCAATTTCACGTAATAATCTGTGAATAAGTTTGGTTCTCTTTCCCCACTTCTCTCTTTTCTTTTCTTCCCCTTCTCCTCTTCTCTCTTTCTTTCTGCCTTTCTCTTTTTTCTTTATTTCATATGCAATTTCTTATTTTATATATACATATTCATAGACTGAGTAGGTATTTAGGAAATTTTTAACTTCCTGTTTCAACTTTCTGTTTTTTAACTTCCTGATACCATTTGTTTGACATTAAAGGACACCTTGCCTCTTTGGCTGGCCAATACATAATTTAGTTACAAAAGAGACACAGCTGATTTAGTGAGGTATTTTATTCAGTTTCAATCAGGTCCCAATTCCAGGACAAAGTTTATTAAACCTGGAGTCCTTCTAAAATCATCTGAAAGTTATCAGAAAGCCTTTATATCTATTCATAGTCCTACTCTAAAAAGTATTTTTGGCAATGAATCCCAGCATAACATTGCACCAAGATGCTGCATTAGGACACAGTATCAAGAAAAAAAAAGGGAAGGAAAAAAGAAAGGAAGCAAGAGAGAGAAGGCAGGAATAAAGGAAGGAAGGAAGGAAGGAAGGAAGGAAGGAAGGAAGGAAGGAAGGAAGGAAGGAAGGAAAAGGCAGGAAGGAAGGCAGGAAGGAAGGTAGGAAGGAAGGAAGGAAGGGAAGAAGGAAGGAAAAGGAATGAAGGAAGGAAGGAGAAAAAGGAAGGAAGGAAAAGAAAGAAAGAGGAAATGAAAAGGAAGGAAGGAAGAAAGGAAAATGAACCATAGGGGAATAAAGTGAAAGTCATTCTCAAGGTAGTCTTGATACATATATATATATATATGTATATTTATCCTGCTTTAGGTTCTGGGTACATGTGCAGATCATGCAGGATTGTTGCATAGGTACACACATGGCAATGTGGTTTGCTGCCTCCACCCCCCTTTACCTATATCTGGCATTTCTCCCCATGTTATCCCTCCCCAATGTCCCCATCCACTGCTATCCCTCCCCTAGTCACCCCAATAGACCCCAGTGTGTGATGCTCCCCTCCCTCTGCCCATGTGTTCTCATTGTTCACCACCAGCCTATGAGTGAGAACATGCAGAAAATCAACTTTCTGTTCCTGTGTCAGTTTGCTGAGAATGATGGTTTCCAGATTCATCTATGTCCCTACAAAGGACAAAAACTCGTTGTCTTTAATGGCTACATAGTATTCTGTGGTGTATATGTGCCCCATTTTTCTAGTCCAGTCTATCATCGATGGGCATTTGAGTTGGTTCTAGGTCTTTGCTATTATAAACAGTTGCCCCAATGAACACACATGTGCATGTGTCTTTATAATAGAACAGTTTATAATCCTTTGGATATATACCTAATAATGGGATTGCTGGGTCAAATGGAATTTCTATTTCTAGGTCCTTAAGGAATTGCCACACTGTCTTCCACAATGGTTGAACTAGTTTACACTCACCACAATGGTGTTAAAGTGTTCCTATTTCTCCATATCCTCTCCAGCATCTGTTGTCTCCAGATTTTTTAATGATCACCTTTCTAACTGGCTTGAGATGGTATCTCAATGTGGTTTTGATTTGCATTTCTCTAATGACCAGTGATGAAGAGCATTTCTTCATATGTTTGTTGGCCAATATATGTGTTCTTTTGAAAAGTGTCTGTTCATATCCATTGCCTACTTTTGAATGGGGTTGTTTGTTTTTTTCTTGTAAATCTGTTTAAGTTCTTTATAGATTCTGGACATTAGCCCTTTGTCCGATGGGTAGATTGCAAAAATGTTTTCACATTATGTTGGTTGCCAGTTCACTATAATGATTGTTTCTTTTGCTGTGCAGAAGCTGTGGAGTTTAACTAGATCCCATTTGTCTATTTTGGCTTTTGTTGCCAATGCTTTTGGTGTTTTAGTCATGAAGTTCTTGCCTATGCCTTTGTCCTGAATGGTTTTGCCTAGGTTTTCTTCTAGGGTTTTTCACAATTGTTACAAAGAGAATAAAATACCTAGGAATATAGCTAACAAAGGACATGAAGGACCTCTTAAAGGAGAACTGCAAACCACTGCTTAAGAAAATCAGAGAGGACACAAACAGATGGAAAAACCTTCCATGCTCCTGGTTAGAAAGAATCAATATTGTGAAACTGACTATACTGCCCAAATTAATTTACAAATTCAATGTTATCACCATCAAGCTACCTATGACCCTCTTCACAAGCTCTTCACAGAACTGGAAAAAACTACCTTAAACTTCTTATGGAACCAAAAGAGAGCCCACATAGCCAAGACAATCCTAAGCAAAAAGAACAAAACTGGAGGAATCACACTACCTGACTTCAAACTATACTACAAGGCTACAGTAATCAAAACAGCATGGTACTGGTAGCAAAACAGAGATATAGACCAATGGAACAGAACAGAGGCCTTAGAGGCAATGCCACACATCTACAACCATCTGATCTTTGACAAACCTGACAAAAACAAGCAATGGGGAAAGTATTCCCTGTTTGATAAATAGTGTTGGGAAAACTGGCTAGCCATGTGCAGAAAGCAGAAACTGGACCCCTTCCTGACTCCTTACACTAAAATTAACTCCAGATGAGTTAAAGAAACATAAGACAACACCATAAAAAGTCTTTCTCTTATTTCTGTTTAAGTAATCTCTTATCCAACAACATGTCCTCAGGATTCAGCTTAAATGAGGCTGACATCATAATAATAGTATGATTATATGATGGCCATAATAGGAAAAATTTTGTAATAACATAATAATATATGATGTGTATAATAAAATATAATAGTAAATAATTTTGAGCTGTTATTAAAACTCAGGGCCTGTGCTATGAACTCTTAGGTATTATCTGATTTAAATTTATGGTGTAAATATGAATGTAATCCCATGGAACACTGTATATTGTAAAAAGCCTTCACTTTTAGTTTTTCTTTTTTAGAGATTTATTGGGATAAATCACCTACCCTATGATTCATCTATTTAAAGTGGTAGCTATTTTAGATAGGAAAGTCAGGGAAGATTTTTCTGCAGAAGAGTCATGTGAGAAGAGTTGAGTATGTAAGAAAGGTGTATTTAGAATATCACAGTGATATACCTTTGAGAAGGCATTCTCACTAGAGTGAACAGAAAGCCCAGAGCTTTCACTTGGGTGGGAAGAAGCTATGAAGAAAATTTTATTTTTTTTATTTTAATTACATGAGCTGATTTTGGAGGATTTTAAATACAGTTAGCTTGTATTTCAAAATAATCACTGGATTGTTACATAGAGGATAAATGAAGAGAAAAGACCAATTGGATGGTTTTTGCAGTGGCCAGGGCCAGAGACAGTGGTGGCTGGTTGTAGCTTTAGGAAGACTGGAAATGTGAAGGAAGGCCAGATTTATGCCATATATTAGTCCTCAGTTGCACCTTAATTTTGCATCAGTTAATAACTTCTGACCTGGCATATGTAGTTTATATCAGCTCTGAGGGGTTGGTCAGAGCCATGGACTCTGAGTCACAGATGTCTTCCTGACTTGTCTGTCTTGCCCATTTCTTAAACATATTGTTTACTATGGAGCAGTAATTTTCAAACATTACCATGCATCAAAATCCAATGGGGCACTTCTTAAAATACAAGCTGCTGGGTCCCTCGCTCAGAGATACTGATTCAGTAGGTCTTAGGCAGAGCCTAATAATTTGCATTAAGAGATTTCTAGCTTATGATGATGCTACTCATCTGGGTACTAGGCTTTGAGAATCACTCCTCTGGACCATGGATTAGCAAACGTTTTCTATAAAGGGCCATAGAGCAAAGAATTCTGGCTTTGTAAGGCATGGGGTTTCTGTTGCAGCTACTTAACTCTCGTGTTGTTACTTGAGATCAGCCACAGACAAAATGTACATAAAAGAGCATGTTTGTGTTTCAAAAAAATGTTTTGCATAGTAGGTGCCATGTTGACCTTGCTCTAGAACATTTACTCTACTCTTAGTTATCTCTCCATCTGCTGAATATGCTAGATATGTAAATATCTATGTGTATATCAGGAAAAGTATATGTATCAGTACACCAGCCTGTTTTTTAACACCTCAATGTTTCTCTAGTTTATTTTTTGATATGTTGGCAATGATACAAAAATTCCCATTTCTGGTATAATATTATGGAAGTGTAGTTGTATATTAAGTCCCCAGTATTTCATCAGAAAAGGAGGAAAACTTAGAGAAAATTATTTTAGGATACTTTTTAGTTTTGGAAATCCAAAAGGCATTATCAATGTTATTTATTCTGTAATGACCATTTTCTATTATAATCAGCCTTCTTATTTTAATAATAAGTCCATTACAATATGCCACAAGAAAAGACTGGGGAGGGAAGAACTAAATTAAATAAAATTAATATATTATCATTTTGCAGACTTATAAATGTACTGTAAATATAATGACATAAATAATAGGAAAGGTTTGTGGGAATTTACTGAAAGGATATGACCTCTTGTTTTTTTCAGAAGTATGTTTTAAGAATGAAAATAAAATCACTACCCTTACAGTTTTCAATAGACTGACAATAGTTTGGCAGTTTTGCTATTTGTTTATAAATCTACAAAACATAATATGTCAATTACCGCCTTGTTTCAAAGTAGCACATGCAACTGAAAGAGTAAGGTGAAGGAACTTCTCAGGAACAGTAACTAAACAAACACTGCCATATTGTATATAATATTTGCTTGGCATTTTATCCTGTTTTGTAAGATAAAAGTACCATTACTGTTTTTTTCCCTTACATTTTAGGGGGTGAATATTTAGGTTTGTTCACTTACTTTGCAGATACCTTTTGTGTAGCTGCATGCATAAGTCAAGGAAAACTAAATTAATTTAGGTGAGGTCACATTGTATGTGTCAGGGGTGTTTCACAAATTCAACTCTGTGAATTCTGAATCCATCCTTTTAATTGTATCTTGTTGATTTTCTGCTTACTCAAGAATAATAGTACTGTGAAAACACTGAGCAGCTTCCTCAATGTGTCGTAATGTCTTGCATGGGTCAAATGAACGTGAGGATGGAATGTGAGTCATAATAACTCTGTGAATTATTCCAGTAAACACACCAATATATCCATCATTTAAGAAATTGCCAACATCTCGGTCTTTCCATCTTAATGCCTCTCAAATGTTGCACCCCAGTTTCTGGCTTGAGAAAAAAGCCAATGGTACTGATGACATTTTCTAAGATTGGAAACCATTAGACGGAGGACATTTTTGGGGGAAAGGAGACGTTTATTTACATTTCCTTTTATGTTTTATTATTTCTATTATATTAAAAATGTCCCTTTTTGGACCCCAAATCCACCTTTTGCTGTATCAAGAATTGGGGTAATAGTTTAGCAGAAATTAGTTAATAAGGGAGTGTTTATGGACTATATTGTCAATTAATGAAAGTAAAGGTTGGGACAAAAATAAGTAAGAGTATCGTTGCCTTAATGAGACCGCAACTTAGGTGACAAAATAAGATCAAATATACACAGGAGCAAATGGTAATAAAGTCTTGAGATCCCAATCCTGTTACTGGAAAATTGAGCTTTGTGGGAGTACCCACTCAGATTCTCTATGTCCCTAAGATGAATTTTTTCCCTAGACCATATCCATATTTCTTCAAGTTGAAAACCTTGTAAGTCTCGGATTCTCTGTTTAAAAGTAGTAAACTGTACTTGGTAAATAAGTAGAAGCAGGATTATACATTCCAGGAAGGAGTTTAAAGGAAAGATTTTAGACTCTAGAAATTCATTGATTCTTCTTTCATCCCTTTAGCACCTATTTATTGAGCAAATACTGGGGCTTTTTTTTAAATTGGGACATTTTAAAAGAGGAAGTAACTATTAGAAACACGAGGCATTGTGTGTTTCTGGGCACTTTAGTGATAAAGTGCTTGTTTGGAGAGACCAAGCTAAAATTCAGGTTCACTGGCTTTTAAGATTATTCCAAAGTTTGTTAAAACTACAACTTTTTCGATATTACATTATGTATAGACGCATACATCATTAAAGTGTAATATTTCCCTTTTCAAAATAAAATAAAAAAGATATTTATTACATATTTACCTGGTGCTAACAGAACTCAAGTATTTTTTGAGAAGTAAAATATATTTTCAAATCATTGTTCCAAGTGAAAAATAAGAAGTGTAACAAGTCACTTAAATGGCTATATAAATTCTAATCAAAATCTATACAATTGTATATGTAATTATATACATACACATGCATGCATGAACACACACATGCACTTTTTTATTTGAACTTTTAATCTAATCTTTTTAAAATACAGCATCTTGGAGGCTGAGGTGGGTTGGATCACTTGAGGTCAGGAGTTTGAGACCAGTCTGGCCAACATAGTGAAACCCCATTTCTACAAAAAACAGAAAATTAGCCAAGCATGGTGGTGCACATCTGTAATCCCAGCTACTCAGGAGGCTGAGGCAGGAGAATTGCTTGAACCCAGGAGGCAGAGGTTGCAGTGCACATGACAGGCTGGGTAACAAGAGGGAAACACTGTTTCTATAAATAAATAGAGAATGGAGAAATTTTTTAAAAAGTAACTTTATGTAGAGTAACCTGGTAGAAACCAGCCAATCCATGTGACCAAGGCTAGCATCACTCATAAGCCATGTTGATATCACATACCTGCTGATTTTACTCAGTGAGAAAAATGTTTTTTTGGGTTTGTTAGCTTGTTTTGCCTTTTTTGCGGTGTTGCTTACCATTCTGGAAAATATATCACTGTCTACCATTCTCTATTTTGGCTTTTGATGAAACTAATTAATTATCGTACTTAACTCTTATGTCATTTGGTTGTTATTACTCTTAAAGCGTTTATGCTCTCCATGTTTTAGTAACAAATATCAGGTATTATATAGTTCTATAATGTCTTTGAAATTGTATTATCAGTTTCTTAATAACATTTCTTTGACCTGATTTGTTACCTTTAGGCTGTGTTTAGAAGATCCTCCTTCCTGGTTTGTTGGTGACTGAATGACTTATATCTTGCTCTGGATAAGACAGTGAGCTCATTTAGAGCAGGCCCTGGGCTGAGATCTGGGTACTCTGATTCTTAGGGTTGTGCTCCCTGTGATAAATAAAAGCCATTCCAATTTTAGAAAAAGCATTTCAGTGAGATTTGCTGAGGACCACTTGACCATGGTAATAATTTTAATATGGCCTATTTCAGAAATTATCAACACTTCTTAGTATATGGAAAAATTGTTTTCCAAATACTGAAAAAAACCAAAAGTGTGTTTATTTCCCAAACTAGTATTCACCTAAAGCCTATTGAAAACGTCCTGGGAAGGAAAATGAATGTGTGTGTTTTATTCCAAAATACATGAGTAATAATGTGGCGACTTCATTTGTGTTTCATGTTCAAGTCATCTTCTGGTTTGTTTGACCCATTATTGCCATTGATTTTGGGTCTTCATTGCTGTGTAAAATATACAGTTTTGAGTATTAAATAAGGAACTGCAGCCAAAATATATCTGAATGAAAATAAAAATCTATGCCTATTAAAACTGCTAAGAAAGCCACAGGTTACCTATGGTTGCAGAAAGTAAATATACGAGTAGATGCGCAATTTATATTCCTAGTAATATTTAAAAGAAGTTTAAATGTTGTTAAATGCCAATAACGGTGGCATTATCTTATTTTTAAGAACAAAGATGTTTGTAAATACCAAACTCAAAAATTTACCATATGTCAACAATAGACAACGGTAATGTACAAATTTGATCTGTGTGAGGGGTTACCTAACTAGTGTAAAAAGATGCGATATAGCCTAGCACCTATGGTGTTCTTTTTCCACAATCCCAGGAGAAACCAGCAAGAATCAGAGACTTGCTTGAGGAGAGTTAACAGTGTAGTGTGCTGGTTATCAAAGGCGAGGACTGCTCCTCCTGGGGACGTTTTGCTAGTAAGATCAAAGCGTTTTTCACTTACCATGATTCCAGCATGTTCTTAGCATTTAATGGGTATAGGCCACAAACACTTATTTACTGCAATGCAAGGGCCAGTGCAGTAGAGTAAATATATATTCAATATTCTGCAGAATATTCAAACATCTGGCCAGATATACCCATCAACAGAACAAACTGTTTATGATTATACATGGTAATAATAATTATTATAATAACTATTAACCACAATAATGTCAGGAACTCGCTTGGGCTGGAAGAGAGCTGAGTTGTCAGATGTTGAGAAATTTTAAAACCCCTCAAGCCAAAAATGAAAGAGGAAAGTCTTACTTGCTGCAATAGCACAAGCAAGAGTCTAAATCCTGAAAAAACACAGACCCTCTACTTCATTTTCATCTATAGAATGACATGCAGACCAAGAGTCAGGTGGACCGGCAGAGAGATGTGGAGGCCAATTTACTGTTGAGGGAGGTCAGGACAAAACGCTCTAGTGGTTTCATAAACCCTCAGATGGGTACAGAGTCAGAGTGGGGAAAAGTGTCATCAGGATATCTCACGCCTCTCCTATAAGGAGGCCTGAACAGAGGCCTCAGATGAACAGATCTAGGAAAGAAGGCACCAGGACAACATGCGTAAGAGCATGACCAGCCAGCAGACCTGAGATCTTGACTATAGCTCCCTACAGGGGCTGCAATGCACTGGCTGTGCCTCTATTCTGGCGTGAGGGGTGCGCAATTTTCTCCTGTAAGACTTTCCAGGTAAAGCAAAAACACATAGGTTGTAACCAAGAGCCAGATAACTCTGACAACGCTTTTCTAGCGCCTATGAAGGGCAAGGAATTCTAAGTATTTTACAAAGAAAAGTCATTTACTCCTCATAAATCATAACAAGATTCATGAGGAAATGAAGATAGACAATACATGTAGGATACACGCTGATACCCACACAATCCACATATGATGCGTGCTAGTTTTGTATCAGCATGTATGCTACGTGTATTGTGTGGATGTAGCATTTGAGTTGTCAACACTTCATACCTGTATCTCTGCATTCTTCCACACTGCACAAAACTAACCATCTGACTATGTAATTATAGCCCCCAGTGTCACGCTGAGTACTGAAATATTGAAATGGTATTATTCTCTATTCACTCAGTTCAGGTTTTTTATTGGAAGTCAAGTTTTAAGGTATAATGTAGTACACTAGATTCATATTACCATTTCCATTTTACAGATGAGAAAACCAAGGCTCACAGATTTTTAAATAATTTGCCCAAGATCACAGAGTGGGGAAGTAGCAGAGCCAAGATTTCAGCTCAAGAAATCTGGCCTGAAACTCTCTGCTCTGAATCACTATAGAATACTCATTTAATTTTTCTGAACCTAAAATCAAATTACATTTTCATGTCAACACTAAATATTGTCGTATGTCTGTAATATACAGTGAGCTTTCTAGAAATGTAACTACTACATAAAATGTGATTAAATGTGAAAATGTTGTACTTTTGTTTTAAAGTTTGCTGAGAATTTTGTATATTTTAGAAATTCACATTTCTAACGGCAACACTACTGGTGGCATTTGAGTTGTCAATACATCACACCGGTCTCACTGCGTTTGTTCCACACTACATAAACCTAACTATCTCACTGTGTAATTATAGCCCCCAGTGAGCACTGAAATATTGAAATGTTCATTATTTTCTAGGTCACTCCATTCAGATTTTTAATAGGAAGACAAGTTTATTAAGGTATAATTTAATACACTAAAATTCAAACTTTTTCTATGAATTCTGACAAATACAGCAATTGGGCTGTGGAACAGTTCCATCAACCCTCCAAATTTTCCCTCTACCTCTTTGGAGATTTGATCTTCCTCACAATATGCATATGATGCATGCTAATACACAGAAAGTGTGTGCGAGTAGTTTATTCATTTTTAATACTGAAGAATATTTCTTCAAATGGATGCCCCTCAGTGTTTATCCCTTCATCCACTGAAGAACATTTGAGTTGGTTTTCGTGTGGGATAACTATGAATAAAGCCTCTATACACATTTTAATTCTATTTGTGTGTGCATGTTTATATGAACATCAATTTTTATTTATGTTGAATAATGATGACCTGGGACTAAAATCGCTGGGTTGTGTGATAAGCATGTATTTAACTTTATGAGAAATTGGTAAATTGTTTTGCAAAGAATCTATATCATTTTCATTCCAACTAACAGTCTATGAGAGTATCATTTAATTTGCATCCTCACCAGCTCCTGATTTAATCAGGATTTTTTTTAATTGCTTCTAATTGACATGTAGTATATCACATTGTGGTTTTAATTTGAATTTGCCTAATGACTAATAATGTGGAGCACTTTTTCATGTGTTCATTTGTGCTATATATCTTCATTCGTGAACTGTCTGTTCAAAAATGCATCCAATCTTTTACTGGGTTGTTTCATAGTATCGCTCATTGAGATTTCTTAAGATATTCTGGATAGAAATGGTTTATTAAATATTTGTTATACAATACTTTCTTTCAATTTGCAGCTTTTATTTTCATTTTCTTAGCAATGCCAATTAAATAAAGATTTTAAATTTTGATACAGTCAAATTTATGAAGTTTTTTCATCTATAGTCCATGCTTTTGGTATTGTGTCTAACTAAGCCTCCTCCAAGATCAAAAAGATTTCTATTCAGTGGGTGCCTCTAGTAATTTTGTATTTTAGGGCTCAAGATGAGGTCTTTGAGATATGATATATGGGTTGAGGGTCATTTATTTTTATTTGGATATTCAATTGTTCTAGAATCAGTTTTGGAAAATAGTATCATTTCACATTAGAATTGTCTTACGCCGTTGTCCAGAGCAAATGGGCCATACATCTGCGTGTCTTTTTCTTTATTCTGCCTCTGTTAATCTAGGAATGTATCTTTTTGCTAAGACAGTAGTCTCTGGATTACTGTGCCTCTATAGTAAGTCTCAGAATTAGCTAGTGTTAAGACTTCCAACTTTGTTTTTCTTTGTTTTGCCTCTTCTGTTTCCTTTATTTTACCATAGAATACTCAGACTCAGCCAGCTGATCTTTAAAAATTCAGCTTTTTTTTATTGAGATTGTGTTGAATAGATAGGCTAGTTTGTGGGAATGGATATCTTAACAATATTGGGTCTTTTAATTCATTCATATGATATATCTCTCCGTGGGCCTAGGTTTCTCGGTTTGTTTTGTCTTGTTTAACCATGTTAAACTTTTCAGTATTCAGATTTTGAACTCATATTTTTCAATTCGTATCTGAGGGTTTCATTGTAAATAGCACGGCTTTATTTAAATTTCCATTTTTTGTTGACAGAATATGGAAGTACATTTGATTTCTTAAAATATTTGATATGTCCTGCAAAAGGACTAAATTGCAGTCCCGGTCAGAGGTTTAGGAGACTGCAGGCACAAAATGAACGCGATTATAACTATGAGACTCTAAGCTGAAAGCTCGAAGTCAAGCAACTCTCGAATTCCTGAATCACAGAATCTGTGTGTTAATAAATGTATGTTGTATAAAGTCACTAAGTTTTGGGATAATTTGTTTTGCAGCAGTAGGTAACTAATGTAGTTATCTTCAGCACACTCCTGGCTTCCAATTACTTCATTGCTATTTTGTACTTAGAGGTGGTGAGGGGTGGGGAGGGAGTAATCCACCACCTGCGGCTTTAGGTCTTCCCTACATACCTGATCCTTCCATTCTTGACCCATTCCAGCAATAGGCTGTATGTGACAACAAGCTCATTAGCCTGGTGCTAGGAGCAGAAAGTCTGGAATTCTAGTCCAGCTTCTTTCTTGGGCAGGCCCTGAACTCCTGGGTTCCTGGGTGAGGCTTTATTCTTCCCTATGGCTGTCAAACCGCCTCATATCTTTGATGAGACTTGTGTAGCAGACTGATTTCTTCCTTTCTCTCCAGGACAGGAGGTCAGTTAAATTTCTGGATCTAGAATGATTCTCTGCCGCCCTCTACCCCATCCAGGGATAAAGAATTTCTCATTTTACCATTCTCTTAGCCACACTGCAACTTTCCCCATGTGCTTGGTGATAAAGTTTGCAACCGTTCCCAAGTGCTTTGATGTTTTTCTTTCCTAGAAGAGTTCGGGAGGAGGGCTGGCGGGGACACGTGTCTTTCCTGCAGCAGCAGCTCCTCCCCTTCTCTAAGAATTTACCACTGAAGGAGGCTTTCTCCAGTGTCTGGCCGCCCTACATTTTTTTGTGAGTACTCAGTGGGGGTTTATGGAAAAGAGACTATGAGTAGGCTTTTGTGTTGGCAGTTCAATACTCTCACAACAGTCCATACTTGGACATTAGCAACGCATTTCCTATCTTAGCTAAATTCTTTATCCAGATCATAAAGGGGGTCCTCTTTCTGTGCTCTGCCACAGTGAGTCAGAGCCTCTTGCCTTGCTCTCCTTGGAGATACCTACCTTGCTTTACATTTCAGGGTAAGTAACAGCTCAATTAGCTCAGCTCTCTGACACAGTTAAGAAATGTTATATCATCTGGTCTTTTCTTGCTGTTAAGGGGGAAACGTGGTCTTTCAAGCTTCATACATCCTAGGCAGAAGTAGAATCTTCCAACCAATTTGTATACTTAATTACTTTTTTAAATATGTATTTCATTTAACCACTTAAGGTATGACAAAATTTGCTTATTTTTAAGTGAATAGGGAACATTATTATTTGTGAATTTCATTTTCTGGAACTAAATTAAATATCCTTTTTTCAAATACTTTAACAATATTTGCTATTTGCAAATTATAAGAAGCTATCATTGCAATAGCTCTGTACTGGAATAGTGGAGTAAACTACTAAAAGAGCATTTTTTTCCCCCCACAGATAAGCTTACAAAAAGAGTGAGTGAACAATAGTAGACTACCTTTGGAAGGTTGTCAAAATTTGGAAAAAATGAGTTTCTCATTTGTTCAGCTTTATCCTGAAGTCAGGTCACAGTTGGTTGCACTGCAATACAGTTAAAACTTCAATATACAAGCAACAAACAATTAAATCATGTATTCAAAAGAAAATTTCAATTATAAAGGCATAAGAAAATACAAGATTCTTAGTAATAACTTTATCAAGTTATGCATAATACTGAAAGGCTCTCCTACTCTAAAAACTTCAAAATGTTGCTTAGAAAATATAATATCACTAGAAATCTGTACATGCATGTAGGTCCAAAAACTCAATATTATTAAGATATATATTTTATTTAAATTCATCTGTAAGTCTCCCTAACCTTATTCATATCCTAACAACATGTTGTGATTAAATTTATAAGTTGATTCCAAAATATGAGGAATTGCAAAGAATAGAGACTAGCTGAAGGTAGTTTTTAAAATGAAGTACAAATTTAAAAGAGTTATTTATCTTATTTTAATGATTAATTATAAAGCTTCAGGAATAAAATTAATGTGGTGTAAGCATAAAGAATCCAGAAATAGATTCACACATATATGGTCAATCAAGTTTTGGCCAAGGTGCCAAGGCAATCAGTGGAGAATGCAAAACCTTTTTAACAAATAGTTCTGAAGCAACTAATCTGTATGTTAGAAGAAGCTTCAACATACAAGCAGCAAAAATTAAACAATGTATTTAGAAGAAAATTTCAATTATAGAGAAGGGGAAGAAGGAGGAGAAGAGATGAGATGGAGGAGGCAGTCCATCACCTCTCATAATACACAAAGACTGAACATAAAACAGATTAAAAATAGAAACATAAAAGCAAACCTAATTGAATTTCTAGAGAAAATCATTATATTATACAAGGTTCCCAGCTATGATACATTGAACTAATCATAAAAAGTAATCACTGATAGTTTCAAAATTAAAACATTTTACTGTTGTAAAGGCACATAAGTAAAGAGAAAACATACACTGTTAAAAGGCAGACTTGGAGAAAATACATTGTCTAACAAAAGGGTGTATCCATTATATGTAAAGAACACTAACAAATGAAAAGGCAATCAATTCAATTTTGAAAAAATGTGTATAATACTGATTTGGCATTTCACAAAGAAGATATATGAATTGTGAATAAGCAAGTCAAAAGAATCTCAACATTATTAGTTAGTTATTAGGGTATGCAAATTAAAACCAAAATGAGATACTCCCCTGTAATTACTGAGTGGCCAGTAATTTAAAAACTGATAATATCAAGGGCTACCCTCAATGTGTCACAAGAGAAACTCTCATATGCTGTTGGGGTGAGTATAAAGTGATGCGATTAATTTTGAAAACTCTTTGTAAGTTTCTCTAAAAGTTAAACATATATTACTTTAAGAAAAGTCCATTCAACGCCTAGGTATTTTTTTCACCTATGTTTTTGCAAAACAAAAACGTGATCACACAAAGAATTTTATGAATGTACATAGCAGCATTATTTATAATCACCAAACATGAGAAACAATCCTAATTTCTAAAAGTTGACTGGATAAACAGCATGGGGTATATTTATACAATGTAGTATTATTGTAGGGCAAACATGGTCAAACTAGTAATACATGCAACAACATGGATGTGTCTCAAAATCACTGTGTTGAGTGAAAGAAGCCGTACGAAATAGAATACAGTCTCATTCAATTTTTTATAAAATTGTATAAAATTCACACTAATATATAATGTCAGACAGCTGATCAGTGGATTTTTCTCTGTCTGATAATGAAGAGGGTGAGGGATTGCAAACAAGTATAAAAAATCTTTCAGATGTGAGGAAAATGTATGTCAATTGCAGTTGTTGTTTCAGAAGCATGTATATCTTTCAAAAGTTATGTAATTTTACACGTTAAATGGACACAATTTATGTTATGTAAGTTATATATCAATGAAGTTGAATTTTTAACACCCTAAATCCAAGAGGATTGAGACGTCTAGGTATAGGCAGAAAACAAACATTCAAATGAAAATCATTAACTTTGGTAAAGAAATACCTGTTCTCTAGTAGTTTATTCTAGCATACTAATGATGTTATATTCAAAGTACCTGAGCCTTCTTTTCTCTCTCTGTAGAAGGGAGACAATGCCTAGCTATGTGAGCTGCCAGGACTTAAAAATGAAACAAAATATGTAAAACACAACACATAGCAAATATTTGCTTGTGCTATTTTGTTTTCGAAACCGTTAGTTTTGCTTGTCTTGAATGTTTCTTGCACATGATTCCAATTCCTTGGATTAGTTTTCCTATGATATAGCTATCCTTTCAAATCTAAGATTTTTTTTCCATTCAGTTTGAAATGTATCTCTTTTTTATATTTACCATTCACACATTTTTATTGACTCAATGTTATTTACTTATAGAATAAGAATTGCATTAGTATCATGAGGGAATGCTTAGTGTTTAAAATCTGAACTGCATATATATATATATTATATATATATGTTTTATACACGCACATGTATATACACATATACTTACACATAAATAAGAATTTATTGAACAATGAATGCAAATTCCAAAGACTACATCATAATATGGTTTCTGTCTGAGTATGTGTGGTCACAGAGGAAGCACACCAATTATTTAAAAAGGAATATTTTTATAGGAAACCTGGGTTACTGAAACCGTGACTTCACTTCCTATGAATTCCTAAATGCATGCTTTCTTTGCCTTCTGACACATCCGAATGAGTTCTCAAAACAATTCAAAAAGCCAGTTGAGGGGAATATAAAGACTTCAACTCGTTAATCTAGAATATATATGAAATTTAAGTCCTCAAAGCTGATCCATATCTACAGGATGTAATCTATGATTCAGCATCATTTAACTTTACTTCTACATTTAATAATGGAGAGTTACTGCCTGAGGAATTACTAGCAGATTCAGCACCCAAGAAAGGCAGAGTTTTCTGGTGTTGCCTTTAACAAAATTGTGGTTCTCACAATAAACCTTAAGGCATACTCTGTCCACTGAGTGAGACACTTCCTTTCTTTTTAAACTACATTCCTATTTCCCCTTTTCTTCTAGAAATATCTCAGTAAGCAAAGTTCTGTTTTGTTTTTCTTCACTTCTGGGTGTGCTACAGTTTCATGTAACATGAGCCTTAAATAAGGATAATAATGATATACCTTCACGTATTGACTACTTTTTATGTTCTTTACATACATCATATTTAGTTCTCATGGACACTTTGGGAAGTAGATACTATTTCCTTGCTTTGACTTATGAAAAATAAGTGGGGCTTAGACTTTTTTTTTTTCAAGAGCTAGCTTGAAAGCTGGAATGTGATCTTAGGGATATTGATTTCAATGTCCATATTTTTGCCACTACAGGATCCAGAGGTAAACAGAGTCACTGAGTACCAGATGATTGAGAAGCTGACCACAGTGTGTTTCTAGAATAAACAGAAACAGTTCCTCCCAAGGAATCAAAAGAAGTCAAAAACATTGATCTTTGAAAATCAGTGTTTCTCACTCGGCTCATATATGGTTTGTGTCCCATTTGCCCCAAGCAGAATCAAGCAGAGTAAGAGATTAATAGTCGCCCACTCTTTTCAGGTTGCATACCTGCTGTCTACTAATATCCTTTTGACATTTTGATGGATACAGGTCAGGAAACTATTGCAAGTCCATAATTTTATGTAGCCATAGGTGGTTTGATCCTTTTCTAATTCATTGCATGTACATCTGAATTGATGAATCACTTTCTCTTTGTGCTCAGTAATTCTAAATGTACTTGGACAGAAGTATGTATTTGTGATTCAGGAAAGATATAATTAATTTTTCTTTTGAAGTCATAACAAAGCTGGGGTATATGGTCTCAGAATACTGAAGGCTTGTATTCTTTCATCAGCTCACAGCTTTAGCTATACCAAGAAACACTTATTTAAAGTCCCATGATGTAGTATACACAAATATATGTGACCCACTGTTACTCACTGGGGCTCTTCAGTTCTAGTTGGAAACATTATCAAGCTATTCTTACACAAGGCAACTACATATCACTGGGGAATGTAAAGTTCGGTTGTTCCAATGAAGAACCTTCTCTGACACAGGAAGGTGTTGAACTAGAAATGATGCTAGATCATTTTCAGTTCTAATATCATTTGATACTATATTCACTATTTTCAAATAAAAATGGATGGATGCTTTCATTTGTATTTCATCTTCTATGGTGATACTTTTGTGATGCCTTTTTTAGAAAAATAATTTTTTTAGTTTTGCCTCTTCAAGGATTAGTGTATCTAGCAGTAACTAATGTGACTGTATATTAAACAATGAGACTTGAAAATTGAAACACACATACACACGCACACAAACATGCGTGCATGAACACACACACACATACATACACATTAAAATGGTAAACAACATGTCTGCTAAGCCAAAACTTATCATCTACCAATGAGTTTCTTTAATTTTTTCATAAACTGAAAGGGTTTTAAGCAAAAGTTTGGGGGAACGGGTAACAGTTCTTATCTTAGGTTAGAATCTGACAATAGTGATTTGATTTATTTAGTTAATAATCAAACTTTATTCAAACAAAAAAAAACAATTGATTTAGTTGTTAAAATGTTAGCTCTGCAGTCAGACAGGGTGTGTTCAAATTTGATTTCCACTCATTGCTGATAATAATGTTTTCACAGCTCCGTTATAAGACGTAAGTGAGATAAACTACCTGACGGTGTTTTTTTTGTTTGTTTGTTTGTTTTGTTTTGTTTTGTTTTGCTTCTTGCTACCACCAGGTCTTTGAATAAGAGGATTGGTGTGAATAGGTCGTCAATGTTTTTATCCTATTGTTTAAGGTATAGATTCAGTAAGAAGTTCCACAGACTAGTGGGGTAGTAGTGCCATCATTAAGCCAAATTTTATTTTGATTATTATGAGTATCACCCCCTGCCTTGTCTAAAAGTAGTAAAATAAACCTCAGTTGAGCCATATTACAAGACAGTGATGTTAATCTTGGATACAAAGGTAGTAAAAGCCTAATGTGTTAGCAGATTGTTTCTACAGGCCTAAAACTACCGCCAATAACAGATTGCCCAATGGAATTAGAATTATAATATATTCATGATTAACACACATTCGACTTTTCTTGCCCATCCAGCTAGGGCGAAAAACAAGAAGCAATAGTCCATCATTCAAAAAAAAAAAGAAGCAATAATACATACACACACACACACACACACACACACACACACACACACAATTTGTATTTGATGTACATACTCATTTTTCATGTAAGATTATACACTGCTATGCCCACAAACAGGCCCAGCACACATTACTAATTTAATGTCAGTGTAATTAAATGTGGCTGCTTAATAAATAGATTATTCGACTTTCTGTGAAGAGAGTATACTAACGTTCACTTTCATAGTCATTAGGAGCATTCACAAATTTCCTCCTGAACATCGAGTAAGCTTGTAAGTCCCTGCCCCTTTGACATTAGGTGTGGATTTATAACATCCTTTAGCAAATATGAGCATATATGATATATCACTTCCGGTCGGAAGCCTGAAGTACCTGTATACCAGGTGCCTGCTGCTGTCCTTCTGCTGTGGTAATCACAGGAGTACACATCCACAGGAACGTTTGTTACAGTGGCTTCTTCTGGTTTCTCCGTAACCACTACACTCACAGTTCTCCCACAAAATAAGTACGTTTTGTATTTTTAAACACACATAAAATCTTTGCCTAGATTAATGTCCAGAAGTGGTACATATCAACTGAGGGAGAAAGAGGTATGTCTTGCATTAAGCTGTTGAGATTTGAGGATAGCAGAGTCCTGCCTGTCCTGGGATTATATAGTTACCAAATTACTGGCTGTTATGTTTACTTTTCTTCTTTTCTTATTTATACAATTAGTTCATCATTGTATAGAACATAAAATTCTTGTTTCTTGATGTGTCCTATAATACTCTGCCTAAATTTCTCTGAACATATAATTATTTCAAAACAAAAAGTTTAAAAAATCCACATTGGGCCAGGCTTGGTGGCTCATGCCTATAATCCCAGCACTTTGGGAGGCCAAGGCATGTGAGTCACCCGAGGTCAGGAGTCCAAGACAGCCTGACCAACAAAGTGAAACCCTGAATCTACTAAAAATCAAAAAAAAAATTAGCCGGGCATGGTGGCAGGTGCCTGTAATTCCAACTACTTTGGAGGCTGAGAAAGGAGAATTGCTTGAACCCAGGAGGCAGAGGTTGCAGTGAACCAAGATCACGCCACTGCACTCCAGCCTGGGTTGACAGAGTGAGACTCTGTCTCAAAAAAAAAAAAAAAAAAAAAAAAAAAAATTAAAAAATCTACATTGAGTATTTAATAATCAGACAACATTAAGTCCAGTTCACCATGATTTTAATTCCATATACTATCATTAAGTTCACATTGAAAATTGAATTGAAAACTAAACTGAATTTCTGCCCCATTTTGTTGTGCACTTAAAACTGCTCTAAAATGTAATCTATTCAAAAAAGAAAAAAATTGAATCGAAAATTTTTGGTTTCTTTAATTAACTTCCCATTTGAGAAAATTCACAGTGATTTCTCTCTTTGCTTGCCCAGCTGTATTCCACACACTCAGGCAAGTTTTACTCATTGGATTTCAGTTCAAATGTCATTTCTTCATGAAAAAAAAAATCTCCATCACTGTATTTTCTTAGTTTTAAAAAAATTATTTTCATTATATCATGCATTTTCCCTTTGTAACATGTATGATAGTTGTAATCAGTTAACAATAACTGTCTTTCACAGTATCTTCTCTGACAGTGTGGACCGTGTCCATTTTCTTGGGCACCAGCAGGTACCCATATCTGACAATCTGACAAATGGTACCCATATCTGACAATCTGACAATCTGACACTTACTAGATAAACAGTAAATGTTTGTTAAGTAAATGAATGAGTCAGACTTTTTGTTATCAGAATTAAATGTGGAACTACTTTCAGAGTTTAATAAAAAAACTCCAAAACAGTAGTTACTGTAGTTACTAAGTAATGGATAAAATGAGGCATCCTGTTTTTAAAAACAGCATCGTATAGCAAGACAAGGAAGAGATAGAAGAGGGTTTACAATATTGATTTAAAAATTCTTTCTTTATTGGAGATGAGGAAACATTACAGGCTTATTTTCAGAATATAGTATGGTCAAAACCATAATTTAAGACATTCACCTGTACCCAAATATGCAGATAAGAACAGAGGTATCCTAAGACAAATTGGCCAAGTAGACTTTAAATACCCAGGAGTTGATTACTATATATTTGGTTTTGTATTCACAGAAACAAGCACAGTACCTGCACAGAGGAGGTAATCAATAGATATGTGTTGAATGAATAAACAAGACCATGTTTATAGACAGGGCCTGAGGTCTGAGAATTGAATCAGGTTTCCAGCTGTGAAACTGTATTTGAAGGAAGGGAAGTATGGGGTAGAATATAAAATGGTTCTTTAACAAGGTATATTAGTTTCCATGCTTATTTTCAGGTAAAATTGGTGCTAAACCATCCTGATAAATAACTCAGCTTTATTACAAACTTGAATGTCCACAAATTGCCCATCATTGCTCAATGGATTTGCTGTGGGTCAAATCTAAAACTAGAAACAGATGTTGCCAACTCCAAATTAAGGCAGTATAATTAGTGATATTTTAATATATATATTTTTTGAGAAATCTCTACTCAATTGTTTTGCTCATTTTTCAAATTGGTTTTTTTAACCATTGTATTGTGTGAGAACATTACATATTTTGGATTTTTTAAATAGATAAATAATAAATGTGCATATTAATAGGCTACATGTGATATTTTGATACATGGATACAATATATGATAATTAAACCAGAGAATTTAGAATTTTCATTACCTCAAACATTTATCATTTCTCTCTGTAAGGAACATTATAAATCTTCTCTTCTAGCTATTTTGAAATATGCAATAAATTATTGTTCACTATAGCCACCTTATTGTGCTATTGAACACTAGGACCTGTTCTGTCTAACTTTGTTTGTACCCATAAATCAACCTTTCTTTATTCTCCCCACAACCCACCCAACCTTTCCAGCCTCTGGACACTTAAGGTTGACTCCTTTTCTTGGCTCATGTGAACAGTGCTGCCATAAACATGGGGGTGCAGATATCTCCTTGATATAATGATTTTTTTTCTTTGAATATATATACCAAGCAGTGGAATTGCTGGATTGTAGTATAGTTCTATTTCTCATTGTTTTGAGAAACCACCACACTATTTTCCAACATGGCTGTACTAATTTACATTCCCACCACCAGTGCATTAGAGTTACCTATTCTTTATATCTTCACCCAGGATGTGTTACATTTTGTCTTTTTGATAAAAGCCATTCTACCTGGAGAGAGATGAAATCTCACTGTGATTTTGATATACATTCCCTTGGTAATAAGTAATCCTGAATATACTTTTCAGATACCTGTTTGCCATTTGTATGTTATCTTTTGAGAAATGTCTACTCAGATTCTTTGTTCAGTGTTTAGTAGGATTATTTGGGTTTCTTTTCTGTTGTGTTGTTGGAGTTCCTTGTATATATTGATATTAGTCCCTTGTCCAATGAGTAATTAGCATACATTTCCTCCCAATCTACAGGCTGTCAGTTCACTCTAATGATTGTTTTCTTCGCTGTGCAGAAATACTTTCTAGTTTAATATAGTCACATTTCTATATATTTGTGGTTATCTGTGCTTTTGAAGTCTTAGCCATAAAATCTTTGCCAAGAATAATGTTCTGAAGTATTTCCACTATGTTTTCTTCTAGTAATTTGATAGTTTTGAGTCTTATGTTTAAGTCCAAATTGAGTTAATTTTTTATATGATAAGAGATCAGAGTCTAATGTCATTCCACTGTAAATAGATATTCAGCTTTTCTAGGATAATTTGTTGAAGAGGATGTCCCTCCCTCAGGGGATGTTCTTAGTGCCTCTGTAAAAAACTAGTTGACTGTAAATATGTGCATTTATTTCTAGGTTTTTCATTCTGCTCATGGATCTATGTGTCTGTCTTTATATCAATACTACAGTATTTGGGTTACTATAGCTTTGTAGTATATTTTGAAGTCAGACAGTGTGATGCCTCCTATATTTTTTGCCCTCCAAGATCTTTTGTGGTTCCATTAAAATTAAGTGATGTTTTTTTCTATTTGATTCTTTAATTGGCATAAAATAATTACATTACATTTGTAATTGGTATATAGAGATGCTATCAATTTTTGTATGTTGATTTTGTATCCTGTAACTTTTCTTAATCCATTATCAGTTCTAAGATATTTTGGGGGGGATTCTTTAGATTTTTCTATAAATAAAATCTTTATACTTTTCTAGGATAATTTATTGAAGAGGATGTCCCTCCCTCAGGGGATGTTCTTGGTGCCTCTGTAAAAAACTAGTTGACTGTAAATATGTGCATTTATTTCTAGGTTTTTCATTCTGCTCATGGATCTATGTGTCTGTCTTTATATCAATACTACAGTATTTGGGTTACTATAGCTTTGTAGTATATTTTGAAGTCAGATAGTGTGATGCCTCCTATATTTTTTGCCCTCCAAGATCTTTTGTGGTTCCATAAAAATTAAGTGATGTTTTTTTCTATTTGATTCTTTAATTGGCATAAAATAATTACATTACATTTGTAATTGGTATATAGAGATGCTATCAATTTTTGTATGTTGATTTTGTATCCTGCAACTTTTCTTAATCCATTATCAGTTCTAAGATATTTTGGGGGGGATTCTTTAGATTTTTCTATAAATAAAATCTTTATACTTTTTTGGTGTAGACCTTTTTTTTATTACAAACTTACCCCTTAGCACTGCTTTTGCTGTATCGCATAGGTTTGGATATGTTGTGGTTCCATTTTTATTACAGTAGATAATGTTTTTTTATTTTGTTCTTAATTTATTAATTGAACAATATTTGTTTATGAGTATGTTTTTTAATCTCCATGTATTTGTAGAGTACCAATATCCCTCTTGTTAAGGTTTTCTGTTTTATTCCATTATGTTTTCTAAAAATGTTTCATATAACTTTAATTTTTTTTAATTTGTTGAGACTTGTTTTCATGGCCTAATTTGTGGTCTATTCTGGAGAAATGTTCCGTGTGCTCAGGAGAAAAATGTGCATCCTGCAGCTGTTAGATAAAATATTTGGTAAATATCTTTTAGGTCTATTTGGTTTATAATGCAGAATGTTTGATGTTTCTTTGCTGATTTTCAATCCAAATGATCTAATACTTAGAATGTTGAAATCCTCAACTTTATAGTTTAGGGGTCTATTTCAGTCTTTATCACTAATAATTTCTTTTATATAAGTGGGTGCCTTAATGTTGGCTTCATATATATTCACAATTGTTATATTCTTTCCTTGAATTGACCCATTTATCATTATATGATGAAGTTCTTGGTGTCTTTTTAATGTTTTTTTTTATGTAAAGTCTATTTTTTTCTGACATAAGTACACTATTGGCTTCCATTTGTGTGGAACGTATTTTTAATCTCTTCACTTTAATTCTACGTGTGTCTTCAGAGGTGAGGTGAGTTTCTTCTAAGCAGCATATAATTGGGTTATTTTTTTTTTCATTCAGCCAGTCTATATCTTTTAATCAGGGGATTTAAAAGATTTACACTCAAACTTGTCAGTTATAGGTGAGGATTTAGTCCCGTCAGTTTGTAAACTGTCTTCTGGTTGTTTTGTATATTCTTTGTCTCTTCATCTTTCATTTTTTCCTTTTATGTTCGGCTGAATTTGTTAATAGTGACACCATTTGACTCATTTCTCTCTTTTTTGTATCTGTTCTACCACTTGAATTTTACACTTTCATGTGTTTTCCTAATGGTGTAGATTACCATTTTCTTTCCAGATGTAAAACTGCCTTAAGTATTTCTTGTAGGGCTGGTGTATGATTATGAACTCTGTTTTTACTTGTCTGGGAAAGGCTATATCTCTCTTTCATTATTGAAGAAAAGTTCTTTGAGTATAGTATTTTTGGTTTGCAGTTTTCTTTTCTCTAATCATGTTGCATATATTCTCTCCTGACCCTAAAGTTTCTGCTAAGATATCTGTTGTAAGGCTTCTGCTAAGACATTTGCTGTTAGGCTAATGGGGATTCTATTATATGTTACTTGATTCTCTTATCTTTCTGTTTTAGGAATTTTCTCTTTGTTTTGTACTTTTAATAGTTTGACCATAGTATGCCTTGAATAGAGACCTTTTTAGTTTAAATGCATCTGCGGAATTTTGATCTTTCCATAGCTGAATATCTATCTCTTGCAAGACTAAGTTTTCAGCTACTCTTTTGTTTACCTCTTCTCCTTCCTAAACTCCTACTATTTGATTGTTTGGTTTGGTTACTTATGGTGTCTCATACATTACATATATTTTCTTTATTTATTTTTAATTCTTATTCTTTTTTTGTATGACTAGGTTATTTAAAAAAGACCCATGCCTGACTCTTTATGTTTCAAACTCTTTCTTCTACTTGATCTGTCTATTGTGTAAGCTTTCAATGGTATTTTCATTTTATTCACTAAATTCTTCATTTCCAGAATTTCTGTTTGCTCTTTAGAAATATCTCTTGCTTGTTGAATTTCTCATTCAGACCATGAATGGTCTTTCTGAATTCATTGTAATGTTTATTTGTGTTCTGTTATATCTCATTGAATTCCTTTAATGCCTGCCATTTTGAATTCATTTTCAGATATTTTATAAATTTTCTTTATTTTGGATCTCTTACTAAAGAATGACTATATACCCCTCAAGGTACCATATTTTCTTACTTTTTTATATTTTTTGTATCTTTATGTTGCTATCTACACACATGATGTAACAGTTATTTTATCTAATGTTATGAATTGGCTTTTGTAGGGAAATACTTTTTTCCCAGAGATGTAGCTGCAGTGTTGGTTGGGTAGGTGCTTTGTTTTTTATTCTTGGTGGGTGCAGTAATATAGTTTCTGTATGGCATTTTTTGGTTGCAGTCAGTATCAGTATTCCCTGTGAGTTCCTCAGAGGTTTAAGTTGCATTTGTTAGTGGAGGTTGTGGTGAGGTTTTGTCGGGATACAAAGATACTAGGAGGCCTTGTCTTTGGGTATTGGTAGTTGCAGCATTGGGCCAGGCATGCCCCCAGGTGGCTTATGTGGGTGCCATTAGTGGTGCGTCATGGCAAGTTAGTCCTTAGATCTCCAGACTGCATACTTAAGTGCTAGAATATGCAGCAGCAGGCTGGGTGGGTGTGTCCTTGTGGTACTGGATGGTATGTGCAGTACTGGCAATGGTAGTAGCTACAGCAGACCAAACTTCAGGCCCTTAAGAGTACTCACAGGCAAAAAAGACATTGGTGGCAGACTGGGTGGGCCAATCCCTAGTCCCTCAGAACTAATCTGTAACTATCAGTGGCAGGCATGTCAAATCTATATTTACATCCCCAAATACTATGCACATGCACTGGTGGCAGCAGACAGGATGTATGTTGTATATTCTATACAGGAAACATATTGTATATGGGAAAAAATGTATACAGGAAGGGGAATCTATTTTAAGTGCTCTTAGTACAAAAAAATGGGAGGTAAATATGTATAATGACAAAAATGTTAATAGCTTTACTATTAATCATTTTACTATGTATACCAAAATATCATGTTGTACAATTTAAATATAAATAACAAAAATAGCAACAATAAAGTTGAAATTGTTAAGGGGCATGGTATAGGTTTATAATGTGAGATATTATGAGCCCTATAGGTTTTGAAACAAAATAATGGTTATTTCATTTCAGGGTAAAGCCACAGATTCAGAAAAAAACAAAAAGACTCCTGGGAGTATAATTCCATTTTAGTGGGAAAGAGACAATAAAGAAAAGATAGAATCCAGATCTAAAAGTAGAGGGAAACAGAGACATAGGATTTTGAAGAGTCTAAAATATGTTATTTTTTAACACTCCTCAAAATCAGTAGATGAGAGAACATTAGAGCTATGAAGTAAGTTAATCTACCCTGACCCCTCTATCTTCTAGGAAGAAAGCAAACCAACCCTACTTATACATGATAGCACAAAATTATTACACTTATGCAATGCAGAATATTGTTGCATTTGAATCTTATGCAACATTATAAGGCAAAAAATATTCAGAAGAATAATACTTCTCCAGACAATGAGGTTATGTGCAGTGTAAACACCCACAATAAAGACAATACTCTAACATTTCAACTGAAGAAGAAAAAAATTCAAACAAAAAATAGGAGCTTTGAGAAGATAGGATAAATCCAAACTAGAAAACTCAGAAAATATGTGATTAGAATACGGAAGAATTACAAAGGTAGCTGACAAAATTTAGGAATGGTTTAGAATTTTTTTAATTATTTAAAAATAAGACTGAAATTGGAAAAGAGAACACAATAACAAAACATTACCACATATAAAAGCTTAAGGAAAGATATGACAGAGATAAAAACAAAATGGAAATGTTAAAAAGTTTTAAAATAAAAAAAATAGTATCCAGTGTAGATCTAGAGATCCAAGAGGCAGTCATTCTCACCATAACAACCAAAACAATCTGGATAATTTTAGAGCTGAGCACATGAAGATGCCCAGTGAATGAAATTTTAAAATAGTGGGAGTCCTTCACCAGAATTAAGTTAATTTTGCTTTCATCCCTGTTGCAGTTTCAAAAAGAGGAACCAGTCATAGGCAGGTGAGGGAGAAATGAGCCTCTCTTCTACTGAAATATTAATGACCACATATGGTCATGTGCCATGTATTATAACAGTGATGATATTCATTTGCCATGCATATTCACCGAATGTTCAAGGAGGATACCCCAAAGCAAAGCCAGAAGAAGACAGTTGAGAAAGAGCACCTAGGGATACATATGGCATGCAGTAAGTTCACAGTATTCACAGTCTGCAAACACAGCTGATCTATGTGAAATCTATTCGATGTGCTTAAGAGTTGATGCTTAAAGTGGGGTGCAAGAACTGAGATCCCTTTTGCTCTCACTTTGAAAGTTCAGCAAGTAAGAGCTACAAGATGTCCAGATTGTCAAAGAAGCTGGGGCTGCTGCCTGAGAATGTCCAGGGCTGGGGCAACAGTTCAAGATTGAAAGAGACAGGATAAATAGAGGATGGGCATGAAGAGCTACCAGAACTCTTCATGGACTAAACAGCAAGATCTAGAGCAATCCTAGGCAGCACAGTATCATTAATGAAGCACAGGCACCTTTGCCAACCAGCTTTTAGATTCTAGTCCCAATTAGGAGGAAGGTCCTGATTCACCCCTCAACTTATTTTAATGAAGTCAACCACACCTGCAGCACGAGGCAGTCAGACCCAGGTCCATTAGAAATGAAATCCATTTGGCTTCTACAGTTGTGGCATGGCATTAAAAAGTGTGTGCCCCATTCTGGAGGTAAATGTTGCTGACTTCAATTTCCATCTCCTTTTGGAGAAATATCTGTCATGCAATTAAAGATACACCATGATTGCTAAAAGCAGACAATATATGAGATTGGTGCAAAAGCAATTGCAGTTTTTACCATTGTACCTTTACTTAATGTGCATGTGGAACATTCATGTAAATAAGTATCTAAATAATATTTTTCCAAGAAAATATAATTTAAGCGATTTCTCTGCAAAAAACCTCAATACATTTCAAAGTATAGAAATAATAAAAGCATTCTCTGATTATAATAAAAAATATAGAAATTAATTTTTAGAAAATCAAAAGAAAATGCCTTTTCATATCGAAACAATATAATAAAAAGCATAATATTAAATAATGCTGACTCAAAGGGTAAATATAAAGTGATTGTGGAGTTGAAAATAAGGATAATAAACTAGGCTGCAAAAGATTCTGTGGCATATATCTAAAACAGTTGTGAGTAAAAAAATTATAGCATTACATAATGATATCAATAAAAATGAGATAAAATTAAATGAATTAACGATTTCTGAAACCTAGAAAAAGAATGACAAAGTAAATAAAAATAAAGATGATGGAAAACTTAATAAAATAGAAATAAATGAGTTAGAAAAGTGATATGTAGTAAAAGTAATAAATAAATGCTGTCTAGTTTATTCATAAATTCTATCACACTCTATAAAAAATAAAGTCTACATTAAATAAACAATTTTTTGAAAAACTTACCAAAACTAAACTCAATACATAGAAAATATAAGCAGAATAGTGATCCTAGAGAAAATAGAAAAAGTAGTTCGAGAGCCCCTTTCCATACAGCAGCAATCCCAATTTACATCATCTAGGAATTTTACCAAGATTTTAAAGATCAGGTAATTTAAATGCTTCATAAATTGCTTCAGAGCATTGAAAAAGAGCAACCTCTAAATTTGATTTATAATATGAATATAACATTGATTTTTATACATTGCACAAAGTTGCTAAATTACAAATATATTATAGTTATAAATATTAATGCAAAATTTGTAAATATAACAGCGGCAAATAGAGTCTAATAGCACATAAAAACAATACAAGATAAACAACTATAGTTAATTTCAGTAATGCTAGTGTGGTTCAATGGTGGAAAGGCCATAAATAAGGCCATAAATATGGCCATATAAATATAGCATAAAAGAAAAATTATATGATTACTCCAAAGATGTAGAGAAGGCATTTGTCAAAATTCAGCACACATCATAATAAAAATACACTCCATAAAATAGTACTTAATGGACACATTATTAACATGATAAAGTATATATCTTAATCGATAAACAAGCACTTTACTTAAAAGGAAAAAACTACAGGCCTTCCCATTATGGTCAAGAAAAGACATGGCTGTGTGATGGTGCCAAGGAGAAACAAACAAACAAAATCAAAATATAAGAACCAGGCTTTAAGCTGGGAACTCAGGAGAACTACCCTCTAAGAGAAAGAGAACCGGAAGTAGAGGAAGTCTTATGAAAACCACAGACTGGTCTAGAGTCAGCTAAAGCTGTCACTGAATTTAGGTCACCTGGTGCCACTTTATGTGCCTGGTGGAAGATACGGTAAAGTTTAGAGAGAATTAATAGTATCTAGATACTGTATACCTTTTCTGTCCATCGTTCTGCATCAGTTGTACACACATAACATGCATACACACAGATGATCAGGTTGAGAAGCAAACAACAGAAACTGATTCACGGGCATTTGAATAATTATGGATATCAGGCATTGATTTTGAATTAACTGTGGTTAATATGTTTGAGGAAAGAGAGAAAAAAAGATAAAGATTCACTAGAGAAAGGGAATCCTTGAAAAATGATATAGGATATCGAGGATTAAAAATATCATAATAGTAATTTACAACTAAACAGGTGGGTTTAACAGAAGACAGGACACAATAGGAAATAAAATTAGTTAAGAGAATGACAGGAGGATAGAAAACATGACATTGTAAATAATTCAGAAAACAGAAAAGAGCATGAGAAACACATGTGAAATATCTGGACCTGGTGTCCTGGAAGAACGAAAAGAGAATAGTGCAAAACTAATATTAGAAAAGATAATGGCTGAGACTTTTCCAAACCTGATGTGTGACATTGGCCCAGTATGAAGAAACGTAATAAGTAAAAATAAAACCTATGGATGTGTGCATAGGAACATTAAAACAAAATTTCTGTAAAGCAATTATTAAGAGAAAAAAAAGCACCTAGAGAGAAAAGATGTATCTATACAAAAATAATACTGAAGTGAATTCTTCTGGTAAAGGAAAAATGTTTTCTGGGAGAAACATGGAAAATGGGGAAGAAATGACAAAAAAGGTAATGATGACAGGGACTATAGTGGTATTAAAGCGTAGAGTAACAGTATCACAGAAAATAGGATCACCTAACACTCAAATAAAACCCCAGCAAGTAGTACACATAAAAAATAAAACGTGTGGGGTTAAGGTTGAAGGACGTGATAGCATAAGCATTCAACAGCAAGAGAGCCCAAACAAAGTGATAATAGAAGTAAATAAAAATAAAACATGTAGAAAATTTAAAATAAATTTTAAAAGATAGACATATAAACACAAATATAGTAAACATTATATTATATACTAGTAAATTCAATAACCCAAAAATTAAAACTGTCAGACTAAAATTAAAATCATCAAAAAAAAATTACCTACAAAGAACACCCCTTTCAGTGCCTCTCATAAGAAATTTTAAAAAATAAGAAAAGCATTAACACACAAACACTAACCTTTAGGAATTGTTACACATATGTAACTATCAAACAAAATAGACTTAAAGGCAAGAGTCAATACTACCAAGAAAGATAGTTATCTCTTAATAATATAAAGGTCATTTTTCCAGAAAGACATAAAAATTCTAAATGTGTATGTTTTTAATTACATAGCATCACATTTGTAACAGTACAATGTATAAAGCTAAAAGAAAACTAACAAATTCACAATCACAGTGGAATGGAAGACTAGCAATCCCTTTTAATACTTTATAGGCTAAGCAGAGTAAATCCTTATGAAGATTGATCAACATAATCTACTAGACCAAATGACAGAATACACATTCTTTTCAAGTTTCCATGAACTGTTTATCAATATAGACTGTATGCTAGAACACAAAGCAAGTCCAAACAAGTTGTAAAGGACTAAAATAATTTAGAATGTATTCAATAATAGGAATGGAATTAAGTCAGAAAGCAATACTTGAAAATAAAAAATATAATATAATATAATATTTGCAATTTTTAAGATAAGTCTGCAATTTAAAATAACCACAGAAAGAAAAAGAATTCACAATGGAAATTAGGAAGTGTTTTGACCTAAACTACAGTTTTTTTTGAGACGGAGTTTCACTCTTGTTACCCAGGCTGGAGTGCAATGGCGCGATCTCGGCTCACTGCAACCTCCGCCTCCTGGGTTCAGGCAATTTTCCTGCCTCAGCCTCCTGAGTAGCTGGGATTACAGGCACACGCCACCATGCCCAGCTAATTTTTTTGTATTTTTAGTAGAGATGGGGTTTCACCATGTTGACCAGGATGGTCTCAATCTGTTGACCTTGTGATCCACCTGCCTTGGCCTCCCAAAGTGCTGGGATTACAGGCTTGAGCCACCACGCCCGGCCTAAGCTACAGTTTTAAAATTATATATCTAAACTACAGTTCTAAAGTGAATATATTAGAAAAAAAAAGAAAACCTGAAAAGAAACCACTGATTTGGGCTTCTAACTCAAGAAACTAGAATATTAAAAAAAAAAAAAAAAAAAAAAAACACCTCAAATCCAGTAGAAGGAAGAAACATAGGAAGATAAACTAACTGAAAATAAATTAGAATAGATTCTGTAAAACAAAACAAAACAAAAAAAAGACATTTGAAAATGACTAATAAAAATGGGGACTCCAATTAAGAATAATTAAGAATCAAAGAGAGAAGACACAAATTTCAAATCCAAAAGGTAGATACACAGTTGTGAGAAAAGGAAACGCATCTGTAGACTTTAAGGGCATTAATGATGGGAGTATATTATGAGAATCTCTCTGATATTAACATTTAATTGGCATAAAATAGACCTGTTCAAAAGAAAAATAAGTATGACTATTGACACACAAAAAGCTGAATAAATAAAATGTCCTATATTTATTTTAAAAAGCTTTAAATATAAATATTTCAACAAAGAAATACCTAAAACTACAATATTTTACTGTGAATTTTTCTAAAATTATTAGGGATAAATAAAAATTATCTTAGAAAAATTATTTAAAATATTTTGAAAAGATGAGATATATTTTAACTCATTTTTTGAGGTGAACATTCATTAGGCACAAAAATGTGGCAAAGAAAAGGAAGTCATGGTCAAGCTTCCTCAGAAAGATATAGGCTCAGGCTGGGCCCAGTGGGTCATGCCTATAATCCCAGCACTTTGGGAGGCCGAGGTGGGTGGATCACAAGGTCAAGAGATCGAGACCATCCTGGTCAAAGTGGTGAAACCCCCTCTCTACTAAAAATACAAAAAAATTAGCTGGGCATGGTGGTGCGCACCTGTAGTCCCAGCTACTTGGGAGGCTGAGGCAGGAGAATTGCCTGAACCCAGGAGGTGGAGGTTGCAGTGAGCTGAGATCGTGCCATTGCACTCCAGCCTGAGTAACAAGAGCAAAACTCTGTCTTAAAAAAGAAAAAAGAAAGAAAGAAAAAGGAAAGAAAGAAAGGAAAGAAAGAAAGATATAGGCTCAACAAATAAATTTAAGGCGTATTAATTACAAAATTTATAATCACAGCTGAATTGGGCTTATTTCTATAATTAAGGATTGATTTAACATTTAAAATAATAACATATTAATAGAAAAAGTAAAAAACTTCAAAGTTGATCATCTAAAAAGATGTTGAAAATAAAATTCAATATATGTTGAAATGAATTTTAGTAACAAACTAGAAATAAGAAGCTCTTTCCCATTTGAGAGAAAACATGAAAGTTATTATTTTTATGTGATAGTATTAATACCAATATTTCAATTGATATAATCAATTTAATCAATCATAAATATTAATTATGAAATATTTTCTGTAATTTATAAATGAATCAAGGGTAAACTTTGCAGCAATTTCTATTCAGTGCAATAGACAGGAGTGAAAATGTTGTCGTTGGAAAGGAACAAACTAGACAGCAACTATTTGCATATGACACATTTGCATATGCAGAAAATGTAAATTAATATAGCCAACATATTAGAATTGATAAGTTTACAAAGTCCCTAGGTTCAAGGTCCTATAAATATACATTAAAAATATATGCAAGGTCTCTAAGCTAAAAAAAAATCCAAAGAAGAGGAAAATAAAAATCTCAAATAGAAAAGATACACATCATAATCAAAGATGCAAGTCAATTTTGTAAACATGTAAATTCTCTTCAAATTGATCTTGTAAATCTCAAGTAGAATCCAAGCTCTACGATGTGTGTGTGTGTGTGTGTGTGTGTGTAAACATGATCAATGAATCAAAATGTATATGGAGAGTCAGAGGTCCAGAAATAGCAAGAAAATCGCAATCAATACAACAAAACACATGGCAGTATCCGTTTTCATTTATTATTAAGATAGGAAAACTATATGGATACAGATGCATGCATATTCAGACACTTGATTTATAAGAGTGATGACACTGAGATAAACTTTCTTATCCTCAAGGTAAAACAAATCAAAATTTGGTGACATATTTGTTGGTGAAGCTGTGGAAAAATGGACACTTTCATATATTGATGATAGAAACAGAAAATAGCAAAATCTATCTAGGAAGAACTGTAGCCATATCCAACAAAAGCACATTTACCGTTTGATCAGTTCTAGGAATTTTTTCAGGGATAAATAGGAAAAAATGCAAAAATCAATATAAAGTATATTCAGTAAATTCGTAGATTTAACAGGCTGGGACTCAAAATTACCCATATGTCTATCAATAAGGAAATTTTTAACTGAGGTCTAATGTCACATACAGTTGATTATGATGCAAGTGTAACAAAGAAAGCAGAATGTCTCCATACACTTCCATAGATCTTTTAAATATATTGTTCAACAAAAGACCAAGGTAAAGCAGGACAAACAGAAGCCAAGTGAATATAAGAACATCATGTATAAGAATGTCATTGTTGTCTTGATTCCTTTTCTGCTGCTTTAACATAATTCCACAGACTGGGTAATTTATAATGAAATTTATCTGACTCACAGTTCTGTAGACTGGGAAGTCCAAGATTATGGCACCAACATCAGGCAAGAGGCTTCTTACTGAGTCATAATATAGTGGAAGGGCAAGCTAGCACCTGAGACAGAGAATGGGGCCGAACTTGTCCTTTTATCAGAAGCCCACTGCCAGGATAACTAAGCCACTTTGGAGATAGTGATATTAATCTATTCCCGAAGATGGACCCCTCATTAATTAATCACCTCTTAGAGGTTCTACCTCCCAATACCATTGTATTAGCAATTAAACTTCAACATGAGTTTTGAAAGGAACATTAAACAATGGCACTAGTCAAGCTGTTAAAGTAAAGGAAAAAAATACTTAAACTGGTCAGAGAAAAAGGTAGATTACATTGAGGAAAACCACAAAAAGAATGATAGCTAACATTAACGCAAATAAAAAAGGACAGAAAAAGATAAAATCATTAAATTTATAAAGAGAAATGTTAAAATTATTTCAAAATAGAGCAACACATGCTTAAAGATCCACGAGTGCAACAGAACTGCTGGCAATATTAGAAACTGCTTTAAACTAAATGATAATGAAAATAAAACTTTTTAAACTTTATGGGAAACAGCCAAAGCAAAGCACCTTTGAAAATGTTTACAGGCCAGGAGCGGTGGCTCACGCCTGTAATTCCAGCAATTTGGGAGGCTGAGGAGGGTGGATCACCTGAGGTCAGGAGTTTGAGACCAGCCTGGCCAACATGGTGAAACCCCATCTCTACCAAAAATACAAAAATTAGCCAGGCATAGTGGTGTGTGCCTGTAATCCCAGCTACTCGGGAGGCCGGGGAGGAGAATTACTCGAACCGGAGAGGTGGGGATTGCAGTGAGCACAGACTGTGCCACTGCACTACTGCCTGGCTGACAGTGCAAGAAGGAAGGAAGGAAGGAAGGAAGGAAGGAAGGAAAGAAGGAAGGAAGGAAGGAAGGAAGGAAGGAAGGAAGGAAGGAAGGAAGGAAGGAGAAAATGTATATATACCTGGCTGACAGAGCAAGATTCTCAGAAAGAAAGAGAAAGAAAGGGAAAGAGAGAAAGAAAAAAAGAAAGAAGGAAAGAAAGAGAAAGACAGAGAGAGAGGAAGGAAGGAGGGAGGAGGGAGGGAAAGAAGGAAGGAAGGATGGATGAAAGGAAGGAAGGGGAAAAATGTATACACACCTGGCTGACAGAGCAAGATTCTTAGAAAGAAAGAGAAAGAAAGAAAAAGAGACAAAGAGAAAGGAAGGAAGGAAGAAAGGAAGGAAGGAAGGAAGGAAGGAAGGAAGGAAGGAAGGAAGGAAGGAAGGAAGGAAGGAAAGAAGGGAGGGAGGGAGGGAGGGAGGGAGGAAGGAAGGAGAAAATGTATACATACCTTTAAGTGCTCATATTTAATGTGAAGAAGGTGTATAATTAATGGTCTATGCTCCCACATTAGGAAGCTAGAACAAAAAAAGAGAAAATAAAACCAATTAATTAGACAGAAGGAAATAATAAAAATATGGGTTAAACCTCAATGAATTGAAAAACAGCAAAACAGCAGAATCAATAAAGACAATCTGGTTCTTTGAACAGATCAATAAAGTTAGTTTCATTACGAAAAAGAAATCACAAAAATTATCAAGATCTGAAGTTAAAAATTGCCATCACTCTAGATTATATAATCATTAAAAAGATAATATAATATTGTAAACATTATATTAAAATCAGATAACATGTACAACATGAAATGTTTAAGAAACAATTAGCAATATTAACCCAAAAAACAAAAACAATAGCAAAGTTAAGACCCAGATGACATCACTGGTAAATAAATTCCTGCAAACCTTTGAATAACACCAACTGTAAAACACACTTTGCAAAAAAATTAAAAGAGAAAAGCATTTTTCAACTTCAGTAGCAAAAATGAAAATAGGAATTTTACTACAGAATCCATAGGTTTTAAAAAGATAATAAGCAAATACAGAAGCAACTCTAGGTACATAGTTTCATCGACATAAATTAGGAAAAAAAATCATCAAAACCCATAAACTACAAAACGCCTCCAAGATGACATATCCCGAATAGTTATATGGCTGTTAAATGAGTTTAATTTGCAGTTCAAAGCCTACCCATAAAGAAGTCTTCAGGACAGAGAGTTTTACTGGTGAATATACTATTTAAAGAAGAAATAACACCAATTCTACACAATTTCTTCTAGGAAATAGAATAGGAAGATACACTTACTTCCCAAATAGCATTGTTCTGACACCAAATACAAACAGAATATTGTAATGAAAACCAAAAGCAAACTATAAACTATATTCCTCCTGCATAGAGAAGAAAAACTTTAATGAAATATGAGCAAATTGAATCCATTAAAGGAGAAACAATTAATAACACTATGATCATATTTAAGGTGTGCAATGTTGTTTTTCTCTAAAATCAATAATGTAATTGTAATTTTAAGAAAAAAAAGAAATACATTCAGTTATGCTAATACCTACAAAAATCACTTGGAGAAATTCAAAACCTGGTCTTCATAAAACAAACAAACACAAAAAACCTCTCATCAAATCAGAAATAAAATGGAACTTCGTTAAACTGATAAAGGACATCTAATAAACTTTATGACTAAGGTAATACTTAATGGTGATATTCAACATTGTCCTGGAGCACCTAGCCACTTCAATAAGGCTAGAAAAAATATAAGACATGGCAGGGCATGGTGGGTAATGCTTGTAGTTCCAGCACTTGGTGAGGCCAAGGGGGGTGGATCACTTGAGATTGGGAGTTGGAGACCAGGCTGACCAACGTGGAGAAACCCTGTCCCTCCTAAAAATACAAAATTAGCCAGGCACGATGCTTCACTAAAATTAAAAACTGACCAGCAAAAATAAACATAAAATATAATAAATCTCAATAGTCATGGAACTACCGTTTCAGACCTTTATTATATTATTACACACCAAGTAGATATGCAAAAATATAAATTCTGGTAGTACAGAGTGTTGGGGAAGAACTTAAATAATGGGACCACTCATAGAGCACTGGAGGGAAGTTAATTAGAAAACCTGCTTTGGAAAAACATTTTCACATAACCTAAGAAAGCTAAATATATGCATTGTATTCCTCCATATATTCCCTTAAAAAAAACCCTGAATATATGTTAGCAGATATTTTAAAGATTTTTAGAAGAGCAGTGTTTAAAATAGCCCAATATGAATACGTTAAATGTGAATTAAAATAAAGCAGATAAATAAAATATAGTCTAGTCATACAATTATAAATAACAATTTAAATGACTGAATTAAGCTACAGCTGCCAACATAGACTGAATTTATAATGTTGAGGAAAAGAAATGAGTAACAAGAGAACGCACACCAACTGAACTGTGTTTATATGAGGTCCCAAACCCAGTTATTTAAAATAATATATAGCATGTAGATATATACATAGGTGATGAAATTATAAAGTAAATCAAAATAACGATTATCACAAAAGTCAAAATAATGATTACCCTTACTGGGAAAGAAGCGTTTAGAACCAAGAACATAGTTCATAAGCTTAACTTGGTTAATGCTTAGGTGGCTTTTGTTTTATTAATATTTTTTAAATATGTGTTTTATGACCCTTCAATGTTCATTAGAATGTATTTCATTAGACACATTTCCAAGAACAAATTTTTTAAAAGAGAAGGACATCACCACCACTTGCTATTAATTTTCAAAGTTTATTTAAGTAACATAGAAGGCTTAGATTACTGAATAGTCAGTAAATTGACCTCTTTTCATAGTATAAATAAATATAAACTGTATTTAGAAATAAAAAAGATACTTTAAAAAACAGATCACATACGGTTTGCCTATGAAATTACAAGACTGTATGTCTAGTTATTCTCTTTGAATAATCAGAGTTAAACAAGAATATTTTTATTCCATCTCAAACTCAACAAAGCATAAATGCTCTACTGGGGGAGAGGGTGTCATTTCTACACAAGGATAAAAGAGAAAGCCAACATTTATGTTAGTCCCCAAGACAGGCATCTATCTCCCATGAAGAGAAATGTCTCATCCAGAAAAGATTATACAAAGACTACATGCTTAACAGTTTGGAGAAATTTTCTCTTACAGACAGACCACTAAGACAGAGGAAGAAGCAAACATTCAACAAGCATGTATTGAGCTGATGATAAAAACAAACGAAGAAGCAAAGCATGTCATGGTGTCCGTCTCAAGAAGCTCTTAGGGTAATCAAAGTATCTAAAAATATAATTGCATGTTTGTAAATGCTGTAATAATAATGAAAAGTGAAGAATACCAGCATGAAGTAACAACAGTGAATAAGAGGTAACAGACTGCTGAGGCTGGCAGATCACGAGGTCAGGAGATCAAGACCACCCTGGCCAACATGGTGAAACCCCGTCTCTACTGAAATACAAAAACTTAGCCGGACATGGTGGTGGCGCCTGTACGGACTCAGCCGGACTCAGGAGGCTGAGGAAGGGGAATGGCTTCAATCGAGGGAGGCAGAGGTTGTAGTGAGCTGAGATCGCACCACTGCACTCCAGCCTGGAAAGAGAGCAAGACTCCGTCTCAAAAAGAAAAAAAAAAGAAAGAGAGAGAGAGAGAGGTAATAGATTTTATGTAGAAAGGGAATTATGAGCCAATCTGAAAGACGATACATTTGGAGTTTCCAATTGGATGATTGAACAGGGCATTGTTTAGTACTATTAACATGATGGTAACATAATAACAGAAATAATTATGGCATTGTGTAATAGAGTACAGAGATCATAATATCAACGATAAAATTAGTATTATTTCATTTATCTTCTTTGCAGTTATAAATGACTAAATATGAGTATCCCCTCCTAACAAAATGGAGTGAATTTCTCCATTAACTCAATATACATTGAGGGCTATTTGCATCCTTCAGCTGTAGCAATGACAAAAACATGGTTCCTGGCCAGCCTCATAGTTCTTGAAAACCAGTAGTAATGATTCTGTGCATTTCACCGTCAGTTCTCTAATATTTCTGTTTTCTTATTTTCACCCTCACATGCCTTTTACATCTTCTTATTTGGAGAAAAGTCCCCTTATAATAAGTAGAATGCAGGAATTACTTCGCTTTTGGATAGGTTCACAGAGGCTACAAATTAGTTTTTTTTTTTTTTTTTAGAAAATTTGGCCTCGTAATAATAACTCCCTTTATAGAGGCCTCACAAAGACTTTTGCCTTTCCATGTGGTGTTCAGAGATTAATGGGAATGGTGTCCACATATTTGTGTTACTGCCAGACTGCGCCACTTATCTGAAGCCAGTGTCAAGACCTCATGGCGATTAATCACCTCTCCAGTCCCTGAAATAAAATCTGCATTGTACACTTTTTGGACTGAGGAGGGAGAAAGGGAATGATGTGGTTTGGGGCTGCTTCTCATCATTAATTTTCAATTATGACTGCAAGAACCATCCCCGTTAAGCCTCACGTTGGAGGGCAGGGGGTAAAAAAGCCCCCAGGGAAGACTAATAAGGGCCACATGGAGTGGGGGGAAAATCTGGGACTTATAAACCCTTTTCTTTGAAAAAGAAAAATAATATACAATGTATAAAATTCCTCACAGGGTGGTATAAAATATATCCAAGCTAATTGAAAAAAGTCACATAAAGGACAAAACAAGAAGGCTTTCTAAAAGTGTAAATAAAAATGACTGAGCTATACCTTCGCTCAGAGCTAAAATCATGAACCTGACTTTCTTCACTAGTTAAGATAATTGTTTCCACTTAAAAAAAAATAATTTTATGACTGCTTCTTCAGTTCTACTGACACTTCTTCCTTAGCCAAAGGAAAATGTTTCATAGTCTTTAGAGGCCTGTTCAGGAGTTTTTCTGGTGTGAAGTGAGCAAGCACAGAAGATCTATTCTTAAAAGAAAAAAAAAAAAAAATCAGGCTCCCTCATTAGACCCAAAGGAATCTGAATAATGAGAAACTAACTTTATGTGTGGTGCTCTGTATTTTGAAAATGACTTTTATATTCTCATATCACAACATTTTATGTTGTCAGTTTTATAGAAATCTTATTTTCCAACAAAAGGAACTAAAGATCAAGAAGTAAAATCACATGATCTATGTAATAGGTTAGTGGTGGCATCATCCAGTTTTCATCTCCTGAGTCTAAACAGTCATTTTATGTGGCATTTTGATGCCTTTGAAACTTTAGAGATTGGATATTAAAGCATTTATTAAGTTATACTTTTTATATGAGCATGCTGATATTTTTATTAGCAGAGAAGACCATCGCGCGTGCGCGCGCGCACACACACACACACACACACACACACACACATATCTTACTGGATATTACTCTCTTTTGAATTGTTCTTTTTCTTTTCTTTCTTTTTTTTTTGAGACAGAGTTTCGCTCTTGTTATCCAGGCTGGAGTGCAATGGCGCGATCTCGGCTCACCGCAACCTCTGCCTCCTGGGTTCAGGCAATTCTCCTGCCTCAGCCTCCCAAGTAGCTGGGATTACAGGCACGCGCCACCATGCCCAGCTAATTTTTTGTATTTTTAGTAGAGACGGGGTCTCACCATGTTGACCAGGATGGTCTCGATCTGTTGACCTCGTGATCCACCCGCCTTGGCCTCCCAAAGTGCTGGGATTACAGGCTTGAGCCACCGCGCTTGGCCCTTTTCTTATTCACAATTTCTTATTTTATTTTGTTCTTTCTTGAAGAATAGTTTATCATCGTGACTATTTTAGGTGGGGAACTACTTATTCCCACTATAAAAACTCTCTATGCCAAGTCATTCTTTTTTTTTTTTTTTTTTTTTTTTTTTTTTGCAGTTTCTTTGCTATAAATATTTTTATTGTTTTTTTTTTTTTTAATTTTTATTGGATTTTAGGTTTTGGGGTACATGAGCAGAGCATGCAAGACAGTTGCGTAGGAACACACATGGCAGTGTGCTTTTCTTTCCTTCTCCCCTTCACCCACATTTGGCATTTCTCCCCAGGCTATCCCTCCCCACCTCCCCCTCCCGCTGGCCCTCCCCTTTTCCCCCCAATAGACCCCAGTGTTTAGTACTCCCCTTTCTGTGTCCATGTGTTCTCATTTTTCATCACCCGCCTATGAGTGAGAATATGCGGTGTTTCATTTTCTGTTCTTGTGTAAGTCATTCTTTTTTTTACCTGCACTTAGCCAATCCCACATTTTCTCTAAGGATATTGAATCCTGAATCAGCAAAAGAAGGACCAGAGTCTTCTTAAAACATGGCCTTGGCTATCGTTCTCGCTACTAACTTCTAGAGCAAAATCTTGTCTTTTGTCATTTTACCAAGTTTACCCTTCTGTTGTCCTATCAATTCAATAATTACCTGATATTCTAATACATTCCCTGGTTGCCTGAGCAATCAATATTCAGTTCCTTTGGCTTACAATCAAGAATGTGACTGACCTATGCTCTTTTGCAGGCTTGACTATTCATTGATTATGAAGACTCTAGCTTGATGCTGGTGCCTGTGATTTTAGATTCCAATAAAAGAACTTAATTGTTTTTAGGTATGAAATTAAATTTTAACTCAAAACATTGGCGATAGACAAACTTCTAAAACATCTCCTGGAACTATGATGCAGTATTCATATGCCAGATACTACAATGTTGATGCCATTATAACCCTTTCATTATATGTTTCCTCATCTGCCCTTAGTTAGACAAAGGTAAGGAAGGAAACATATATATATATATATGTGTGTACAGTACATAGATCTATATATGTATATATATGTAAAGAAATTCAAATTAGCAATTAATATTGGCTGAATAAGATAAAAATTCAAGGATGAGAAGACATTAAAAGATTTTCATGCTCATATTTGATGACTGTGATGCATAAAGTGTGATATAAACAAATCGGTGTCTTTCTGATTTATCCCAGATATGAGGAACTTTCTGCAAGTGAAATATGTCTTTTAAATTGCAAATTGGAAATTCTTACAATAAGAGTATATTACAAAATTTAAAATGGAGTATGTTACATAAATGATATCTTTAGAAAAAACTTCCTCTGTAGTAAACAAGATTTTGAAAACATTTTAGGCCTGAAACAGTTAACTTTATCTTACTTTCCATTCCAGATTTGTTTCATCCAGATGTCTGATTTTTGAGTAATAATGCTGGCTTGGGAGATAAAAATGGCAAATTTCATAAAAAATGATCCTGTTTTTGTGGAATTTTCAGCCTTATTTTTAAGGCTCATTATTACTCTTATATTGTTAAGTCTTTGTCACCAAATGTGCTTTCATAGTAGCATAATACCAAAGTCAAACCACTGGAGAACAGTAGATTTACGTAGTAAGTGTGTTAGAGGAAATCCCTCATTGAGTGGCAAAAGCATGTGTTAAATTTCAAGTTCGATGAGAGTGACACTAGCCTTTATTTATAATGACAGCTGCTTATAGGCTATGGAGACAAAGTAGATTAAGAATTTCCTGAAGCTTTTGCTCTGACAATCATGTGGCAGGAAGGACCCTGGATTTGGATGCTGAAGTAGAAATTATAAATTTAGTTTCCCACTTACCCCTAGGGGTTATGTGTAGAGTTTGACAGGTCAAGGCACTTGATGGAATCAGAATGGACCTGTATATGAAATCAAATATGCTTTAGCTCTGTTCTTAGAAATACACCAATAACTTACTTTACATTTATTGAATAAGTAACTTGGATTTGCATTAACAAAAAGAAGTTTTTCAGTGATAAAGGGAATATAAAAGAAAAAAGCTCAATATTTGCTTTTAATTTTTGGTTTCACTGCTTACTAATTTATAGAAAGGCCAGCAGGCAGGCAGAAGAAAGGCAGGAAGACAGGAGGGCAAGGAAGGGGGAAGGAAGGAAGGAGGGAGGAAGGGAGGAAGGGAGGGAGGGAGGGAGGGAAGGAAGGAAGGAGGGAAGGAGGGAGAGAAGGAGGGAAAAGGAAGGAAGAAGGGAGGGAGGGAGAGAGGGAGGAAGGAAGGGAGAGGAAGGGAGGGAAAGAACAAAGGAAGGAAGGAAGGAGGGAAGGGGGAAGGAGAGAAGGAGGGAAGGAAGAGGGAGGGAGGGAGAGGGAGGAAGAAAGGGAGAGGGAGGGAGGGAGGGAAGAAAAGAAAAGAAGGAAAGAGAAGAAAAAAGAAAAGAACTAAAAATCAAAGAAAGAGACAGGAAAGAAAGGAAGGAAAGGAAAAGGAATAAATGACAAAATGCCCAAGTATTAGGCAATGAGCACGTATACTGAATCCCAGTTGCCTGAATTCAAATCATGATCTGGGTTTTACAAACTGTGTGACTCAGGACAAGCTATTTAACCTGCTGGTGACACAGTTACATCACCTGCAATACAGATCAAACACAGGAGCTACTTCACAAGGTTGTATTACATATACTAAACATTGAAATAAGCTGTGTGTTTAAAACAGTGCTTGGCAAGTTGTATGTAATATTTGTTATTATAACTAATGTACTATTAATATGGTTTCCGCAACCCTGATGACTGCTTGCATAGACTCAAAGCAGTTAGAGAAATGACTTGACTTGAGTTCTCCTGGCATCTACCCCACTCTAGTTTCCTCTCAGGTCAAGAGATTACCTTCATAGCAAAGGTGATTGACACGAATCCCTCCACTATCATTGCCTGCCTTTTCACATATACTGTATTCTGCTTATTCGCAAAATCTCTCTTTTGGAGACCCTCTGGTCTTCCTTGAAGACCTCTGGCTTCTGTTGAGTTGAATTATGTCTTCCCCAAATTCATACATTGAAGTTCTAATCTCCAGTACTGCAGAATGTCACCTTATTTGGAATTAGAGTTGTTGTATTGTAATAGATTTGGCTAAGTTAGCATGAGTCCCCACTGGAGTCATTTGGACTCCTAATCCAATGTGACTGGTGACTTCATAAAAAAGGGACATTTGGACACATAGATAAAGACACAGGAAGAACACCATGTGAAGACTGGAGTTAGGCCACTAGTCAAGGAACCCCAAAGAAGACAGAAACCACCAAAAGCAAAGTAAAAGGCATGGAACAGATTAACCCGCACACCCCTCAAAGGGATTCAACCTCCTCAACACCTTAATTTTGGATTCCTGGCAGTCACCAGGGTTGTAGAACTATATTCATAATAATACATTCATAATAATAACAAATGTCTCTTTTCGAAGTCTCCCAGTTTGAAATACTTTGCCCTAGAAGAGTAGTAGTCTCAGGGAGGAGACATGTCAACTACACAACTTGCTATAGTTTATGCGTGTTGGTAACTTCTGTCTGGAAATATCTCCTTTTGACCAGTGTTGAGGCGTTCTTATGACCATTGACATTGACAGAACGTACTGCTTGTACTGTTGCATTTTCCTCACTGCCTGTGGGAAAAACTCTTAGTGGTTTTCTTGAGTCCCATATGGAGAGAAGCTGCTCTGCATTGCTACAAGATATTTCACTTTATATTGGAGAAATAGAAGAAAGATAATGTCACTTGCAGTTTGGATTTGTGAGCTTTGCCACTTGCAAAAGTGTAAACTTGAGGAAATTATTTAATGTCATCCTTCCCTCGTGATAAATAAGACAAAAGAAAGATGAAAATAAATCACTGAATAACTGCCCAGAAGTGAAATGATATATTTATCATCCATGCAGACATTTATTGAGTGCCTACCTATAGACATGAAACCAGGCAATGAGGTTTTTTTGTTTTGTTTGGTTTTGTTTTAATGTTCAAAACACAACCTGCCTTTGAGGTATTTACAATGCGGAGAGGAAGAGAGATACACATACACACAATACCGTAATTATAATATGCAATGAGAAATGTTTGACTAGAGTTGTTTCAAGGTTTTATGTGAACTCAAAGAAGTTCTAGGCTGGGGGGATGGGCGGAGGAATGAGCAGAGAATACTTCAATTAGCAGGTATGTGTGGCTGGGGAATCTTCACAAATGTCATCACATTTGAACTGAGCTGTAAAGAATTAGTGACAATTTACCAAATAGAGAAAGGATGATAAGGAACGGGTACCTGGCATGTGCATACACATAAGACCATGATTTTAGGGAAGGTCTCAGTCTATCTGGCTAAATGGCATGATGTATGTATGGACAAGTAACAAGAGATGTGCAGTTAACAGATGAATTTTAAGTCTTTGCAAATCTGGAAGAAAGAATCTCTCTTCTTAAGAATAAACAGTTTCGATCCTCCAAGTTCTAGAAAGAAATAACATAGATTACCTCTTCTTTGGTCATGAATCCAAGTTTCCATCAGAACTGTTTTTAAACCTTCTCAGTCTTTCAGTAACAACTTGTCTTCCTTAACCAGACAGTCTACCAGCAACCCCCCATCTCCAGTGGCCACGCTTGTGAGAGTCTGAAAGGTCAACCAGACTCTCAGCACTACTGCTTCTAAACCTGCAGATCCCTGAACTCTGTACTTCCCCAAACCCTGTATAAAATCATCAGTTTCTTTGTTCGGAGATAGAACAACTATAGCTCTTCCTTGCTTACTATGCAATACTGATATGGTTGCCTCTGAGTCTCTACCCAAATCTCATGTCAAATTATAAGTTCCAGTTTTATAGCGGGGGACTGGTGAGAGATGATGGAATCATGGAGGCAGACATCCTCCTTGCTGTTCTTGTGATAGAGTTCTTAAGAGATCTGATTGTTTGAAAGTATGTGAGCTTCCCCCTTTGCCCTCTCTCTTCCTTCTGCTCTAGCCCCGTGTGAAGATTGTGCCTTCTTTGCCTTCCTCCACGATTGTAAGTTTCCCAAGGCTTCCCCAGCCATTCCTCCTTTACAACATACAGAACTGTGAGTCAATGAAACTTCTTCTCTCCATAAATTACCAAGTCTGAGGTAGTTCTTTATAAGCAATGTGAGAACGGCCTAACAAATTATTTCTGCATTGATTTTATATACTGACACTATTTAATGCATTTATTATTGTACCTCTTCCCTGCCTTTTATTTTCTAAAATATTTAATAAGCACCTACTTTAATAAGCCTGTCTCAGTAAGGACCAAAGACACAGAGACTGGTTCTATTATGTGTGGGAGTTGTCCCAGAAATTCATCTAGTGGGTCATATGGATACTAAAATACGTTAACAAAACGTGTGTTTCATAAATGAGTGAGTGCAGTAGAACTAACAGTTGTTAAATGTTTACAATGATACGTAGATTACACTAGTTATTTCACATAATTTAATTTCGTTAAACATCACAGCAGTACCCTGAAGGCTTTCTTTCCAAACAAGAACTACTATACCAAAGGCTTAGTAACTGTATCAAAGAGGCAAAGCAACAATGTGGTTTCATTTTCGGCTGGCTTCAGAGCTGGTGGTCTTCCTCTTGCCCGTATAAGGCCTGCAACCTTTAACATGCAAGCATACCTTAGGAAGCCTTGAAATAAGAATAACTCTGCCTAGACATGGGGAGGAATTTCTCCGTTGTTAAATATAAAGTTGAACTGTAGCCATGTAAACTTTCAGACTGGTAGCCTGAAGCAAATCTCACGCTAAAGTGTGTACATATATTTGCTGATAACATTAAATATGTAAAACAATATAGTTTTTCTCTAGTACTTTATTTGTATTAAATATTGTTTTTATAGAATTATAAATTACTGTTTTTCACATTTGAACTTGAAAGAAATATATAGAAAAGAATTAGTCCTCAGGGAGCATGTATATTGATATTTATTAAGCAACTACTTACCATTTACACATTTTATTCCAGTAATCCTCTGTGACTGAAAATTGCATAATTTCTATTTCATGGATAAGAAAACTGGGGCATGAAGTGGTTATGTAAATTCCCCTAAGAACTTATATGTAGTATGTGGCAAAACCAAAATGATATTTTTTCTGTTTTAAAATTAACTTTTCATAAAAATAATACTTATAAATAAAATAAACAAATGGGTAAAAGAAGTCTTGACAAGGTTTTGAACACTTTTCAGTGATACTTCCTTAGAGTTAAAAGCAGATACATTTTTCCTTTTGGTACAATATCAGAATTAGTAGAAAGATGCTAGAGATTTATGGGTATTCTTCTCAATTTCAGCTTGAAAATGTCCTCTTCTTATTTATCATTGTAATCAAAGATTAATTAAACCACATTCAAAATTACATATCCATTTTACAGAGGATCTGAGAATGAGAAAGTCAATGTTGATGCTTGAAATAACCTCAAAAATTCTAATTAGTTTTATGTAATACCTTCCATTTACTTCTCTTTAATGTTAAGGTGTTGATGAAAATCTTCATAGTTTGCAAAATTAGGAAATATAGAAATTACTCTTTTACAAAAAACTATATCAAGTTTTTGAACAGTGGCATTGAGTAATTTTCATTTCGTATACTCTGACTCTGGAAGTTTCACTTTCAAAAATACTGCTTGCTGAAACTTCCAAGAAATAGAACTAACAGCATGACTATACCAAAAAGAGAAAAAAGTAAAATAATCTGTTCTTTTTTTTCTCTGAGTCGTTTGAAGTAAGTCCTCTGGGACATAGCACTAAACATCAACTTTGCTTGTAGGCTTTAATATGACAGGATCAAAGAGCTTATTAGAATGAATTACTTGAGAGGACTCAATGGTTGTATTTCCCTAACCTATAAAAACAAACCAAAAGTAGAAAAGGCAGAAAACAATCCCTAAATCATAAGAGAAACAGATTAGGAGGCACCATGCTCCAGCTTAGTTCAATCAGATGGCAGGACAATATGTTGATAATTATAATCTCTTACATATGCTCAACCTCATTGAATTGTTAACAAGCTCTCCACATACACGGCATGTGTTTAAACATACATGACAGCTTTATGAACAAATTTTAACAAACAATGATAATACTATTTAAAACATTTATATTTTGAAGTAATTTTAGATTGACAAGAAGAATCACAACAGTAATAGGGAGTTTTGTTTACGTCTTCACCCAGCTATGGCTATTATCATTTTACATAATCACGATATATTCATGAAATCTAAGAAGAAGAAAATGAAAAGACGTTTATTAACTGAACTACAGGTTTACTTCAGAATTCATCAGATTTTGCACTAATATCTTTTTTCTTGTCCGTGATCTAATCTACCGTAACACTTTGTCACAATGTATTTCCTCGATCTCCACCAAACTGAGAATTTCGTGGTCTTTTTTGTTCATTTGTTTGTTTGTTCTTTCATTACCCTGACAATTTTGAAGAGCCTTGGTCAGTTATTTTATACATGTCTCTCAATTTGGGTTTGTCTGATGTGTTTTCATGATTGAACAAGGATTATAAATTTTAAGAGAGACTGTTTCGCTGAAAGTAAGTTTCCTCTCTCATCGCATATCAGCCGGAAGATGACAACAATATGACTTACTATTGATGTTTTTAACCTTGGTCACTTGGATAAAGTGCTGTCTGATGGTATCCTAAGTAGTCACTAAGTTTCTCTGTCCATAATCTGTTCCTTAGATTTCAGTCATGAAACTCATTTCATACTCAAGGGCAGAGAAATTAAGCTTCTCCTTCTGAAAGGAGGAGTGTGAAAGAATCCATAGTCAAATGTTAAAACCACCGGAGTAAGTAATAAATATTTTGGAGAAAATGAGTTGAGGCTAGGCAAATATCCTGTTACTCCTTAACCTTTGCCCACTGATTTTTATCATACATCAATTGCCAGGAAGAATTATTACAGGCTGGTTTAATGATGATTTCTAATTTTTCTCATTCATTTTATGTGCATTATTTGTAGTTCTTCTGTAAAAAAGGTCTGTTCCTTTTCCCTTATTTATTAATCATTTATTTACTCAATCATTTATTTATGTCAGTACGGATATGTACTACCGAACTAACACATTAATTAATATTTGTATTTTTTGTTAAAAACTTGGGACAATTTATCTTTATTGCTACTATTAACCATTTAATAAATAGCTATGGTGTACTTAACACTACATACTTTATTTGGAAAAATCTATTATAGTTTATAGAGTTATATTAAGCAAGAGGAAATAAAAACACAAAATCAAATTATTATCTTCCACTTGGCATTCAAAGGAAAGCTCTCCAGTGTTTTTCTGCTTTTCCCCCCTAACACCTTAAGGGGAGTCAAGTTTATTTTTCTTTTTTTTCTATTTTTTACAAGAAAGGAAAGCATAGGCAGAAAACATGGAAAAGAAATTGAGAATCAACATTTCAGAGTAGGTAAACATGAGAAGTTCAAAGTGAAGAAAGGGTTAAAATGCAAGAGGAGAGAGATGACCAAGGTTCATTTCATGTAATGTAATAGAAAGGTCCAAGAATGAGGAATTGTCTAAATAAATTATGATTACCCATAGGATGAGTTATTACACAGCCACTCAAATAATCCTTTTAAAGAATGTGCAACTGTCTGGGAAAGGTCACGGAATAAAGTAACGAAGAAAAAAAAACAATGACAGGATAAAAAAGACACCACGATTCTAACTTGGCTTTTTAAAAAAGAAAAAGAATATGAAGAAATGGGTACATGATATATGTATGTAGATGCAAAAATATACTTTGTTTTTTGAGACTGATTCTCACTGTGCTACCCAGGCTAAGGTGCCGTGGTACAATCTCGGCTCACTGTAACCTCCGCCTCCTGGGTTCAAGCCATTCTCCTGCCTCAGCCTCCCGAGTAGCTGGGATTACAGGCATGAACCAGCATGTACAGCTAATTTTTGTATTTTTAGTAGAGACATGGTTTCTCCATGTTAGCCAGGTTGGTCTTGAACTCCTGACCTCAGATGATCCACCCGCCTCGGCTTCCCAAAGTGCCGGGATTACAGGCGTGAGCCACCATGCTGGCCAAAAATACACTTAAAAAAAAAAAAGAAGCTACTAAACAATCCTCAGCACCTAGTCTATCACAGTGCCTAGTCGCCTACTTGGCATCTACTGAATTAATTATTGAATACAAGAAAATATTAATCGTAGTTATGGCTGGGCAGTGGAATAGTTGATGACTTCATATTTCTTTTTTATGTTCTTTGCGTATTTTCCAAGCTTTATATTCTGAACATATATCATCTGGCATCTCAAGAAGAAGTTGCAGTTAAAATAAAATTAAACAACAGTTGATTTTCAACTGTCCTCCAGCTTGCAAAAGTGACTCTTTCGAAGTGTTTTGCTACTGTATCAACTAGAGATTATTTTTAGAAAGAAAACAGTATTTAGAAAAAAATTCTAAATTAAAAACGAACTTTTCTAATTAATCAACCTGAGAACTTGGCCGCTCAATAGCAACGGTGTAGGTCATCTGAAAAGCAAACAGAATAATTGTAACTGCTTTAGGAGTCTTTGAAGTTATAGATTAAGCCAGTGGGAAATTAGCCAGATTGCCATTATAGCTGAAAAGTGCCGGAAGGCCTCAGCAGCCAGTGTAATTATGCAAGCTTTGTGAGCCTTGAAAATTTTGTGATTGTAATGCGTGCTCTTAGCCTTCATAAAGTTCTCCACCAACCTGCATTCTTTAAACTGCTGTCTGGCCCAAGGCTGAGCGATAAATTAGGAGAGAAAAACAAATATCACAGCAAACCTTTCCTTCATATCAGGAGTTTCCTTACCCCTTGTGTTCCTAAAGGCTGCTGGAGTAGACATGTACTCCACCCCTAGGGACCACGGTGGTGTGGAGACATTGCCCTTCCCATGAGCCTTTTCTTGCAGGGCAGACACAGGCACCACGCAGCTGTGTCTAATTATGGCTGGAAGTAGTTCCATTTAAAAAGGGGCCAGCTGGGTGCAGACAGGGGTCGTTGATAAGATTAGGGACTCATCACAGTCTAGTAAAAATTCAGGTCAGTGTTCAGAGGTGTGGGAGAGGTGAGTCCCAAATGATCCTTTGATAATTGCCATAGTAGATATGCTTTGGGCCCTCTTGAAAATGAATTGTGCTCTATACTCAAATGCTGCCCAGCTGTGAACTGAGACAGAAAGAAATACTGTGGTGTGAACGTAGACCTTTATTTAAGTAGTGAAATAATGAAGAGAAGGGTGCAAGCAGGGGAGACATATAATCAAAATGCCTTTACGTTCATACAAGGACAGAACCGTAAGTGAAGAATAAAAGATGATCTCAGAGAAAAGACTTTCCTTTCCATTTGAAGGTTCTTCTCTGGAGGGTAACAGGACTCCAGGGAGAAGAAGACTTGACTAAGAACAAGTGTATTCCATCAAACTCAAAGAGTAAAATTTGTCTTATGTGTGACCTTTGATTTTTGCAGGTTCCTTGCCAAAGACAGCATTTCAGACAAGGAGCATCTGGTTTGGAATATCTGACAAAAATATTATGTAGGACAGTGGCCTTAAAGTTTGAGGGGCAGAAATCACATTAAGAATTTAGCCAAAACTATTGATTCCGACCCCCATGCAAATTTCCGCCTTCACACAAAATGCATAATTCAGGAGGTTCAGACATTCCCTTGATACTATACTAAGGCACTTGGACCTGTGAGCCCCAGTTTAATAATCACTGATGTAGAAGTCAATGACAAGTAATTTCCAATAATGTTTTCTCCCAGGAGCTCAAGAAAATTCTCAAATTTCTCAACTACCTTAGCTCGATTCTTAAGAGAAAGATAGAATCTATTTTTTACAGATAGAGACACCAAATGTATACGAACGGATTTTTGGCGGTGATTCAAGTCTGAGAAACGCAGCCATCAATTTCCTATCCTATGTTCAAAAGGCTATTGTTCTCTTCCAATCCACTAGTTGGTTTGTAAAATGAACCAGGAACTTTTAGAATTAGTGGAATATGTCTGTGGAGGCAAGAATATTCAGTTCACCAAAGAAACCCGGCGATGCTGTCTCCTAGTGCTGTGATACGTCATTACAGCATGGGAACACAAAGCTGCACATTTCTAAAACCCGTTCTTTAATTAAAATTATTTAATAACTGAAAATATTCTCAGAATTAGAAAAGTAACAATTATTTTAAAACTATTGATTTATTCACATTAATTTAACATTTATATTAATAAGATAAAGTACTGTCAACTATAAAAAACACAATATCTAAAAGAACTGTAAAAACTCAATTGATAGGACTTTCAAAACTAATGTGAATCACAACTTGATATTTGAATATAAATATTTCCATAGCCCCAGTGCAAATTTTAAAAATATTATTCTACTTTCTTCACTGAATTCAACTGTCTTCTTTTACCATAGTTAGACATAAATGTCCATAGCAACTTTCCTAAAACGTCTCTATTAGCATTCTCCACTATCCTCAAAGAATATGTGTATATCCACACACATATACAGACATATATGTATATCCATACACATATACAGACACACATTATAGGTGATATTGCCATTCAGTTTCATCATAATGTTTTTCTTTTAATTCTCTGGGGATTTCATTTTGCTCCATAGAGACTTGGAGAAGAGAAAAAGTTCTTGAATCTTTAACTCAACTTAGTTTGGTGTTTTAAGAGAAATAATCTATTTTTTCCAGATAGGATCCATTTTTTCCAGACAGACACCAAGGCAAAGGGAAGTCAAATGTTGATGAAGGTTATTTGGTAGCAACTCAAGACTAAGAAATGAATATTCTCAGATGAGAGCCGTGCCTCCATCCAGCTTCCCTTTTCAGTGCCCTTCCTCAAGCTGATGAGCATGTCAGCTGCTGAATGTTGATAGCTGAGCTGTGTGTCGACTTATAAGATGATGGCACATCCCAGAAGTCAGCTTTGGCCAATGACTGACTGAGGCAAGGACACAGAGGCCCAACTCTCCTCCCTCTTCCCCTCCCTCTTTCCTCAATTTGTAATAACTCCAAAAGTTCACTCAGCCTGAGAGCTGCCCATAGAATCAGGTGAAGCCTCAACTGCAATTGGAATTTGTTTGCTTTCCAAGGTCCAGCCCCATTTCCTTTGGGGGATTTATATACAATTTACATTGATATAACTTTCCTTTTTAACAGCTTTTTAGAAGTACAACTGATGTACAAAGAACTGCACCTGTTTAATGTATACAGTTTGATGACTTTGAAAATATGCACACACCCATGATACCATCATCTTAATCAAGGAAACAGATATATCTAACACCTCCCAAAGTTTCCTTGTTTCATTTTTGTTGTTTTTTGGGGGGTGGGGGAAAAAGGGAAGTTGATAAGAATATGTAACAGGCAATCTATCCACTTCACAAATTTTGAAATGCACAGTATCACCTTGTTCACTACGGGCACTACATTGTAAAGCAGATCTCTAGAATTTATTCCGCTAGTGTAACTGAAACTTCATATATGTCGAACATCAAGTATGTGTCTTTATCTAAGCCAATATACAGCCTTTGAAAAATGGACCTAGAGACTTTATTTAGATTTCAGTGTTTTCTCAGTAGTGTTACTTTGTTCTGCCAAGATCCAGGCTATAGGATACTGCATTGCTCAGTCATCCTGTCTCTTTAGTCTCCTCTAATCTGTGATGATTTCTCAAGCTTTCTTTGTTTTTAATGAACTCGACAATTTTAAAGGGTCTTGATCAGGCATTTTGCAGTATTTTTCTCAATTTGTGTTTAATATTTTCTCATAATCAGCCTGGGTTATTCAGTGGAAAAAAATTATTTCCGAGGTGAAGTGTCTTCTCACTGCATCTTCTGAGGGGTACGTGATAGCAGCATGACTCAGCAAGGGTGACACTGAGCTTGGTCATTTGCTGAAAGTAGCATCTGCCAGGTTGTTCCACTATACAATAACTGTTTCTCCACCTCCTAGCTCTCTCCTGAAAGCACCTCCCAATAAAATTCCCACATACGACTCTCAGTCTCAGAGAATGTTTCCAGAGGACCTAAATTATGTACATTGCAACATTTACTCACCTTTCTTCAGCCAATATCCTCAAAACATGAAATTGCTGAAAAAGCCATTGAAATTCAGTTTTGCTGGAAAATACAAAATGGGAAACATGTTATTACAATTAATATTAATTTCGTAGTCATGCTAATATTATACAAGAATTATATACTTTTACAAAATGCATAAGCTAAGTTATTTTCATGAAATAGCTTTAATTCAAGGAGCTTATAGAAATAACCATACATATTATGTAGCTATATCGATTATCATTTACATTTATGTTGATCCTGGTGATGGTCTAATGCAAAAAAATGTATGCAAATTATATTATACATAGATCCTGCCCAAGGATTTACATTTCTATGTTCACCAATTGTCCAAACTACTAATTAGCCACATTAGAATTTCACACATTCCACTCTGAATCCTTTTAAACCAATCAGTGAAGTCACATTTTTAAAAAAATCACTGTCGTTAGTAGAATTTATACTGAGCATTAGAATTTATACTGAACATTACTGGATCTGATATTCATGTCTTCACCACATCAAGATTTCCATTGGGAAAAAAATCTCTGATTAAGCTCACCTAACTGTATAAAATAACTATCACTTCAATTTCAATGACTTTTACTTTATATTCAGTAAAGAAATATTTATTCAAGAAGAATAAAGCTAGTGATTTTTTTTATCAACTGTCTTTGTACAAATTGAATGCTTTCTTAGAAAAAGCCTCAAATTCTCCCTGGCTTCTCACATGCTCACATTGTACTATGTGAATATATCTGTCAAACTTTGAGTTATAGGATAAACTCTCTATTTCATCTCATAACTAAATTATCTGTTTTGATTGTGAAGAAAGTGAGGCTTTTTAAACATATTTTAGAAAGGAAGTAGTATCTAGTTTCGAAAACAAGCTATCTTCTAGTCCAAAAAAAAAAAAACCACTGTGGGTGGGCTCAGTGGCTCTCACCTGTAATCTCATCACTTTGGGAGGCCTACGTGGGAGGATCACGAGGTCAAGAGACTGAAACCAACCTGGCCAACATGGTGAAACCTCATCTCTACTAACAATACAAAAATGAGCTGGGTGTGGTGGCGCATGCCTGTAGTCCCAGCTACTTTGAAGGATGAGGCAGGAGAATCACTTGAACCCAGGAGGGGGAGGTTGGCGTAAGCTGAGATCACACCACTGCACTCCAGCCTGAAGACAGAATAAGACTCCATCTCAAGAAAGAAAACATAAACAATGCTGAACTTGGAATATTTTCTTTAAAAAAAAAAAACTCAGGAAAGATGATGATTTAGATTATAAGCTTTGATGTCGTTTGCTGCAATCACCACGTAAGACAAAACATTCTTTATTTTTGTAGGCAAAAACTTTGAGAAAAGTGATGCTGTTGCAACGTATCATGTGTGCTCATGATACCAGGTTATTCTTCCTTGACAGGGGACACAAATCCTGAATTGTCTTCCCCCGGCCTGGCAGGTCATCCTCACTGTAAATTGACCCACATATATCAAATTAAAGTAAAAGTCTCTTTGGAGACTGGACAGACTGATTTCCTTCATAGTTAAATGGAATGGCCCAGGGAGCTATGCAGCTTTTGGCATCTCATTGATTTCTTTGTGTCACTGCAGAAATGTTACTTTATCTGTGAGGACTACCTTAAATACCTTATTTAAAATATCACTTTTTCGCAAGGCTACTCTCTATCCCCCTTCTGGCTTAATAGTTTCCCCTGTAGCACTCACTGATACTCTAATAAACTGTATTTTGCTTGTTTTTAAAATATCTCTCTCCTTGTTCTAGAATGACACCAACATGAGGACTGAGACCTCTTTCTTTTGTTCACACTGTATGTCTAGCACCTAGAACAGTGAATGACACATACAGATATTTCATGAGTTTTAAATAAATACGTGGATAAATATGATTGTTAAACAAATCTGTGTGAATTGTTTGCTAGCCTTGATCCATAGAGGAAAAAGCAAATATAAACATTTGTAATTAATTTCTTCCAAATGATTTTTGGATATTATACTAAAAAGAACGTTCTCTACTATACAGCACATAGCTTATCCTCCTCTCCATCTCCTTCCCTGCATTAACCACTAATAAAATGGCTATATCTTTGTCAGACTCCTTTGGCCATAGCATACAAAGTAGCAAATTAATTTCTAGAATTCAAGCAGGTGATTCTTTGGAGGTCCATTTTTTTTTTTAGCAAGATTCATCACCTATAAATAATAATCCTTGAGCTTTCCTTTTTCACAGCTAAGAGTCACTACCATTTCAAAGACTACAGATATATGCATTTATAATTGTATTGACTATTACCAGAGAGTAGCTTATGGCCTCCAGGGTTTCATTATAGTTTATATAGTTTGCCGCATTCATTCTTTTTCCAACTTGCTGTGTCTTATTGGATGTGTTGAAGGTGCTTCTATTTGACATTAATTCTTCTAAACCTAAAAATGACAGTAAATGATTGAAAGTCATAAGCATTTCTTTGAAACCTTTTCTAAATAGAAATTTTAGGTGTGTAACAGGATATATTCTAGAAAAGTGCATGCTATCAGGACTTTAAAAGATCATTATGAAAAAATCAAAGAATTATATCCCACACACTTGTGATTTCTAGTTGGCTTATGTAGAAAAATACGGCAATAATATGTATCATCATCCTGACTATGTAGGCCAGTTTTGACCATAGTATTCACATCTGAAAGGTGACTTTGAAGTTAGACAAATGGTCCAGTACAGCACCACACCAGTTTCATTACCTCACCATTCCTGATGCTTGTGCTTAATGCAGTCACTAGCCAAAACTATCAACTTGTGCCGTTTTTAAAAGGCTGTGCTTTAAGAGATTTCTTTAGGAAATGTGAAACTAGTAAATTTGCCTTTATGTATAGACTTGTCTGGGCCCCCCAAAAAGGATATGTCACAGGTAACAAAATAGAGCACATGGTTAAAGGAGGTTGAAGCAACAGACTTACTCATCATTTGTGCCATTTTGATGGTTACAGGTTATGGCAACTGGTTCCATATATATATATGCACATAATATCTTTCCTGGTTATATCTTTCCAATGGTGTTATGAAAATAGACTTCAGGTTAAGACAACAGAAACATCCATCCTGTGGCTTCAATGGTAGTCATCACCTAGAGAAACAAACGGCAGCTTTGGATAAGTCCCTGCTGGAATTGTCTTCCTTTTGGTTCAGTGGATTGCATTTAGCTGACTTGTTCCCAAAAGTGCCACACCATCTTCTTCCCCTTCCAGGTTCAATAGCTTATTATTCCAAGCAGACCTTCTTATTACAGGAAACTTTCCATTCAAGGAGACTCCAATTTATGGCCATTTACTTTTAATGTGTTTTTCTTCACTTTTCTTGTCACTTTACTTCATTGTCAAAGATGAAATGGGGACAAAGCCTGCCCTCTTTGACTAAGATGACTCTGTCCACACATTCACGAGACAAGGAGGGTAGAATTCATTTCACATTGTTTGAAAATGGTGTCTTTTCTTTGCCAATCCAATCTTCTTGTTCTTGCAGTGAGATGACCATATTAAATATAGCCTATTTCTTCTCAGTAGATTGACAAGTCCCAAACATGGAGTTATAACTCCCTTCATTGTATTGTTTTAACACTCAGCATTAGAATAAAATATTTCATAGCTGGGAAAAAACGACTTTTACTATAGAAAGTTCTGTTAAAGCTACTGATATTCTTAATTTCTTCTGTAATTAATAAATGTTACTGTATTTTAAAAGGTCTCAATTAAGTTACTGGATGAAATAACCATGAAACTATTAATAAAACAGTGAAAATCTCAGCTAATTTACACAAAACAATTGAATTATTTGTTCAATAAATTTCCTAAAAAAAAAAACTTTAAAATATTGAGACTTAACTTTGAGGTGTATTTTAAAATATTTTCATGTATCAGGAAAGTTTCAGGGAGTTTTAATAATTTCTTTAACAATGCATCTTTCTATATTTCATCTGTAGCAGTAAATATACACACTAGAATATGCTCCTTCAGGTGGGAGTACTATTTCTTACATGTTTCCTTAATTCACGCATTCTTCATTGTCCCACATACATTAAGCAATTAATGAATATTTGGTGAATACATGCATACACACACATTTTTCTAATGTCCTTTTATCCATTATTTTGTTTCTTTTTCTGATTGTCGCTCCTTTGTTTAACCAATATTTAGCAAGCGCTCAGTGTGTCCAAGGATTGTTTTTAAACAGTTAAGACACATCAGTAAACAGTATAGCAAATGATCCCGGCCTCATGAAGTCAGTTTTGATGATATAAATTCAAATGACTTGTCAACACGTGTTTTCATCGTCAAATACTGTTCTCTGTAAGGGTGGAGGAGAGGAGAGTGCATCTGGGTGGAATATTGTGAATTATACAGGATATATTATAATCAAATATGGAACTAAAACTGAAGAAAATATTCCAGGAATTACATGACAATAGATGATCATTTCTCATGTTTAAGTATTCTCTCACTCATTAGCTATTATTTTTTTCTAGATATTTATAGGGTGGTTGGCGTTCATGAATGCTGTAAAACACTGGTCCGCTTACAGTCTCCCCTTACTTTTGTTTCAATATAGATTGGCTGCAACTGACTGATGCCATCTGGAGAAGCAAAAGGGAGTCATTGTTAACACCTAAAAGCTTTTTCTCTGGGTAATAAGCAGTAATAAGCATCCTTTCAAGCATGTAGCTCGAGGTCCCTACCACCTCTCCCAGAGAATTCCCCTGGAATAAGTTGGAGGAAGTGGGCGAGATTAAACAGGTACAAGTGCCTTCCTGTTGCCAACATTCATTCCAGGATTTAGTGGGAAACTGCCTGGAAATGTGGAATCATAAGATTCAAATGCAAAATCAGGTTCTAAGACTTCAATATTCTGATCTATATGTTAAGTCCTCTAAGGAGTAACTTAATATTATGGTATTGTGATAGTTAATTCAGGTAATATATGTCAAGTGGTGAGGACAGTAACTAACATATTGTTAAAATAGATCAGATTTCCTACATCAGCTTTCAACATCAGGATAAAGAAAACATACTTTATTTTCATCCAATTAAAATGATGATACCTACTGGTTGGAAACAAGAAAAATACATAAAAATATAAAGGCAAGAAGAAAACTTCATTTGATACATCACAGATTTCTTTTTGTTTTTCAAGTAGTTTGCTATTACAAAAATGTGTGGCAATGAATATCTCAGCGACTAATCTTCATCTGTTTCTGATTTTGTCCATAGAATAAATTCCTAGACATAAAATTGAGTCAATTTTTAATGTCAATATTTTAAAAGTATTTATCAATTTACACTAGAGCAATCTGATAGCTCCTAGATTATCTCACCCTGACTATTGTCTCTTAACTGTTTTGCATTTGATAAAATTGCACCCTTGTGCTTTTTTTAAAAAAAAAAAAAATTGCATTCTTAAACTATTATTCAAGCCAGGTTGATTTTATTTCTATTTATTTGAATTACTTTAGGCTGAAATAAGTGTTTTCTACTGGAGTTTAATCTTTTTATAATCTACACATACTTAGTTATAATTTTGGTTTTTAATCACTTGTTTTAATGAGTAAAACATTTATTTTCCAATTTATCTTTAACTTTTGTTTATATAATTTTTGATAAATACTCTAATTTTTTGATGGTTGTCAACTTTAACGTTTCTTTTGATTTCTTCAATTATACTTAATCTGCAGAGGTTTTCTGCGTGAGATTAATTAAATTTTATTATATTTTCTTCAGTTTCATTTTTATTTTCTAAAGCCTTTTTGTATTTAACTATTTAATCTCTTTAGTTTTTAACTGTAAGAGAGTATATGAGTATATGTTTTCTTGTACCTGCTTTTTACTTAGGATGAAAAGAGGCTTTAATGTAAAGTTTTCCACATGGCTGAATTTCCCAATACTGTGGACTTTGTTTCGCTCCTCTGTCCTTCTTCAGTGACTGGAAGATCTCTGTGTTGTTTTAAGTCCAGTGGCAATTCTCTCGGTTTTCCATAAACATTCTTTGGCATTTTCTTCTTATTACAACTAAAAATTAAGTGAGAGACTTTTTAAAGCCTCTTTATCAGATATAAAACGTAACTTTTTTCTTCCTTATTCTCTTTTCTAACTTGTAGTATTAGATTCTTATTATGACTAAAATATTATTTTTATTATGTGTCATCTTTTATAAGTTCATAAGCTGATATTTATAATTATGATTACCAATACTGTGCTATATAACAGATTTTAGTACTCAACAGCAGATCTTTGTTCATAGCACATAATTTAAGAAATATTTTCAAAAAGATTGTGTGGTGGAAATGAGCCCTGTGTTCTTGCCTACACAGGAAACCTACAACATTATCTATAAGTACAACTTCTTGACTTCTTTAAGCCTCACGTCCCTCCTCTGGAAAAATGAGGATGGAAGTATTATCTAATTCATAAAGTGCATTTGGGAATTAAGTGAAGTGAAGCTAGTTAATAGGTAATCACCATGTTTGACACTATTTAATTATTATCATTATCATGAGATTCTTCTAATTTCTTTGCAATAAATATGCAACCTGGATGTCAGGAAAAGTGTTTGGTTACAGAAGGAGTCTCCAATACCCAGGATACAGACTTATACAGTTCTGAAGTCTATTAGGAACGGGACTGCCCAGCAGGAGGTAAGTGGTGGACCAGGGAATCTTCATCTGTATTTACAGCCTCTCCCCATCACTGGCATTACTGCCTGAACACTGACCCCTGTCAGATTAGTGGCAGTGTCAGAATCTCATAGAAGCATGAACCCTATTAGGTACTGGGCATGTGAGGGGTCTAGGCTGCATGCTCCTTACAAGAATATAACAAATGCCTGATGATCTGAGGTGGGACAGTGTCATTCAGAAACTATCATCCCCACCATCCCTGGTCCATGGAAAAATTATTTTCCCCAAAATGGGTCCCTGGTGCCAAAAAGGCTGGGACCACTGACTTATAGGATTTGTCCTTCATATATGGAAATTGTCTTTTAGTGACAAGTCATCTGCTAGAAAAAGAATCCAAGACCAGCTTGAATTGTATTCTGCTCTTAGTGTTATGTTTTTGTTAGTGCGAATAGACATATAAAGAAGACTTTGTTTTCACTTCTCATGAAAGGGCATACGGTATCTCAAGATTATTTTTTTCTGAATCTTAATGGAGCATTTCAATTAGTATAGCTACAGTTAGACGTCTTTTTTATCTATGGAAATTATTCTTCAGTTATGTTCTTTAGTGTTGTTTCTATTTTAAACGTATTCTCTTTGAGCTTCTTCAGATCCTCTTCTAATTCAAAGATTGGCTTTCCATTATTTCTTTATCACATCTGAACTCTGTCCTTTTCCCTTCCTTTGGGAGAGCTTCTATTTATCGTACTCACTGATATCATCTCCTAATCCATCTCACTTAGCTGTTTTCTGCCTTGGATTCACCTTTAGGTTCTGCTACAGGATGTTTAGTTTTTCCATGCATCTCTCTTTGCTCTTAATCATTGTGGTGGGTTGAATTGGCTACCCTAAAAGTTTAGTCCAAGTCCTAAGAGCCAAGTGTCATATTCAGAGTCCAAGTGCTGAATATGACATTATTTGGAAAGAATCTTTGCAGCTGTAATAGAGTTGAAAATTTCAAGATGACATTGTTCTGAATTTAGGGCTGGCCCCAAATCCAATTACTGGTGTATTCTGAAAAGTAAGAGGAGTGAGATTTTAGGCATAGTGACACAGAGCAGAAGGCTGTGCAAAGAAAGGGGAAGAAATGTAAAGCAAACCAAGGATCTTCAGCAACCACTAGAAAATAGGAGAACAGAGAACCGATTCTCCTGCAGAGCCTCCACAAAGGACTCAATGCTCTCAGCACCTTGACTGTGGGCTTCTTATCTCCCAAACTGTGAGGGAATACATTTATCTTGCTTTCAGCTGGTATCTTTGGCAGCCCTAGGCAACACTTTTTATTCATTCTATTTTTTTAAAATTTATTTTCATCTGCTATGTAGTGACAATTCTTTCAAGAGTTTGGTGGCAAGCTGTCAGCACTAAATCTTAATGTTATTTTCTTTTTAATTTTTTTCTAATTTTTCTTCTTTTTTAATTGATTTTTTTCAAAGGCATTTTAGGGGGCAATAAGTAAGTTTTCACAGGGGATTCTAGTCAAATGCCCTTTTAAACAAAATCTTTACTCATATCGATAAACAAATATGTACATAATTATCAATCAAAGATACAGTTCAGATCAAATCACATTGAAAGGACATGAGGAAAAGAAAATTTAACATGCTGCATTTTATTTAATCATATCAATTGTTAGATTGATCCTTTTATATCTCTAAAAAGAAAATCATATTGGAAATGTGTATCTTTTCTCAGTAACAGAAAATTCATAAAGTCTGCCTTCCTTTGGATTTTCCCAGAAGCAAACCCTGAAGCAAGGGTTAGAATACACTTAGTTTGTTTTGGAGTGATCCCAGAAAACACCAATAAAAGAGTGAGAAAGTGAGACCAGGATGGGAAGTCAGCCAGTAAGGGTTGTTGTCAGGCAGTAATACCACTGCAGCTATCCGGAGCTTAGCTGTGCTGAGAAACTCTGGGCACTAGTGCAAACCATGATATTCCACTCCAGGGAGGGAGCTAAAGTATTTATATACCAACTGCTCTCTGTCATTAGTCCTGTTCTTAGAGGTAGGGATGGCAATGTTCCCTGAGCACTTGTGCTAACTGGGCGGCAAAGCAGGCTCTGGAGAGCTGAGAAATAACTTAGGGAAATAAATACGTGCTGTCAATTGGGAATCAGACCAGGGTACTACATAGTTTTAGGGAGCATGGCAGTGCACTCATAGCATCTGCAGCAGTGGCATTGAAATACAGTGTTTCTCTCAAAATACCTGAGAGCCTACCATGGCTAGCATGATTTCCAAATAGACACAGCATCGCCATGTCCTCTTGGTCTTTCCGTCATGCTTCCTAGTTGGCTGTAGCAGATCCAAGCCTTGTGTTCTTTCCACTTCAATCAAAGAAGAAAGAGAAAGGGTGTTCAGCAGATATGTTCTCTGCATGAGTTTTTTTGTTATCAGAAGGGAAAAATCTTCCCCAGAATCCCCCCAGCTGGCTGCTTAATACCACATTGGTCTAATAGAAAAAGGAGTGGGCCTATTCTTCAAGAACTTTTCAGTTAATATGTGAACAAAACTGAAGTTTGATAGCAAAGAAGGCATGGGGAATAAAGAAGGTTTGTGGCGGCAGCAGCCTAATCTATTACATAATATAAAAGAAAAAATAAACCCGAAGACATTGTAGATGCAAAAACTCTTACCTCAGTTCTATGCTTTCATTCTTGTATATATATATATAATCTGAGTAGGTGTATGCATAGCTGAGTTCGTTGCAGTGTAATAAGCTACCATTTTCACAATGTTCTCAAAATATAGGAGAAAATATCCATAATTTTGAGATATTTTAGGTCACTTTCCCTCTTGTCACTTTTCTTTCTCTCAGTAAGTATTCCATGTACTCAAGGACCTTAATCATTCTTCCCATTTACGTGCTTAAGCCTCTCAATGTACATAACAAAAGTATATATACAATTAAAGGGCATACTTTTTTGAGGATGCTAAAAGGGACAGTGAGTCTCCCACTTCAATATTATTTTTGGTCTCATTTAAATAGGAGAGAATGTTGTAAACATGAGTTTCTGTCATCTTTATAAATATTCCTATTAACCTGCATGTGATCATAACAGAGAGGTCATATTTTCCCATTCTGTTTCATTCCAACCAATATTCATCCCCCTCTAAACTTTACAGATCTTCCTAAGCGTAATGTAAATTTAATTTGAATTAGGCAAAAAAAAAAACCCTAAAATCTTGTTCAGAATAACTTGAAGCATGATCTTGGATTTTTACTAACTTACTTTTAGATCTAAAATAAAATAAAATAAAATAACTTACACCATTTGGTCAGAAAATTGCTCATGCAAATAAAACTCTTAATCCCATAGGCTTAAGAAATAAATATGTTTATTTCTCACCTCACCCAAATGAAATCTAAAATTGGCATTTTTGGTTGGTGGGTACCCACTCCTTGAAGTGGCAGTTCCAAGGCCAGATCTCACCTTTGGTTTTGTCTTCTCCAACATGTGGTTTCTGAAATTACTAAACCTATGAAGACAGAAAGGGCATATGGGAGGGACTGTGAAAGATGTTTATGAGTCAGTCTATGCACAGCAGACAGTGAACTAACCTCTAACATTTCCTTGGCGGGACTCCAATACATAATCACACCTAATTGCAAGGGAGTTTGGAAAATGTAGTCCAACTTTGGGGCAAGTGAGAAAGAACAGGCTTGATGATCAGCTGTCACTCATCACTACATTCTTTTCAATTCTCCACCATCCTCTTAGAGTAATAAAATGAGATAAAATAAGTATGTCACTCATCAACAAACAAACCACAAAATAAAGTGTGTTTTAAGGCTTAATTCGTTAAATAATTACATACTGTTGTCATATAAAGCAGTTAATATTGGGTCTAATTAAACACTGGATTTATAATTTATTTTAAAGTTGGAAATAAAATGTCAGGTGTTAACTTCTTGCCAAATGGTTTTCAAAAAAAAGTTACTGATTGTTTTCCACAAATGTTTATTAGTTGTCTAATATAGACCAAGATTTTGTTAGTACTTACATTTAACATTATAGATTACTGTTATTGAGTCTCCCACTTCAATATTATAATTAATATTAATGATAAATATTTGCAATTGTAATTGCTTCACTTTACCATATACTGATAACACCCTAGGAAGTAATTTTGAGGCTTAATTTTTCTCTTTTTAAATGTAAGAGAAGAGACTTTATTTTTAATCAAAAAACAGAGTACATGATGTTAATTTTGCTCCCTGTCACCAAAGTGATTGTGAGTTTATAAGAACGACAATTATTTTTATCTGATTACTGATTCAAATGGTATAAAGATAACTTTTATGAGTAACTATCTTCTGTATTTATTCTAAATTGTATTCAAAAAAGCACCATTCATTGTAATTCAATGTGATTCACTCTTAGAGTCTTAAAGTTAGTGTCCTTGCAGTATATTACTGACTTTCAGACACTTTAAAAAACTTTCCATAGCAAATTGCAAAAACTTGCATTTTTAAAGCAGAGTTATTTGCATGTGCTGTTTATATCATGGTTTTGTAACTTAGTTTTTTTAAAATAGTATAAGTTTGTGTGCTAAAGAGACTTAACCTTAAATCATTTCCATAGAAATTTCATGACATTACAAAGGTATTTTTATTACCTTATTTATCTAATTTTCTAAATGTACCTCTAATTTGTAGTTGACAGTATTTTTATTTCGTCATTTTGTTGTTAGAATTAAGATGTATTGATGCTTAGAACAACATCACAGTAACCATAGTCTGTTTCTCAAAACTTTACAACAATCATAGAGGAGTCAAGTTTGCTGACCCAGACAAGAGATATTTTCCCAGGATTATGGGGATAAAGAGTGAAAAACTGCACACAGAAATTTTTTTAAAGGTACCGATGAAAGGCAACAAGTGGCAAATTAGGAGCAATAAATAGGCATATGTTTTCTGGCTTCGAGTCATATGTTTCTTTCAGTAACACACTTCCTGCTAAAAATAAAGAGGTATCTATTTTTTCCCACTAAATGTAAAACTTAACATTAAACTGATAAAATTGTTCCCAAGCCTTTTGTTTTAATTCCCAGTACTAGAGTGGCCTCTTTCTTGTATGGCCTACACAAGATAAAAAGAGATTATCGCGCGTGTGTGTGTGTGTGTGTGTGTGTGTGTTGCTTTCTTTTAAAGTATCAAAAACACCCAACAACCTCTCTTTATATATGTGAAGAGCTTGTTTGGGAGGAAGGGGCTATAAAATCTATTTAATTATACGATTTTGAAAAACCAAGAGAAAATGATTGGCGAATTGCATAGTGGGATAGTTCCCATTGTGCAGCAGAGGTAGCTGAGCACGAGTGAGCTGAGCACTCACACATAGGGAATTGGCATCTACACATAGCGTAAAGTCAACAATAACCTGCTGACCAAATATTTTGTCTTAAGGCAATACTGTTTACATGTATTGTTTTCAGTGTTGTATTATTACAATCAGAAAATCAGGCAATAGGTTCTGAATATTTTTTTTTTTTTTTTTTGAGACGGAGTTTCGCTCTTGTTACCCAGTCTGGAGTGCAATGGTGCAATCTCGGCTCACTGCAACCTCCGCCTCCTGGGTTCAAGCAATTCTCCGGCCTCAGCCTCCTGAATTTATCAGTTTAATGTTTAGTTTTACATTTAGTGGGAAAAAATAGATACCTCTTTATTTTTAGCAGGAAGTATGTTACTGAAAGAAACATATGACTCGAAGCCAGAAAACATATGCCTATTTATTGTTCCTAATTTGCCACTTGTTGCCTTTCATTGGTACCTTTAAAAAAATTTCTGTGTGCAGTTTTTCACTCTTTATCCCCATAACATTCCTGGGAAAATGTTTCTTGCCTGGGTCAGCAAACTTGACTCCTCTATGATTGTTGTGGAATTTTGAAAAACAGACTATGGTTACTGTGATGTCGTTCTAAGCATCAATACATCTTAATTCTAATCTCCTGAGTAGCTGGGATTACAGGCACGCGCCACCATGCCCAGCTAATTTTTTTGTATTTTTTTAGTAGAGACGAGGTTTCACCATGTTGATCAGGATGGTCTCGATCTCTTGACCTCGTGATCCACCCACCTCGGCCTCCCAAAGTGCTGGGATTACAGGCTTGAGCCACCGCGCTCAGCCAATAGGTTCTGAATTTTTAACAATAGTGACTATTAATTGAGTTGGGGGTTTTATTTTTTAAAAATGTTCCTCCCACAGCTTACCATGGGAATGTATAGTTCCCACTATACTCACAATAGTTCTCATCTGGAATTCCTATCATGATGTGGTTGGTCCCTTTCACAGAGCATATGACTGACCTGTGTAACTAATAAAATATAGTAGAAATTATAGTGTGGGACTTCGTAGGCTACATCATAGAAGATATTGTGACATCTCCCTTGCTTTCTGTAATATCATCTATTTTAAAGGAGGCTAGCATCAGAGCTGATTACTGGGCCCTGAAAACTCACAAGCAATTCTATGAAGAAGCCCTTATGAGAAGGAACTGAGGCCTCCAGCCAGTAGCCAGTACCCACTTGCTAGTCTTATAAGAAAGCCATCTGAGAAGATCTTCCACCCTAGTCAAACCTTCAAATACCTGCTTTCTTAACAGGCATCTTCAATACAATTTCATGAGAAATGGTGAACCAGAACCATCCTGCTAAGATGATGCAGAATTCCTGATACAAGGAAACTGTTTGATATAATAAGCATTTATTGTTTTAAGCTGCTATGTTTCAAGTAATTTGTTACCCAGCAATACATAACTAATTACTATTTTTGGCAATAAATAAGCCAATATAATTTTTTAGCATCAGTTTAATTCAATTAAAAATGTTGAGTACAACTACCTGACACACGCACACACACACACCTATGTGTGTGTTTTATATATATGTTTTATATAAATATGTCATATATATGAGTGACACCATCATATATATATGTGTTTTAGGTTATTTTATGTGTATAATATCTTGCTAGGTGATGGGATACAAAAAATTAGAGAAGTTAATAAGGAAGATGCCATGTTGATAAACAATTATAATAAGTATAACAAGTGAGATTTTAGACGATAGCCAAGTGATAGCTGTAATTCCAAAAAAATAATAGAAATTAAGCTGACTTCTGTTGAGAAACAGAATTCTCTGAGGAGATGATTAGCTGAGAACAGTGAATAAGTCATTGCAATAGGCTAGGTTAAACACAGCTAGTCATGTAAGACTAAATGGGACTCCTTAATTTTTTTCTTTATGTATTACTTAATGGTGGGATTACTCTGTGCCCAGCAAAAAATAGGGTTAGCTAGGTAAAGAGGTGAGGCAATTGGGAGGAAGGTATTCCAGGCATAGAAACACCCTTGCAAATCCTGGAGAGAAAAGAGAACATTCCAGAACTGACATATTATATTTGCCTTGAATATGGACTTTGCCAGTGGCTCCAGGTTTAGGACTTCTGATATGATCAGAAAGAACATTGCAAATAATTGGATAAAAGGGTAGTCTTATATACAGTTCAGATTTTCCAGGTTTTTTGGAAGATACAACAAGGGTCTCCATCCCTCCATCCTCTGTTTTACCTCTTTCAGTTCATATCCACATGCTTAGTACAGACCCAAGCTGGGTATGTCTTTGAATAAGATGAAATGGAAGATGTGGTGATTTAACACTCACTCAAATATAGAAATGATCTCATGTGAATTCCCCTTAATTTCCCTCCATGTCTTCTTTTAGAGGCTGGTTTTGTTGCAAAGATTTTTTTTTCCTAGTTGGATGTCTGTTTTCTTAATCTAAATGCATTATTCTTTGGTAAGCCTAAGAAATGGAGGTTGCTATAAATGATTCCGCACCTGCTGCCAATTAGTGAAGATGTTCAATGTTAGCAAACTTGAACCAGTTGAAGCAAAAGTGTGGAGCTGATTTCAAGGTGTCTGTAACTGTGGCTGGAAAGGTTGAAGTAATTGCATTAACAAGACTTCCAGAAGTCATTGCTATTGTGGGTTGGTACAATTGGCAGAATTTCTGCAAGCTCAATAAAGATGCTACTCTAATGTAAATACTACAGTTTGCAAAATAGTCTGTCACAAAATGTTAAAGAGATTACATTTTATATATATTCATATAACAATGAATCACCATAGCTGGAGAAAGCCTCTGGTGGAATTGCCAGACAGGATGAATCTACATAAGTATGATTTAACATTGGTGGTTATTAATGTTAATATCTAATATTAAACCTTATTTGTTTCTAAAAGCAAAATTCAAAGAATTACTATATCAAGTATCACAATACATCGATCTGATCTGTTGCTTTTCCAATATATCCCAATGTCTATTTAAAATGTAGTGTACTATTTGAGATATTAAAATATTGCAAATTTATCAATCTTCCTTCTATAAATTCCCTAAATTCTATTGGGAAATGTTTCGGTCTGCTGAAAAGAATTACATCTTTATAGTGATACAGTATCTGCACATTTTTGTTGATATCAGGAAATTTGTGGAAATAGAATGAGTAAGAATACTTACAAAATGAATGCTAATGAAGAACCAAATATAATTTATATGTATATAATCTGTATCAATAAAAAATATATCAGTCTGTTTATATAATCTTCTGTGATAATCTTATTCCCATGAAGTGGGACTCTTTTCCCTGGTAGAAAACTCCAGGTTCACTGACGGTAGTAACTGTTCCTAAGACCAAAAAATTCTTAAGCAAGGGAGTCAGATGATGAATTGGGATGGGATATACACATTCTTCCACTAAGACCAAATCAGAAAATAGGATCTCTTTCAAAGCATACTCTTAGTAGCCTGGCCTACATTTGAACCAATGATTTGAGAGATACAATTCTTTATGCTTTAAGTTTAGGAAAGTACATGGGAGGGAATCAGATTTTCCCAGAGAATATTATCTGAAGAGCTCTTCATGATTTAGGGGAGAGTATCAAGCTGAAAATTATCTCTCTAGGTTAGTGCCTGTGTATTTACCCTGCAGTCTGACCTTGCCTTGTGACTCTATGCTGCCTCATTTGAAAAACAGTGCATAATATATATCCACATCAAACAAATTCAATGTAGAAATAATAGCAGCTACTTTATCCCTTTGCAGCATTCCCCAACTTTGCTGCTGGTCCCCTCTAGAGCCAAAATGTCTGGTTGTTTTCCCTTAGCTCACAAAGCTGCAGGACGCAGCCTATAATTTATAATTGATGTTTAATGAACATATGGAGACAATGAAGAATAGAGTGTAAACAGCCTTAAAGTTTAAGATAAATGTCACAAATATCTTTGCTCTTAGAGAAATCTTGTTTTAGTTACCACCACAAGAAAGTTGTCACAGTCTTGTTCTTCTCTGGCTCCAGTGGTCATTAGAACATTCATACCCCATTATAACTCAAGAGCCTTTTCCTCATTTTCTTTTTCAGATTCCTAATACCCATTCTCAGAATCTGGAAAGAAGTCCAAATTCCTATTACTGTCATATGTAGAAACAACAATGTACTTTGAGTCAGTTTTCCCATTAAGTTATAACCAAATACATTTTCTTTTGCACCCCTTACTTCTAATTAGTTTCTTTAGCAAAATAGTAATTCTTTTTGTAAAAGAATGTTATTTTATTTTACTTTTTAGTGTTCCCTGGTAAAAATGGCTCAAGTTGGAACTTGTGTTAATATAACTTATATTCTTCTACTCATACTGTACAGAGCAAAGAATACTGAAGGAATATATAATGTGGATATTGTTGCTCTCCATCTCCAGGAAGCCAAAATGAAGAACAGAGATACTACAAAAGAACAACAGCTAATCCATTTACGTTCATAATGTGGAAATAATTCATAATGCACGTCCTCCTTATCCTGAAAACTTCCACCTTTCTTAAGACAGTGACAATCATTTAATTTGGTAAAATTAACCTTGGCTTGAAAAATACAAACTTTTTCATGGCATTTAACATTTCTTAGAATCGGCTGATGAGTTTACATAACCTGGATTCATAAAAATACTTTTATGGATTCTGTTTTTCCTTTTGAATATTTGATGGAATATTTGATGGATTTTTAATTGTCCTTTGTATGATCATCCAAATGGAATTTAAAACAATGTTAAGTTTCTTAGGATATAAAATGAAAACTTGGGAACTTGCTTTGGTTAGAATACCACTATCCAGAAGCATAAGTGGAATTAGATATTAACACTATTGCCTTATTTTTTGCACATGACACAAGGCTAAAATCATCTGCATGTTTAACTTGAGGAAACAATTTCTTCCTCAGGGCATTTTGGCATTTTGGCAGAAATCTTGAGCTTCCTTTTCCTCTCCTCTTTTGACTGTTCTCCCTGGGGCTTAGAGCCGGGACTATCCATGAAGATCAGATGCATGTAATCATGATCAATTTCCTGCAAGTGTAGAAGGACCGGGCACTTGAGATGTTTGGCCTCACATTTTTTATTCTGTTTCCACGGATGGTGTTTTTCTATCTGTAATAGCAGCTGGATTCCAACTATGTAGTGGAGAGAAGAGAGAAATGAAACTCCTCTTAGGTATAAGAATATGCGGCATTTTTCTGGTTTCTTTTTCTTTAAATGAATTCTCTGTAGTTCTAGTTTCCCTACTGCATGCAATGCGAGGGAAGCTCTGGAAACCCAGACTCAACTCAATGCACACTTATTTGATGCCACAAATTTGAAGAAACGCCAATTTATTTCAAATGTCAGTATCCAGCATTTCATGAAAAACAATCTGCCTTAGAAAGTCCCCAAAGTACCTATAACTGGCTGTTGCTTACTTACAGCCTCAGCTGTGAAAAGACATTTTCTTTTTTGTTGGCACTCAATATATTTGGGACTTGAAGGACACCTGGTACATTGGCAAATTGTATATAAAATAACAAAAAAAGAGTAGGAGGAGCTTTCTTCTTTTCCAGAAATGAGAAAGAATGACTTTTACACACATGCGCGTGCGCACACACACACACATACACACACAGACACCCATTTTATCCATGAACATAAAGATTGCAATTTCAAAAAAATTTCTGAAAAATCAAATATTGTAATACGATGTCATTTTTGACATTATAGAACATAAAGATTGTGCCTTCAAAAAATTCTGAAAAATCTTATTATTTCAATAACTTAATATTGTTTTTTTCAGTTCCTTTTAGAAATATTTCCCTAGACCTATAATTTTCTGATTTTTTTCTCTTAGCTTTTTATTAAGAATAGAGATTTTTAAAACTTGTTCCATGAAGAATATTCTGCATCTTTTATGCAACTGTTCCCATAGAAATTTTTCATTGTGATATTAAATTCTTCCACTATGCAGATCCATACAACAGTAGCACTAGGAAAATCATCTCACTTTATGTAATTGTTACTATATAAAGAGGATGTGTAAAATACTTCCTTGCTTGCTAGGAGGCCCACTGGTAAATTTTAAGTTAACTTGCTGTTAGTATCTTAGCTCAGGCTTTCTGGTAAAACTTCCCACATCATCTTTAGTAGCTAATGTTAATTGTAATTATTGTAGTAATAAAGAGGTTTACTCTTCTCTACCCAACTCAGATACGTCTCACGGCAAGGAGTGTGTTGCATTAATAGTCATGCTGGAGCATGGGGTAACTGGCAATTGTCAAAATGTGGCAAGTCATGGCTTTCACCATATGGTTCCTACTTTAGGAGCTGGACAGTGAGGAGGCTCAGTGCAAGCAAACAGAAGTCCTCATTCATGTAAGGAACCCAGGTTCTTAGTTCAGGTGATGTTAATTTTCTATTTATGTATAAACAGCACAGTAAACTCGTGAGGGCTTCAGGCAATGAAACTGAGAACGCAACCAGTTACCCTTGCAATAAACTTCTCCGGGCCAGGAATTTACTGGCTCCTCCCAGATGGCTATTTTCTTAAAACAATTTTCTGACAGAGGCTCCCCACCTTTCTGCAGCTTCCTGATCTTTCTTCCTTCTTTTCTGTCAAGCTCTCTGACTTAATGCACATATCTATTCATGTCTCCAGCCTGAGATTTCTATTTGTTAATTGGAAGTTTTCCATGGCTATTCCACAACAAGAACCTCAATTCTTATTAAATCTTGAGCATATATTAGCAACAGAACCTTTATCTCTTCTATCCTTAATTCAGAGAAAACTCTGTCTTCAGAAACATGACCAGTGGACATCCATCGCTGAGAGGAAGAATGCATTTTTGACTCAAACCAACACAACTGTTTCTCCATTCTAGAGCAGTTTAAGTCAATTACTATAATGGAGCAAATTTAAAAAGTGAAAAATAATTTTCCTAGGCAATAGGTTGAAGATTGAAATTCTGCTGATTTCTAGGGATCGTTAGTGCATTACAATTTATAATTAAATTGTGCATACATTACCTTTATCCTTATAAAAATAATGTTATCATCCTCAATATACAAATGGAAGCTCAGGAAAATAGTAACTTGTCCAGGATTGCAGGGTAGAAACTGGAAAGCCAGATGTTACCTTCTATGCTTTTAGTACTCTTCTTTGCTACACAGTGGTAACCTTTTCAAGTCAACTCCCTACCCCATCTCATATTGTGTTAATAATTTTAGTACAGATTTGCTCTTTCTTTGTTATGTTTTTACAGCATCCCTTACTGATTATTTTAAAATAAGGTAGAGTAAAAATCTTAAGTACTCCAAAGCATGGTGTTTATGTTTAAAGAAAACAATGAAAATTCCACCAATATTGTTAATCAATGTAACTCCCAAGCTGCAATAGATGATACCTTGCTTTGAAGGGGATGAAAATACTATGAAATATATACCTTGACTGTTTTAAAAATGGTTAAAATTTGTCCTCAAGTAATGCCCCCCAAAACCTGCAGAAATTGCTATATTCTATAAAGTGGTGAATCACCCCCATGGATAACTCTGTTGTTAATTCTAGCCCTACTTGAGGATTTTTTACTCATACATTTTAAAGAGATGGACTTTTAGTCTCCATCATTTACCTTAAGAGACTTATGAGAGACTCAAATTAAGTAAATGACTGAAAATGTCAAGTAATTAAACATCTGGTTTTTAATATGAAACAAATCACTTCATGCCTGTGGTCTCTGTCACTCGATCCCTCCCAATGCTCTGTGTTTAAGCTGCTTCTAGCTATATTTAACCTCTTAGCCAAGCCAGACATAACTCCATGCTTCCCATGGTAGCCTTGGAAATTCTCGTCCCCAAGGCCTTCTTCTAGAATTGCCGGGTCTGTGGCTCAGGCCTGAGTTTAGAGTCTATTTCTTTCTTGCTCTACTTAGGATAAAATATAGCTGAAGGAAGCCATACTGATATGTTTAACTTCAATGGGGACTTTTAAATTTTTTTGTGTGAGTGAACAGAGGAACTCCCTCTGCTACCCACCCTCTGCAAGCTGGAACTAGGTCTTTCTTATGGAAAGAACACTGTCTCTTCTGATATTCGAAATGGCATATTTTGACCTCTTAATCATTTTCTTTTTAAAGCTCTTTCACAAGATAGATTTTTCAAGGGTTGCCCCAACCACTGAAAAACAAAGTGTTTTTTCATGTCTGCCTAATGCAGAGGAAGAAGATTTGGGTTTTTAGGGCACCCCATATATGACGCAAACTGCATGGACAAGATTTCTTCTTAAAGCCACCACATCTAGAAGATCTTGCCCCTAAACCTCTGTTGTTTTTCTCTCCCCATGATCTGTGATCCCTCCTCTAATTCATCCTGAGAGACCGCCACCCGCTCAGTTTCAGTCCACGAGCTTGGATGTGACCATCTCCAAATCTGTTTCAGGGCTAGGCCTAGCTAATTAGTTTGTTCCACTCCCTAGATAGAGTCACTGGTTTAGGCCAGAGCAAGTATAGACCCATGACATCTCAATTCTGGAATTTTCCTGGAAAAAATTAAGAAGGAGAATCAATCTCTTTTGCTGTTGAACTTGTTTAAAGAGGAGAATACAAGCTTAAAGTTTCTGCTGGCTGTTTTTTCACCACTGGCAAAAAATACTGGCTTAATGAGATTAACAAAGAAACACATAAAACAGATATAGGCGATGACTCAAATTGTTGTATAATATCTAAGCACTAACAAACCCTATCTTTATGCTTTTCCATAGAATGAGTCAATGCATTTCTCTTTTTTCATTTAAAACAATTTGATTTGAGGTTTTTTGTTTTTATTTTAATTTTTTATTTATATAAGCAGATGACTCTTGACCAACATAACTCTACACAAAGGCCCAGATAATTTTAGTTCAGAGGTAATCTCTGTTTTGACAATAGTGTAAACTTCATTATCAAACTCCTATGTTGATATCAGTTTGGTTTCTTGACTATTTTCATGCCAAATGAAGGAGAAGGAATTAATTGTGCTTTCTAAAACTTCTAGTATCTCATAAGTAATCTCTTGTGAGAAATGACTGGTTAAAATTCTTCTCTCCATATATAAACCCATAATCTTTCCTGCCTATACTAGATCATCTGGGCTTACCTTCACTAAAAAGGCAGATTTTCCATGTTTATGATTCCCAGATCAAACACAGGCATGAGACATACTTAAACTATCTGTGTTTAAGTATTTATGTGGAATTGAGTGTTCATCTGAAATTGAAAGTTCCCTGTTCCCTAGATAGAGGCACTAGTTTAGTTCAGAGCAAGTATTGACCCATGACATCTCAATTCTGGAATTTTCCTGGAAAAATTAAGAAGGACAATCAATCTCTTTCTCTGCTGAACCAGCTTAAAGAAGAGGATATAAGCTTGAAGTTTACAAGAAACTTCAAGCTTGTAATTAGATGTCTTTTGTTTTTATCCATTAAATCTAGCAATTCTACTCATTGTGCTCCTACAAACACAGGAAAAGCCTAGCACTTTCTCTGGTTTCACTTGAATTAAATGCTAAACATTCCTTAATTACAGACTTAGTTATACTATTATCCATGCCAGCTGTATTTATCTGACTATTGCTTTTACTTGTATGTATTGTGGTTTAATCAAGCCTAACTGTGGAGCATTCCAGGAAATATTTTAAAAAGTGAAAAAAAAATTGGAGGTTCTTTGACATTCGAGGAATATTTAGTTTGAAAAACTCTCAGGGCTAGAGATAGAGGAGAAACTTCATTCATAATCAAATATGTCTTAAAGAGAAGAGACAACAAATACAACCCATACTTATCCAGAATATACAGCTTGAATCATAGGGAAAGTTACAGAGTAGCATGCTAGATTTCATATAAGTCTAACTAAAAAGAAAATTAATGTTATAATCAGCATTTCCTATGGAATGAAATAGAATAGATTTCTGCTCATAGAAACTGCTGCTGTTTGAGAAAGGAAGATATCTGTTAAGAACATTATGAAAGATACCCTTACATTGTTGTTTTCTGCAGGTGGGTCATGAAATATAATTTTGGGAGGTCCGTGGACCTTAGGAAAGAAGACAGATGGTGAAAAGTTCTAGAGGCATAGTAAGTGAGAATAGTTTCCAGAGAAACTGCTCAGGAGATTATATTGAAACATTGGCAAAGACAAATTTGTCACAGCAAGATAGCAAGATAATTTTAAGAGAGAGATGGAGTAACATTCAACTTTAAATTGTTTCTTGCTCTTTGCTGGGATGTGAATCCCCTGTTATCTCAAAACCATCTCTAAATGAAGTGCATGCCCAAGTTTTGTATTAATAAAACTTTGGGGTTTCCAGAAACAGAAGCTCTGGTTATATGCAGAGTGAAATTTGAAGAAAGAAAGGGCAGTCATAGGGACTTAAAATGAGAGGGGGCCAAGAAGATACCAGGCAAGGAAAGTAAATCGGGATAAAGTTAGGGAAATTCAAGGTGGTATGTAGAACATCAGAAAGTTAAGACACTGCGTTCGATGGGGTCTCAAACTTTAAAAAAAATTTTTTTCAAAAAGTTTTATCTGAGAAGCAAGAGTGCTTGGGGATAAACCTGTGACACGAAGATAAACATTTCTGTAGACTTCTCCTACGGTGAGATAGGTTGCTTTATATTACAGTGGAAGACATGATATGATTTATACTATGTGAAAAGGCCATTGTAGAAGGCATATTTGGATTGGATGGGAAAATAGATGAAGAAATGTTATTATCACTTATGGTCCACATTTATTTTTTTTTATTGCATTTTAGGTTTTGGGGTACATGTGTAGAGCATGCAATACAGTTGCATAGGTACACACAGGGCAGTGTGTTTTGTTTGCTTTCTCCCCTTCACCCACATTTGGTACTTCTCCCCTGGCAATCCCTCCCCACCGCCCCCTCCCACTGGCCCTCCCCTTTTCCCCCCAATAGACCCCAGTGTTTAGTACTCCCCTCTCTGTGTCCATGTGTTCTCATTTTTCATCACCCGCCTATGAGTGAGAATATGCGGTGTTTCATTTTCTGTTCTTGTGTCAGTTTGCTGAGAATGATGTTCTCCAGATTCATCCATGTCCCTATAAACGACACGAACTCATCATTTCTGATTGCTGCATAATATTCCATGGTGTATATGTGCCACATTTTCCCAATCCAGTCTATCATCGATGGCCATTTGAAAAGGAACACTTTTACACTGTTGGTGGGAGTGTAAATTAGTCCAACCATTGTGGAAGATGGTGTGGCGATTCCTCAAGGCCTTAGAAATAGAAATCCCATTTGACCCAGCAATCCCATTACTGGGTATATATCCAATGGTCGACATTTTTAAAATTAAATCTCTCATGACTTTCTAAGTAGGTATTCTTTCATGGTTCACTACGCTGTGTTCAAATTCCCAGAGTATTCTTATATGGATTTTGAGCTTCCTGAGAAACTAAGAATTTTATTCTGTCTTAATATCACTTATGGCATGATTATCAGAAACAATGTAGTGGAAAGTCACTGGCCTGCTTAATGATTTAGTATGTATCAAAAAAAAAAAAAGACTGCTTAACAACTCAATAATTGACAACAGAGGAAGAAAATGTAGACACAAAGCAAAACAAAGCAAAAAGGCAAGAACACAGTGTTCAATGTTCAGTTTATCATAAGCTAAACTTTATAGGATTAAACCATTTTCAAATAAGCTAAAACTTTCCTAGGCTATTCTGTGGGGATAAAAGAAGAAATGAAAATGATAGCAAGTTTATGACCACTCATGTTACAAATACTAAGTCTGAAATATTCCTCTTAATTTCAGCTCCACTGAAAGATTAGAAAAATGTTACATCTTTTAACCAAAAGATACAATGGTAAATTGCTAACTATAAGAATACTAACATTTATAATGAAAGAACTATTAACCTCAGTTAAACATTCTTCATTTTACGTATTTCCTGTGTGTAGTTAATATTTTTCAAATTATAATCACAGTGTGTACAATGGCTTATAGTGTATTTTCCCTGTTGCATTTTTTAAAAATTCTACAATTTGAAAATTCATACAATTTTAATGATTATCTAATAGTCCATTGTGTGGATGTAGTACTATAATTAAATAAATTAACAATTCCAAATTATTTCTAGTTCCCATAAATCTGTAGAATTGTTATATACCAATTAAAATAAAATCTAATGTAGATGACAGGAGGATGGATGCAGCACACCAACATGGCACGTGTATACCTATGTAACAAACCTGCACATTCTGCACATGTACCCCAGAACTTAAAGTATAATAATAATAATAAATAAAATAAAATCTAAAATAAAAAAGCAAACAAAAAGTATTCTAAATTTTTGGCTTCTTACAGGCAAACACACTGAAAAATAAGATGTTCATTTGATTATGGAAACGCTGGAAAGCTAGAAGTCAACTTCTTTCTGATTGACTCTAGAAAGCTAGAAGTCAACTTTAAGTGTACCCCATTTAAGTGAGCTTCATAATATAGTTTTTCTACAAGTTTCTCCTTTCTGCGAGAGTCATCTGTGCTGCTAATAAGTTTTTCTATTAGCTTACCTTTTTGTGTTAATCGGAAGTTATCACTCTGCTTCTCATTCCCCTACCCCTTAATATTATTCATTAAGAATAGTTATAAGAAATAATTACTCATGCTTATACATGCAATTTGTTTATTTGGAAAGAATTCTGTACTGGCAAATAAAGCCAGGCAACAGGCATTGGAGGGAAGATGATTAAGGAGACATTTTGATAGGGAGTGTTTATGAGTGTGTGGCAAAGCAGACCATTTCAAATTTTAAATTTTCAAATTTTGAGTTTTTAAGTTTCAAATTTTCCCAGAAAACGTGAATTGGAGATTGAGACAGAATCAGGATTTGGACACCAAAGAGTGGTTGCCAGAGTCCTGAGTACCACACTTAGGGAACCCTAGTTTATTGGTGGAGGAAGATTGATAGGTAATTTTATAGATATATAGAAAATAAGTGATCCTGATGTTAAATAGCACGTGATAGAAATTATGTTTCATTTCTGGTGGAAATAGGTGATTCTATTGATAAATGAATTATCCTTTTCAAAATTCTTCTCTAACTATGTGAAGAATACAAAGGAATGGTTTTATAAAAAACTGAAGTTTTTTTCTACATATATGCATGCACCTACATTCACATTTTATGTATGGGTGCGATTCCTTTGGAGATATAATCCTTTATCATATACCCACTACGTTCTGGATGGGTGCTTATAATTCTATTTGTCTGTAGTGAAAAGTGAGGCTTTTAAAAAAGCTGTTACTAATGTTCCTATCACTGAAAGACCAAGTAGCTGCTATTTTGCTTTAGATGGCATTTTTTTGGGTTTTGTTTTTACATATGACAGTTATTACTTTGGTAGTATATTCTTGAAGAAACTTCAACGCACACATACATGAACATGCTTACTTGCACTGTGTTGTATAAACGATTACATTTACTGGAAGAAAACACAAAAAGTCACGATGCATGTTGCACTGGATTTCTCGTTAGGTGAGGAAGATGAGGTACATCCTGGATGTTAGTCAAATGTGTTTGCACTCTCCCTGTTCCCACACTTTGCACAATTCTTTTCTAGGTCTGAAACCACTGACCCCCAACTACATACAGTATCTGTATTAGTCAAGGGTTGTCAGAGAAACAGAATATGTACCCAATATAAATCTCCCCACATATAAACATAAACACAAGGAGATTTATTATAGGAGTTGATAGAAATTGGCTCACACAATTGTGGTGATTAAGGAGTCCCACCATCTGCTTGCTGTCTGAACATGGAAGCTAGGTGAGATAATTCAATTCAAATCTAAAGGTAGATGTCTCAACTCAAATATCAAGCAAATGTATATTTTTGGCATTCGTTTTTGCTCTACTTAGACCCTTAAATGATTGCATGATATCCACTCACATTAATGAGGGTGATTTTCCTTATTCAGTCTATTGATTCAAATATCAATCTTGCAGACATAACTAGCAACAATGTTATGCCACCCTGGGTATCCCTTAGCCCAATCAAGTTATACATGAAATTAACCATCACAGAACTTTGCAGAGATCACTAACTATCTCCCAATATTTTTTGCCTCCTTATTCTATAGGAATAGAATTATATAGTCAGTCTTATGTTGCAACCCAACAATAGGAATTTTGAATCTCATTTTTCTTTGTGTTATAATACAACTGGCATGTGGCATAAATTTAAAACTCTATACTTGCTACATCTTTATGTCCTTGAGCTACTATATTATTAACTTGCCTGGTTTCTCCAACACTTGACCCTCATCTTCCTGTCAATATCCTTTGTTAGACAGAGAGTTTTGACCTAGTAACCAGGACCTCCTGACGTTTAGGGTCTGAAAATTTCTCTAGTTATCTGGATCTTCAAAAATAGTTTTGCCTTTTTTTTTTTTTTTGTCTTACTATTCATACCTAGCTTCTCTGTAGCTTGGTATTGAAGATTTTATCTGCCCAAACAACCACATCAATCTACCACCGCATTCCCAGTGTTGCTCGTACTTCCACAGCTGGGTCACAGGACCAAATCACTGTGTATCTGCTTCATGATAAGGAATTTAACAGACAATAGAACCAATCAAAGTCCAGGAGAGGGAAGGCTGTAGCATTTAGAAGTTCTAATGATATCAGAAAACAAAACCCCTCATAGAACCTATTTTCCACTCACCTTTTTTTTAAGGGGAGATCTATCTCAAAACAACATTTTAGGGAGAAGCCTGTACATAAAATGTATCAAGAGAATCTCTGATTAAATCAGGGTGAAATCTACAAAACTGTTTTAACTTCTATCTAATACCATTGAGGTTCCAGAGCAGTAAAAAATGAGTTTAAAACACATCAGAGACAAACCTGGAGGGTGAAGCCTGGGTTTATAGACTTTATTTCCTGAACTCCTACTCACCACCATCTCATGGCCAACTCCATAGGCAATGCATATTCCTAGATGGAAATCCCAAAGTTCATTTGACATATGAGATTAAGTTAAAAGCAGTTAAATGTTTACTTACCGTATTTGAGAGATAGACTTTGTTTCTTTTCTGGTGCTTAACTTGATGGGTGAAAAATGTTCCCTTCCCAACCTTTTTCTTGTGATTAGAGTAAGTATATTCTCATGATGGTACTAATGCTAATATGAAGCAGAACTCTGAGGAAAGTTTATTCCTAAATGGATGTCAGAGCATTTGTATCTCTGTAGTTTGGTGGTCTTCATTAACAACCTCCAATGAAAGAAATTTTGGTGGGATGCCTTTTAAGTCAGCCAAGTATTAAATAGCATTCATATAACATACTGGCAAATTTAAAACATTAACGTTTATAACTGAAAATAAAACCCAGTAATTCTCAATGGATTAGAAAATATTAGAAAACTGTATTCCAAAGAAGTTATATAATTATGCTGATCGCATTTTGTATTCTCATAATTTTATTGACTTATAAATTATTTTATGTATTTTGCCCAATAAAATTATTTAATTGGTAAAAGAAATTGCAGTTTGGGTAAAGATACAATTTAGCTCACTTTATGCATTTTGGCACTTCATTCCTTTGCAAAATTTATAAATTACAATGAATGAGGTCATATCAGTGGCAGTGGAAAATAAAATGCATCAATATATATGCATTTTTAATAGAATTCAGCATATTTTGAGAGCACAAAAGAATGGCGAAACAGAGCCATTTTGTAAATATTGAAAAACAACGTTTATGAAGCTGTATTTCTAAAGAAATGTTGCCCTCTCTTCTCTAATTCCGTACTAAATCTTTTCTTGCATTTGATTTGGAATTTACATTCTAATAAGAAGATTGCTTTGTTTTCAGGAATACTAAAACAAACAAAAAATTCAAGGTAATGTTGTTTATTTAAAACACAGTGTCATAGAGATAAATTGTCAATAAGAAATAGCTAGTTAGAAAGATGGACAGAGACAGATAGATATACATAACTTATGGACTCACCATTATGCATAAACTTACTTACTTAGAGTTATAGCATACAATTCATCCGAGAAAGCACTGATTTTTTCCTCTTTTGTTACCCTTGTGTTCCCAAATCTAGCACTCTGTGCTCTAGTTATATTCAACATCAGATTTCAGGAACATTTTCTGCTGTTTTTCATTTTCCAGTCTTTTCTTCTCCTCCTTCCTTGTGACTGCATTGTCTTTCCTTCTTACTTACCTAATCAACTGCGAGGTCGGACATTATTATCTCCTCTCAGAAGCATTCCTTGATTTGCCTTCCAGGAATTTATTTTCTCCCTGTACTATTTCCAGATTTCAAGTTATTTTCACATATCAGAGCTTAGTTGATAGTCTTAAATATTCTGAAGTCTCAGACAATCTGAAGTACACCAAATTTGGTAACTTGCTAGAGAAAATAAAGAATGACAAGGTTAAGAGATCGAGACCACCCTGGCCAACACGGTGAAACCTCGTCTCTACTAAAAATACAAAAATTAGCTGGGTATGGTGATGCGCACCTGTAGCCCCTGCTACTCGGGAGGCTGAGGCAGGAGAATTGCTTGAACCTGGGAAGTGGAGGTGGCAGTGAGCTGAGATCTCGCCACTGCACTCCAGCCTTGCACCTGAAGAGAGAGAGAGACTCTGTCTCAACAAAAAAAAAAAAAAAAAAAGAAGAATGTGTTCAGGAAAAATTATTACTCTAAAATCTATTTGTTTTCCTGAATAAAATCTTTCTAACTGGTCGCAATGACAATGGTCATTTATATTTTCTCAACATGCCTCAAATATATTGTCACCCTCCCATTTAGCAAAGGTCTTTGCCTCATATGTCCTAGAAAAATTCAGTGCCATCAAACAGGAAACATGGATTTTGCCACGTTTTTGTTCTTTCTGTCCCTCTAGGTGCTATAATTGTTGAATCATAGAGCAAGTTCGTAGTTAATTTGGCTAATTACTGACAGATGGCTCTTTAGAAGAACTGTACTAAGTTACAGTCAACTAGCACAGAGCTCAATAGCTCCTGCTTATTATACTTTTCTCAGCAGTTAGCTAATCTGTTTTATTTTAAGCCAGTCAGATGTGCAAAGCTAGCTTTCATTGTTGGTTTTCATTTGAACTCTTCTGATCACTTATGAGTTTGACATTTCTTATCCTCTTATCTATTCAGTTTTCACCTTCTAAGAAATGAGAATAGGTACTGTTTTTCTTTACTTTTTTCTTTATTTCTAAACAACAACAACAACTGAGATACCTGTGCAGAATGTACAGGTTTGTTACATAGGTATATGTGTGCCAGAGTGGTTTGCTGCACCTATTGATCCATTCTGTAACTTCCCTCCCCTCAACTCACACTTCCCAGCAGGCCCTGGTGTGTGTTGGTCCCCTCTCTGTGTCCATGTGTTCTCAATGTTCAACTCTCACTTATGAATAAGAACATGCAGTGTTTGGTTTTCTGTTCCTGTGTTACTTTGCTGAGGATGATGGCTTCCAGCTTCATCCATGTCCCTGCAAAGGACATGATCTTATTCCTTTTTTTGGCTACATAGTATTCCACGTGTATATATGCCATATTTTCTTTATCCAGCCTATCATTGATGGGCATTTGGGTTGGTTCTACATTTTTGCTGTTGTAAATAGTGCTGCAATAAACATATGTGTGCATGTGTCTTTATAGTAGAATAATTTATATTCCTTTGGGTATTATAATGGGATTGCTGGATCAAATGATATTTCTGCTTCTAGATCCTTGGGGAATTGCCATACTGTTTTCCACAATGGTTGAACTACTTTACATTTTCACAACCAGTGTAAAAGCATTTTTACTTCTCTACGTCCTTGCCAGCATCTATTGTTTCCTGACTCTCTGATAATTCCCATTCTGGCTGGCCTGAGGTGGTATTTCATTGTGGTTTTGATTTGCATTTCTCTGATAATCAGTGATGCTGAGATTTTGCCATGTTTGTTGGTCACACAACCTTCTTTTGAGAAGTGTCTGCTCATATCCTCTTCCCACTCTTTGCTGGGGTTTTATTTTTCTTATATATCTGTTTAACATCCTTGCAAATTCTGGGTGTTAGACCTTTGTCAGATGGGTAGACTGCAAAAATTTTCTTCCTTGTGTAGTTGCCTGTTCACTCTGATGATAGGTTTTTTGCTGTGCAGAAGCACTTTAGTTTAACAAGATCCCATTTGTCAATTTTGGCTTTTGTTACAATTTCTTTTGGCATTTTGGTCATGAAGTCTTTGTCCATGCCTATGTCCTGAGTGATATTGCCTAGGTTTTCTTCTACAGTTGTTATGGTTTTGGGTTTTACATTTAAATCTTTAATCCATCTTGAGTTAATTTTTGTATATGTGTAAGGAAGGGGTACAGTTTTCTGCATATGGCTATCCAGTTTTTCCAGCACCATTTACTGAATAGGAAACTCTTTCCTCATTGCTTGTTTTTGTCAGGTTTGTCAAAGATCAAATGCTTTTAGATTTGGGATGTTATGTCTGAGGTGTCCGTTTTGCTTCATTGGTCATATTGGTTTGGTAAGAATACCATGCTGTTTTGGTTACTATAGCCTTGTCGTATAGTTTGAAGTCAGGTAAAACACCTTCAGCTTTGTTCTTTTTGCTTAGGATTGTGTTGGTTGTACAGGGTCTTCTATAATTCCATATGAAATTTAAAATAGTATTTTCAAATTCCATGAAGAATATCAATGGTAGTTTGATGGGAATAGCAGTGAATCTATAACTTACTTTGAACAGTATGGCCATTTTCATAATACTGATTTTTCCTGCCCATGAGGTTGGAATGTTTTTCCATTTGTTTGTGTCATCTTTTATTTTCTGGAGCAATGGTTTGTAGTTCTCCTTGAAGAGGTCCTTCACATCCCTTGTAAGCTGTATTTCTAGGTATTTTAGTCACTTTGTAGTGATTGTGACTGAAAGTTCATTCATGATTTGGCTCTTTGCTTGCCTATTGTTGGTATAAAGGAATGCTTGTAATTTTTGCATATTGTTTTTGGTTTCTTTAAATTCCTTACTCATTTTCAAGAAGGTTTCATATAGCCTTAAATATAAAATATATGTGAGTTTTAAGGTGGGAGACGGCATTTTCCAATCTATCATTTGTTTACATGGTTTAAGGTAGTGGTTCTCAAAGGAGGGAAATTTTTCCCCTTGGAATTCGGGAAATATGAAGAGACATTTTTTATTATCTCAGTGATTGGAGGGATTTATTTTGGCATGTTGTGGGTTAGAACCAGGGAAACTAGATATGCTACAAAATGTTGAAATGTCTTACCAGGTAATTATTTGGCTAGAAAATACCTAGAATTATTTGATCCTAAAACTCATCTCCATTTTAAGTATATCACAAAGGAATTTTGAATAGTTTTTCATATACACTGTTTTTTGCAGAAATGCACCTATACTACAAATTTAATGAAGATATTGTAGGGAGCCTTGCCAAAAAAATGTTGATAATTTTTGAAAGTCAAATCATGGACACTAGTGAAATTCCTAGTGTTGGAATATTCATTGAAATATCCCTTCATATATTAATATTTGCTGCTTTGAAGCCATAGTAATTCTATACATAGATGCTAACATAGCCTTGACAAACAACTCACCATTTCAAATACTGAATAGATCATAATAAATTTAAATTATTTCACAATCACTCAACTACAGAATTTAAATACAACTGGAATAACTGAATCCCAAAGTGGCAGATGCCAAGTTGCGACACTTAACTGTCAAAGGCAAGGTTGGTATAGCTACCCTGATATCTATTAGGATTTCAGAATAGTCTGGCTCGTGTAGAGCTCTGGCATTGGCTAATTAATCACACTGTTCCTGGAAGTGAAATTGAAAGGAAGCCTACTACATTCCTACTTAATTTATATAAGCAGAAATCTTCTAGGTCAAATGGACAAGAGACTAATTTTAGCAACAAAAACAAAATAATGGTCCTTAATCAATTTCCAAACTTGAGCCACTTTACCCACCCAGAATTTCCTGAATGTAGGGAAGACCAGGTTGCCTTGAGGAAGGACACCATTATACCACCAACAATTTATGCTATTAATCTTTCTCCCACTCTTCCCCAAACCTCCAGCCTTTTACTAACATAATTGTGCATTGAGGAAAGGGAAATGGTCAGACATTTCAGGGGCTACTGAACACTGTCTCTGACCTGATTTGGATTCTAGGAGACTCAAAACATCACTGTGGTCCTTCAATTAAACTAAAGACTGGAGGTCAGTTAATTAATGAGTTTTATTTCAGGTCTAACTTAAAGTGGGCCCAGTGGGTCCCTGGACTCATCCTGTGGTCATTTCCCCAGTGCCAGAAGGCGTAATTGGCATAGGCATCCTTAGCAGTTGACAGAACTCCTACACTGCATCCCTGACTGGTAAGGTGTGGGGGTAATTATGATGGGAAAGGCCAAATGGGAGCCATTAGAGCTACCTCTGTCTAGAAAGATAGTAAATAAAAGATAATATTGCATCCTTGGATGAATTGCAAAGATAAGTGCCACCATCAAGGGCTTGAAAGGCACAGGGGTGGTGATTCCCACCAAATCCCCATTGTTCAACTCTTCTATTTGGCCTGTGCAGAAGACAGATCTTGGAGAATGACAGTGGATTATTGTAAGCTTAACCAAGTGGTGACTCCAATTGCAACTGCTGTTCCAAATGTGGTTTCACTGCTTGAGCAAACTAACACATAGCCTGGTACCTAGTATGCAGCCATTGACTTGGCAAATGCTTTTTTCTTTATTCCTGTCCATAAGGCCCACCAGAAGCAATTTGCCTTCAGCTGGCAAGACCAACGATCTACCCTAACTGTCCAACCCCAGTGGTATATCAGCTCTCTGACTTTGTGTCATAATATTATTCAGAGAGACCTTGATCACTTTTACTTCCACAAGATAACACACTGGTTCATTATGTTGATGACATTGTGCTGATTGGATCCACTGAGCAAGAAGTAGCAAACAAACTGGACTTACTGGTGATACATTTCCATGCCAGAAGATGGGAAATTAATCCAACTAAAATCCAGGGTCTTTCTACCTCAGTAAAATTTCTAGGGGTCCAGTGGTATAAGACCTGTTAAGATATTCCTTTTAAGATGAACAATAAGTTGCTGCATTTCGTCCCTCCTATAATCAGGAAGTAGACACAATGCCTAGTGGGCCTATTTGGATTTGGGAGGTAACACATTCCTCATTTGGGTGTGTTACTGTGGCCCATTTATCAAGTGACCTGAAAGGTTGCCAGTTTTTAATGGGGCCCAGAATAAAAGTCTCTGCAACAGGTCTAGGCTGTTGTGCAAGCTGCTCTGCCACTGAGACCATAAGACCCAGCAGATCCAATGGTGCTTGACATGTCAGTGGCAGGTAAAAGTACTGGTTGGAGCCTTTGGAAGGCCCCCATAGGTGAATCACAGCAGAGTTCTCTTGGATTTTGGAGAAAGCCCCTACCATCTTCTGCAGATAACTATTTTCCCGTAGAGAGTCAGCTCTTGGCCTGGTACTGGACTTTGGTGGAAACTGAACATTTGACTCTGGATCATCAAGTCACCATAGGACCTGAAATGCCTATCATGGACTGGGGGCTTTCTGAGCCATCTAGCCATAAAGTGGGTTGTGCGCAGCAGTGTTCCATCATCAAATGGAAGTGGCATATATGTGATCAAGATTAAAAAGTTCCTGAAGGCGCAAGTACATTATATGAGGAAGTGGCTCAAACGACCGTCGTCTCCACTGCTGCCATCCTGTTTTTGCTCCCCCAGCCTGCATTGATGGTCTCGTGGGGAGTTCCCTATGATCGGGTGACAGAGGAAGAAAAGACTAAGACCTGGCTTACAGATGGTTCTGCACAATAGGCAGGCACCACCCAAAATGGACAGCTGCAGCACTACAGCGTCTTTGTAGGACATCCCTGAAGAACAGTGGTGTGGAAAAATCTTCCTAATGGGCAGACCTTCGAGCAGTGCTTCTGGTTGTGCACTTTGGATTGACAGAGAAATGGCCAAATGTGCGATTATGTACTGATTTGTGGGCTGCAGCCAATGGTTTGGCTGGATTGTCAGGGACTTGAAAGAAGCATTTTAGGAAAATCAGTGACAAGAAAATTTGGGGAATAGGGATGTAGATGGACCTCTCTGAGTGGTGAAAAACTGTGAAGATATTTGTATCCCATGTGAGTGCTCTCCAACAAGTGATCTCAGAGCAGAGGAGGATTTTAATAATAAGTGGCTAGAATGACCCATTATGTGAACACCAATCAGTCTATTTTCCCAGCTACCCCTGTCATTGCCCAATAGGCCCATGAACAAAGAGGCCACGGTGGCAGGGATGGAGGTTATGCATGGGCTTAGCAACATGGGCTTCCACTCACCAAGGCAGACCTGGCTACAGCCACTGCTGAGTACCCAATTTGCCAGCAGCAAAGACCAACAACCTGGTGGTAGGTTGATTATTTTGGACCTCTTCCATCATGGAAAGGGCAGAGGTGTGTCCTCACTGAAATAGACACTTACTCTGGATATGGGTTTGTCTATCCTGCACATGATGCTTCTGCCAAGACTACCATCTGTGGTAACACAGAATGCCTTATCCACCGTCATGGTATTCCACGTAGAATTGCCTCTGACCAAGGCATTCACTTTACAGCTATAGAAGTGCAGCTGTGGGCTCATGCTCATGAAACTCACTGGTCTTACCAGGTTTCCCATAATCCTGAAACAGCTCAATTGATAGAATGGTAAAATGACCTTTTGAAGTCACAATTTACAATCTTAACTAGGTGACAATAGTTTGCAGGGCTGGGGCAAGTTCTCCAGAAGGCTGTGTATGCTCTGAATCAGCACCCAATATATGGTATTCTTTCTCCCATAGCCAGGAATCATGGGTCCAGGATTCAAGGGGTGGAAGTGGAAGTGGAAGTGGCACCACTCACCATCACCCCTAGTGATCCACTAGTAAAATGTTTGCTTTGTGTTCTCACAGCATTACGTTCTGCTGGCCTAGAGGTCTTAGTTTCAGAGGGAGGAATGCTGCCACGAGGAGACATAACAATGATTCAATTAAACTGAAACTTAAGTTGCCACCTGAACACTTTGGCCTTCTCCTACCTTAAGTCAGCATGCTACGAAGGGAGTTACAGCATTGGCAAGGGCAATTGGCCAGACTATTAAGATGAAATCAGCCTAGTACTCCATAACAGAGTTAAGGAAGAGTATGCATGGAATACAGGAGATCCATGCAGGTGTATCTTAGTATTACCATGCCCTGTGATTAAGGCCCATGAGAAACTACAACAGTCCAATTCAGGAAGAAATACAATTGGCCTAGACACTTCAGGAATAAAGGTTTGGGTCACTTCACCAAGAAAAAAACCACCACCTGCTGAGGTGCTTGTTGAATGCAAAGGAAATACAGAATGGATAGTAAAAGGTAGTCATCAATACGAGCTATGACCAACCATGTGACCAGCTGCAAAAATGAAGACTATAATGTGTCATGAGTATTTGCCCCTTCTTCAGTCTTGAGAGAGACAGAGTAAGAGGTAATTGAATTATGGTCGCAGGTTCTTTCTATTCTGTTCTGGTGAGAGTGAATAAGTATAATGAGATCTGATGGTTTTATAAAAGGCAGTTTCCTTGCACAAGCTCTCTTGCCTGCCACCATGTAAGATGTGCCTTTGCTCCTCTGTTGCCTTCTGCCAGGATTGTGAGACCTTCTCAGCCATGTGAACCTATATGTCCATTAAACATATCTTTCTTTATAAATTACTCAGTCTCAGGTATTTCTTCATAGCAGCAGGAAAATGGACTAGTGCAGCCTATGTGCCTATTTTTATACAAGTTACATGCTGTTTTGGTGTTTTGGTGATTATAACCTTATAATATAGTTTGAAGTCAGATAATGCAACACCTCCAGATTTGTTCTTTTTGCTTAGTCTTGCTTTGGCTATACAGGCTCTTTTTTGGTTCTATATGATTTTTAGTTTTTTTTTTCCTTGTTCAATGAAGAATGAATGTGGTATTTTGATGAGATCTGTATTGAATTTGTAGATTCCTTTTGGCAGTGTGGTCATTTTCATAATATTGATTGTACCCAACCATGAGCATGGGATGCATTTCCATTTGTGTCATCTATATTTCTTTCAGCAGTATTTTGTAGTTTTCCTTGCAAAGATTTTTTTCACCTTTGTTAGGAATATTTCTAAGTATTTTCTTTTTTGCAGCTATTGTAAAATGGATTAAGTTCTTGATTTAATTCTCAGCTTAATTCTTCATTCTTGCTGTTGGTGTATACCAGTGCTCCTAACTTGTGTTCATTGATTTGGTAATCTGAAACTTTACTGAGTTTATTTATCAGATCTAGCAGCTTTGGGGCTGTGTCTTTAGGGTTTTCTAGGTTTATGATCATATCATCAGTGAACAGCAACAGTTTGACTTCCTCTTTACTGATTTACATGCTCTTTATTCTTTCTCTTGTCTGATTGCTTTGGTGAGGACTTTTCAGTACTATGTTTAATAGAAGAGGTTAAAGTGGGCATCGTTGTCTTGTTCCAGTTTTCAGAGGGAATGTTTTCAACTTTTCCTTGTTCAGTATGTTTGTTGTATGTTTGTCATAGATGGATTTTGTTACCTTAAGGCATGCCCTCTCTAGGCCAATTTTGCTGAGGGTTTTAATCATAAATGCTAAATTTTTTCAAATACCTCTTTTGTGCCTATTGAGGTGATCATGGGATTTTTATTTTTTAATTCTGCTTATGTTGTGTATCATTTTTCAGCATTTGTTTGTTCTGAAAAAGACTTTATCTTTTCTTCATTTATAAATCTTAGTTTTGCTGGATACAAGATTATTGGCTGATAATTGTTTTGTTTAAGGAGGCTAAAGGTAGGACCCAATCACTTCTAGCTTGCAAGTTTCTGCTGAGAAACCTGTTGTTAACCTGATAGGAGTTTCCTTTATAGGTTACCTGAAGCTTTTGCCTCACAGCTCTAAAGTTTGTTTCCTTTGTTTTGGCTTTAAATAACCTGATAACTATGTGCCTAGGCAATCATCTTTTTGCAATGAATTTCTCAGCTGTTCTTTGAGCTTCTTGTATTTGGATGTCTAGAGCTCTAGCAAGGCCAGGAAAGTTTTCCTTGATTATTCCCTCAAACAAGTTTTCCAAACTTTTAGATTTTTCTTTTTCCTTGGGAGCACCAATTATTCTTCAGTTTGTTCTTTTAACATAACCTAAACTTCCCGAGGCTTGGTTTATTCTTTTGATTCTTTTTTCATTGTCTTTGTTGGATTGGGTTAATTCAAAAACCTTGTCTTCAAGCTCAGAAATTCTTTCTTCTACTTGTTTGATTCTATTGTTGAAACTTTCAGTGTATTTTACATTTCTCTCAGTGTGTCTTTTATTTCCAGAAGTTGTGATTGTTTTTTATTTGTGCCATCTGTTTCTTTGGAGGTTTATTTGCCCATATCTTGCATTAGTTTTTATTTTATTTTTTAAAATATTTTATGGTGGTTTTTATCTCTGTCCTGTGTCTCCTTGAGTAGCTTAGTAACCAACCTTCTGAATTCTTTTTTCTGGAAATTCAGTGATTTATTCTTGGTTTGAATCCATTGCTGGTGAGCTAGTGGGATCTTTTTGAGGGGGGTAACTTTGCTTTGTCACATTACCAGAATTGTTTTTCTGGTTTCTTCTCATTTAGGAACTATGTCAAAGGAAAGGTCTGGGGTTCAAGGGCTGCTGTTCAGATTCTTTTGTCCCATGAGGTTATTCCTTGATAAGGTGCTTGCCCATTTCCCTAGAAATGAGGCTTCCTGAAAGCAGTGATTGTTTTTGTTCTTCTGAGTCTAGCCACCCAAAAGAGCTACCAGGCTCAGTCCTGTGATGTGATTCATCTTCAGGTCTCTAAGCTGTGGATACCAGCACTTTTTCCAGTTAAAGTGGTGGAGGAGTGAAGCACACTCTGTGGGAGTCCTTGGTTATAGTTTTCTTAGTGCACTTGTTTTCTCAAATGCTGGTTGTGCTAGCCTTTAAGCTGTCACATAAACAGATGCAAGACCCAGGTTAGCCAGGATATTACAGGCAGTAGAATTAGCTGTTGTTTTCTCCTTTCGTGGAGCAGAGTTGAGTTGTTCTTTGATGAGTTGCTGTAATGACTTGAGTTGGTTGGCCTCTAGCTAGGAGGTGGTGCTTTCAAGAGAGCATCAGCTGCAGTACTATGAGGGATGAGCTTGCCAAGGCTTCTGGATAAGTATTCTGATTTCTCCGGCTATGTTGTGGGGTGTATAGAGCTCCAAAGAGATTACGTCTTTTGACTTCAGCTACTAGGGCAAGTTGAGAAAGACCATAGGTGCAGACAGGGTTAGACAGGTCTAAACTCAGACTCTTCTGGGTCAGGGCTTGCTGTGGCTGCTCTGGGGATGGGCCTGTGGTTCTCAGGCCAATGAAGTTATGTTTCCAGGGGGATTACGGCTATCTCTGTTGTGTCATACAGGTTTCCAGGGAAGTGGGGGAAAACTAGCAGTGACAGACCTCATCCAGTTTCCATGCAACCAGCAAAACTAGACTCACTCCCATGGTGCTTCACAAATGGCACCACGTTTATAACCAGGCAGTGAAAAGGGCTGAGATCTTGCCTCAGGCTACAAGTCTTCCCTCTGAGAAAGCAAGTAGGGCTTTCAGGCCCCACCCCTCCACACCTGCCACAGCTTCTGTGCTCATATCTGCACTTCCCATTCGCCACTCCCCACCTTAAACTATGCCCAGGGAAATTCATGCTTGGTGGAAATAATTACAAGGTTCAGCTGAAAGCTGAAATTTTATTTCTCCAGGTGGTTCTTCCCCAATTAGACTGGCAGCCCTCCCTAAGGACCTCTGTGAGATAAAATCAGAAATGGCTTCCCTGGGCTTCCCTGGGGACAAGGAATGCCTACAGGGCTTTTCTTGCTACTGCTTTCACTTTTATATTTTGTTCAACTCTCTAAATTTATTTCAGTTTTAGGTAAGATTAAATCCTTTTCCTTTGACCTGAACTTTCAGATTCCCCAGGGAAGATGCATATGTAGAGGCAGACTTTCCCCATTTGACACTTTGGACACACAGTCTTTGGTTGTCTCACAGCATTTGCAGCAGCAAGTTACTTGCAAAGGCTCTTTGAATTCCTTAGGTTCCTGCTATGTTCCTGCAGTAGTTCCTGGAACAAAAGTTACGGATGTGAGTCTCTACAGGGCTGTCCTGTCTGTCCATGTGGGAGCTGCAAGTTAGTCCTGACTTCTATATGCCATTTTTGTTCCAGACCTGTAAAAAATATTTTTATTTTTAATATTTAATAGTCCATTTAAATTCACATATATTTTCTGTTGATTAATTATGTTTATATATAATTAGAACTATAATAAACCATTTTAATTTTTTCACATTTAATTCAAAATATTGTTTTAAATAAATTTGAGATGAATAAAAACTTTAAAACATAACACTAAGATAAATAGTATGAAGGACATATCTGATTGCAAAGCAGAAAAGGGAAAATTTTAAACTTCTGAATTTTATAGAAGAACTTGTTCACTTACTTTAAATAAAAATTATATATATTAAGGTGTACAATGTGATGTTTGTATCTTTATTCTGTTCAACTTCCTCCCTTTATTTACTTTTAGTCAGGAATGAAGAATATTTTTGTTTAGTTGGTTTTTATCTTCATATAATAGATCATATTTTCAATACTCTCCGTTAATAGTCTTTCCATTTCATTTGTGAGTCTGTTTTTATTATACAAATGTTCTTATATATATATTATATGTGTGTATATATTATATACACACATATATATGTACATAAGAATATATATGTATTCATATGTGTGTATAAATATTAGCCATCTATATTTTCTATTTGTTTATTGCTTAATTATTTTCAAACCACAAGAGTTGTGTGCGTTCATTTTTTTCTCTGCTTTTTTAGAGACAGAGTCTTGTTATGTTTACTAGGCTGTTCTTAAACTCTTGGCTTCAAACAGTCTCCCCACCTTGACCTCTCAAAATGCTGGGATTACAGGGATGAGTCATCATGCCCAGCCATTGTATGTAATTTTTAACATCATTGAAATATGTCAATATCTGGCAGGGCGAGCTTCATTTATGTCTTTTCTTTTGAGTTTATTCCATTATTTGTTGATTTTTATTATTAATTTACATTTTAGTATAATTATATCTATTAATGAAACTTTCAACTGATACTTTGGTTGAATCAGATTATATTTATACAATAGTTTGGGGAGAATTGGCCTCTTTTTCTGAGTTTTCCTATCTATGAGCAAGCACGTTCTTTTCATATGTGCATTTACTTTGCCCTTTATTTGGGACTTAGAGTGTTCTCTATAGAGATAGATGCATACTTAGTTACTGACTACTTTCACCGGTTTGTACTTATAGTAAATGCCATCTTGTTTGTGTATTTCTTCATTGCTGTTGGATGATGTCACTACTGATACCGGAGTAATCAGGATAGTCATGTTGGCTGGAAAACATGATAAAGTGGGAAAGGGATGGGAAAGTTAAATGGTCATGCAAGACAGTTTTTAAGGGCTGGAGCATGGAATCTACTAGTTAATCGAACCGATGGAATACTCAGTTTTCAAGAGTCCACTGAGATGCCAGATCTACTACAAAATCCAAGTTTAAAATACATTATGGGTAGAATCAGGAAATACAGGATAAAAACCAAAGCAGGGGCAACGACTACCGTCAAACCCCAGCTAACAGTGTTCATGGACAGCTAAACTCTCCGTTTAGCAAGTGAATATAGTGGGAAAAAATTCTTGGTAAAGACATTTAGCAAATAAAATAAGTTAAAAAAGGAAGCATTTAGACTGCAATTCTGAGAACATGTAGATTTTTTTTTTCTGTCTGTGCCTTCAGTGGCACGTGTTATTCACTGTGTATCTTGCTGTAAAACGAATGAGCATAACGAAGATGGCTGGATCAGTCCTAAGGGAAATAGATCAGTCAGGTATCTCGCTGATTCCATTCCATGATTCTTGTTCTAGGTTTGCTCAAACTATCCCTCGCTGGAGACCCTGTTCATGAGATTAGGCAGGTGAGAGTAAATAAAATTTGAAGGAATATTTTAACACAAATGATAAATCAGGGGAACAGAGAATATATTAACCATATCACTTGTTTTAAAATTGGGTGTTTAATCAGCCCTAAAAATCCTGTGTGACATTTTAGGGAAGCTCTTCTCTAAAACTTTTCCTTCAGAAGCAGTTCGTCAGTGTCTTCAAGTCTGGAAAACAACATTGTCTTCTGATAGCTGAGAATTAGTTTAGCAAATTTCATTTTTTCCCTACCTCACAGTCTAACTAATGTGCTTAAAAGGTCTCTGAAATTACTCAGAATTATTGTGGCATTTCTTAATAACTCTAAAGGATTTTAACCCTGAAAACCAGTCACAAATCTCTAAACAAATAGCAGTTATGGAAATTTTTGGATAGGTTCATTGTACCATTAGCGGTATTTCTGAGTCACCTAGTAATGACACAGAAAGTTCAAAAAATTAAAAACACATAATCGGTTAGAAATAGCTTATTCAGAGTGAATTTGGCCCTCACAAGTTCAGTGGAAAAAGAGCTTCTTCAGAAGAGCCCTGTCAGCATAACATTGATCTAATTTTAAGAGCCAGTCTTTCCTTACCACTAATTTGAGTTTAATGAATCCCTCTGGCTGGGCTATTTCTGATGAAAAGATAGGTTGTGAGATAATAAATTGGGTGTGCATGTGTGTTTCTGTGTGTGTGTGTGTGCATGCACATGTGCTTGATATCAATTTTATAGGTTAAAAAAGTCATCAATTTCATATGGTTCACCTTCATAAATACATATTTATATTTGAATATGTATAAAATATAATATTCTGTGTGCTACTGTGTGACATTTATTAATGTATTGTTACAATATTTTGCATTTCCATAAAATATAACCTTTGACACATATGCACTATTTCATAATTTACCCTCCTCATGTTTAGCAAATTTCCTCATTGCCTTTCTTGTGACAATAGCTTTCTTGGAAAGGAAAACTAAAACCATTACTCAAATTATTTGATTTAACCAGAATAAAAATATATTGTACTTTTGAGAAAAAGACATGGAGTTGGGAACATTCGAGAATTTTTTTCCTACAGGAAGGAGTCTCTCCTTTCAATTTTTTTTTATTCTATGGAAACTAAAGTGTGACAATTTTTTGTAGGACTGTATTGACATCAAGTATTGACTAACATATGAAGAGAGTATGAGAAAGGCCATGTATTCTTAAGCAAAATATGAGTAGCTGAATTTGTTAGTCATTTTCTTCCTTTTTCTTCTCACATAATATCTGTGACTGGTAGGTGCAAAGCAAGCAGTTCAAAACCACTTTCTGTATAGTACACATGACTTAAATCTCTGTTGACTTTGCTAGGTTTCGTCTACTGCACTCTCCAACCAAGATTGTCTAGAGACAATCAAACTAGAGAGACTTAGCACATTTTTAAAGTTTATTGTTGCAATCAAATAAACCTTACAGAATATCAGTTTATGCAGTACTTAATACTCTTCTTCAGCTTTATAGCCTATATTATAATTAGACATAAAGGTAAATAATAAGCACAAATATCAAAAGATATTATCATGTCATAGCCAGCCCATACAGATCCGTGTTTTGATTTTGTTAGCTGTATATTATACACAAGTTAATTTAGCAAACTACAATGTACCAAAGTAGACACAGAGCCTAACGTATATGGTCCAAATTGATTCTTATCCATGTGTCACTGATTCTGGATCATGAGCCCTATATATGTAGCCTTTATTTGATGCTACCTATATATGTTTGCCTAGCATTACCTAAGCTTCTGGGGCAAAGATTCCAAACTCATTTCCCTCTTTCCTGAGAATACAGCCAAATGGTTTCCTGATCTCTTTTTTCTGGAGAAGTGAGAATTTGTGACTGAGTTCTTGGTAATGGAAATGATGGATGCTACTCAAAAAACAACAACAACAAAAACTTTCCAGCTTGGATACAGAGAAACATGCAAAGAATTCTAAAGCACTAGAAGATGATAGAAAGCAAAATACTAAAACAATCTCGGGTTCCTGTACACCCAGTAGAATCTTGTCTCCCCAGCCAACTATATTGGATTATGACTTGGATGAGAAATAAACTTTTATTTTCTTAAACTATTAATATTTAGAGAATGTTTGTTGAATAGTTAGCCTAATCTAACTAACACACTCTTGTGATGAAGGTTCCTGTTTTTTTAAACATATATTCCCACCCAATTCTGATGTTCCATTTTTGGAGATAGAGATAAACTCACAAAGTAGAAATCTTTACAAGAAATTTGGAGTTTCCCACTGTGTTAACTCCTTGAAGTAACATAAAGTTGAAGTGTGTGAAGAAGATAGAGGCCCACAATATTATTGCCTTAATATTCCTGTGCAATTGCCACTGAGCTTTGTTGTGAATATAATTAACAACATTTAATATTTTTCTATTGTGAGGAGAAAATGGATTAAGAAATCAGGAGATATGGGGTACATGAATGCTTGGTCAAGTGTGAGAGATCGTTTAGAGAATGAGAGAAACAAAATAGAGATGAGAAATTGAAGGGGAGTTTCCTTGATTTCACAATTGCAACATACTGTGACAGCTCTTCATAAATATTTGAAAAGGGCATTTATTTATCCACATAACTCCAGAGAGCATAATAAAGATTCTTAGATATATTTTGTAGAGGGAGATTCTCATTTAATCCTAGAAGAAATTATTGCTAATTATAGCAATCTCACTGAATTTTCCTCCAGAATTTCTGCATGCCCACGTGTCAGGTAAACCTCCTTGGTTCATCTCTTGTCCTTGTTACTGTACTTTCACTTCCCCTGCTCCGACCATTATTGTGCTACATGCACCACAGGGGTGAAGCCCTCTTCTTTTCCTGTGTTCTTCACTGTGCTGTATGTCTGATGCGTCGTTGACATCTCACTCAGACACCACGTCCTCCATGCCACTTTCTGAACTCTTATTCAACATTATCTCAGCTTTTGTGACAATTATTTTCTTTATGTAAATATAATTTCCCTAAGATATTAGCAACTAGAGCATGTCATTATTTTAGAATTCCCTATATGTATTTTGTGTTTTGTTACTCACAAAACAGTTGAATAAATCAATTAATTTATGTCTTTGGAGATTTTGCAGACTGGATGCCTCTGAGACATGTAACAATTCTAAAGTTTCTTCATTCTAAGCTGGTGAATAAAAATTTAATCAAACCTCTTTTATTAGGTGGTTGATAAACTGGAGAAGAATTTGAGAGGCAATTGTATGCTTCTAGGAGCCTGGAAAACTCAATAACCTGTTTTAGGTTATCACTTTTTTTGCCTAGCTTGAGGCATTTTTTTCTCTCCCAGTGCCATACCATTTGTGTTGTTTTATTTTTTTTTACCACCTGACCATAATATTTGAATTTTTCCTGCTTATCAATAACGTCTCCTCCATATTATTCCTTTCAATGTCCATCCAAATTTTGTACATCAAAATGTCAGTATTTTATCCCCATAAATCAACTAGTTCTCTCTTGCTTACTCTCCCTCTCTCTCTATGTGTGTGTGTGTGTGTATACACACACAAACATATACACATATATATGTGCATACACATACATGTATATACACACATATGCATATATGTATATACTTGAATATATATTTCTGTGTGTATTATGTATGTAAAAGCATAAATACATGATTTTATGTCATATGTGTAACATTTATATCATTAAATATGATATATATAAAATATATAAAGTCAAAACTAATGTATATTTAATATATCATTGTTTATATTCTTCATATAATATACATCATCTATTATTTCATATATGCCCTCCATATATTTCAGAGATATGAACACTATTTGCCAGTACCTATTAGTTGCATGATGAACAGTATATTAATTAAATCCTCTATTTCTCAATTCACTTATCTGTTAAAGAGAAAACAGTATAGTATTTATCTTATAGAGTTGGTAAGAGATTATACTTGCCACTTGCTGATAAAGGTTGTTTGCTTATAGTAGGTCTAAAATAAATTGCAGTTCCTTGTTAGTACCAAAATCATGAGTAGTTTATAGCAATTTGGAATGCTTTCTAGATAATTAATGCTTACAAATATTTGTAGAATGAAGGTAGACTATGCCATTGACTATTTACAACTTTACTGAAAACAAAGTATATTTCAGGTTTTGTGGCTAAGGGCTCTATGAGTATCGCCACACTTCTAGATGATGCACCAAATTGATCCAGAACTTCTTAACTCCCAAGTAAGTCAACCTCAGTCTGCAAAACTCTTTCTACATTGAGCAGGGGTCCCTTTTTAAAGCTAAATAATGGTTATTCCCAGTATTTCTCAATAAATACAGGATGAATCAAAATAAAGACCCCTTTTAAAAATGTGTATTGAAGTACTATAAGATTGACACCCAATAAAGCAGCTTACAAATCATAACAATGCCCTATCATAGAGAGTAATGAACCATATGCAGTGCACTCATTGCCTGCTTGAATGTGGCTGCCTGTTGTAATTTCTGGTCTCTCACCTTGTAGCTCAAACCGGCATATAGCACTATGAGTCTCTGGGGCAGGTAACATTGTTGAATTCATTAATCCCCTACCCCAAACAGTCTTGTTCATCCTCCCACTGAACTGTGAGCAAATGACATGGGACTGAACGACCTTCCACAGAGCTCCTCTGCTCTTTCTCAGCCTGGCACACATAACAAAGGTTTATGGTACACATATGAGATTGTTTATTGAGTGTTACAAGCAGAACATTTTCAGCGTAACCTGATAGGGAGACTAATATGGTAGACATGTTTTGGCTTGATGTGGTTACCAAGTCATGTGTGTTATCAGGAAAATAATTCTGTTATTTGCCTGCAAAGAATGAAAAGATACATATATATTTTTTAGTTCTCTTTAGTGACTTTGTAAATTAGTATGTGAAAATCCTCAAAAGTTGTCAACGTGTAGGTTAACATAACTCAGGAACTAGTCTATAATTCATACTGGGGTATTTAAATCATTTAAAACTTTGTTTGGCAAATGGTTATACTGACTTGAGCGATGAGATTCCTTATTAGTTTCAGTGTTGCTCTTGGCTTCAGTCTTCTTGATCTCGCCCTCCACTCCTAATTTCAAGCTGGATAATAGCAGTCTTGAATATCCTGAAAAAAGTTTTATGTGGTGGAAAAGTTTGTGGGGTGGGTGAAGTTAGATAAGAACATTGTTATGTGTTAAAACTTTTAATGTATGAAACAAACTCTCTTTAAACAGTGTAGAATATGCTTGATCTTTAGATTTTTATCTTTTATTATGTATTTTCCCAGAATTTTTGGACCCCGGAAGCGGTTTACATATTAAGAGAAGAGGGAGTTGTTAACAGAGAGGTCTTGCCTGCGCTAAGTGATCGAGTAGCCACTTACGAAGAAGCTATATTGAAAACCGCCAAATATGGTCTGGTCCTGAGGACACATAACCACAGGGATGGAACTTGGCGGTGACAAACATCCCACTATCAACCATGCCAGGTTCTGACATCAGCAAGTTAATTATGGCCAACCAAAATTGGTGACTTTCTAAAATACAGAAAGGAGACAATTTAACACAGAGGGAGCCTTTAGAAATGCTGTATTCAGGTTTTTTATTCTGCAGATGTGAAAATGCAGGCTAATAATATTAAATACCCTACCCAAAGTCAGACAACTAGATGTAATATATGTATAAATCTTCCATAAAATGTCATTAATATGAGTTTGATATAAATTCTGCTGAGAATAGAGTTTAAGATTCTATCACCTTTCTTTTATATAATGGTGTTTCCAAAAATTAGAAGCCAAAATACTTCTCAGAAATAGCACAGCAACATTTTCTATTCTTTTCCCCAATGTGTTCTACCTACATATTAGAACATTAAACAGTCAGCTTAAGATATAATGCTGCTAATTGTGCATTAGGCACAAAAAGCATAGGTATAACCATACTCCTAACATGTCAAAAGTCCTAAAGAAAAAAAAAACAGATTTGTTCATTACAGCACAAAAATTAAAGACAGTAAATTTATTAAATATACTCAGCTACTTACAGAGATATCAAAATACACAGGAGAGGCTGCTGAAATGAGTCCAGTCAAATGAAGATGTATCTGAAGGGATTCATGGAGAGAATCAGTATACAATAATCTTCTGAAGGAAGAAAAATATGCCATTAACCTTCTAAATGCTGACAGATAGAAGACAGAAAAAAAAGTGAAGGGTTTATTTTAAGCGAGCAATTCATAGTATTGTGGCATTTTAAGCATGGGAGAGAAGCAGATGGATAGAGGAACTCAAAGGCTTTGAACACTGATGCTTATTTTTCAGCTTAGACTATTTGGAGAAAGTGGTAGACTTGTTTAGAGAGTTATGCCATTGGAATCTTTAATGTCATGAGTTTCATTGTTATTCCTAAAGCAAAAGCTAATCAAGAAAATGGTAGAAGCTATGCCGGCCACACAGTGGTGTTGGGCTGGTTGAAGCATGCAGCAGTTAAGTCCAGGGAAAGGACAGATAGTTCTCTGGAACATAAGTGATGGGCTTAGGCCTTATATTGGATATTGGGTGTAAAGCAAAGATTCAGTTGGCCAATGTAGCTCACAGAGAGAGCGGTACACGGCTTATAGTAGTGTAATGATGGTGCTGGTTTGAGGGATCCAGTTGGGATAACAATAGAGAACAGTGATTTTTTTTTAAAGATATTCAGAAAGCAGAACTTGTGAGTATGAGTGTGGAATATTCTCTACCCACCAAAATGCCAATCCGAATAACAAAGATTTTTAAAAATCATCTGACAGGTTTGGTTCTGTGTCCCCACCAAATCTCATCTTGTATGGAGGAATTTAGGAAGAAAAGGGGGAGTTTAGGGAAAAGGAGAAAAAGTAGGCCAGGTGTGGTGGCTCAGGCCTGTAATCCCAGCACTTCAGGAGGCCGAGGTGGGTGGATTGCCTGAAGTTAGGAGTTCGAGACCAGCCTGGACAATATGGTGAAACCCCATCTCTACTAAAACTGTAAAAATCAGACCAGGGTGGTGGCACACACCTGTAATCCCAGCTATACTCGGGAGGCTGAGGCAGGAAAACTGCTTGAACCTGGGAAGTAGAGGCTGCAGGGAGCCAAGATCACACCACTGCAGAGAAGCAAACCATAAGAAAAAAGGCAAAATAAGGGAGAAAGGCTGAAACCTGGTTTATAACTGACTATGTTTAGAAACGGGTTCAAGTTTAAAGTCACAAACTTACTTGAGAACCCTTGGCTCTTGATGTGTGTTTCTAATGCGGTCTTCTTTTTAAAAGAGCCCTGATTTCCTTTTCGTTTATTTTGTATTTTCTCAGTTATGAGAATTATTCCTAGGGTTTTAAAAGGTTACTGACCTTTTATTATTTACTGCCACTGAGAACAAAACTAGCCAAATATTTGAAGCATCCACAGCATGTTTTTAATGGCCATTCATCTTCCATATTCAGCATTTTTCTTCTTTTCTTCTTCTGACACCAATTTTTTTTTACACTCTGGCAGCTTATCTACCATCATTTTTAGATGACACTGAACAAGGAGAGTTTTTTTCTAGGTCTTGGCTTGTCTTTTCTCAATCAAAATAGCCTGCCATATGGTGCCCCAGCAGAAAGCAGTTTCTTATAGTTTATGTTTTCCTTTGGGCAATTAGTAGATCCCGCGTGAGCAAGTGCAGGACACGCTGGCCCTCTGGTACTTGATGAAGCTCTAGTGTCTTCAGCATGGTTTGAAAACATTCCAGAAGATACAAACTGAGAGACCTTTTTTCCCCAACCCCATGTCACTTATTTAGGAAGGTGAGCCTCTACAAGATTTCTACATTACAATAAGTTTTCCAGAACTTGGTAGTTTCTAGAATTTATGTTGTCAAAATTCAAAGAAAAAAATATGAACTATATATGTGAAATATATATACTGCATATATATATTTGATATATATATATATATGAAATTCATATCTCAATCTAGCCGTATATTTTCACACACGTAGAACATTCATACACTTGGATTTAATGAGACTATTTTTAAAACCATAGATGGGAATCTCAACAAAACTTAGGTATCATTAAGCTGTGTGTAGAGAACCTTTTAATGAGGCAGGTATTTTACCTGCTTCTTGAAGCCCCAAGTTTCCCTTCTTCAGGACAGATCAATGATGACATAGTTAGTTGACACTTTTTAATAAACACTCCAGGAAGGAAAGAGCCTGAGGCTTGACCCACTACAGGACAGCAAGAACAGCCCTTCAACCTGGGCTGGATATCTTCAAAGGGAGGAAGATACCTGCGACTGATCAACAGGGAGGCTCCATGTAAGGAAACAGATTTGCGACAGGACTGTCTCTTCCCCACATGCTTTGCTTGTTAAGTATAAAACCTACGCTTCTTCATTACATTTCTTTTTTGCCACTTAATGAACGCTCAGTAAATGCTGATCAATTTTTTTAAGCAATGTTAAACTTAAATTTGAAAGAACAGCACAAAATAATTCTGTTCACCAGATTCCTTGATTGTTAGCAAATTACATTTGATCCATTGTTCCATTGATCAGTCCCTTACCTCTTTCTATCTCTCTCTCTCTTTTCTTCTATGTTTGTCTATTTACCTGTAGATATGTATTACAAATATAATGCCCATCACCTCTAACAACTCTCCTTTTACTCAAAAGAACAACACCCTTTTATATCATCACAATGTAGCCACCCAGTTCAGCAAATCAACATTGTTACAACACTCAACATTATCATTAATATGGAGAACCCCATTAAATTTTGTCAACAACAAAAACAATGACACTATTTTTCTTTCTTACCCAGGATCTGAACCACAGTATCACATAGAATTTAGTCGCGATGTCTCCTTAAATTGAATGGTTCTATAGTATTTTCTCTACCTTTTATTACTTTGGCAGTTAAAAGGGTGTAGGCTTTCCTTCTATCTGCTGTTCCTCAACATGCACCCATCTAGGACTTCCTCATGCTTCCCAGGCTATTTGTGTTTGGCAGAAAAAACATCAAATATGCTCTGCTCTTTTCTGTACATCATGTCAGGAAGCACGTAATGTTAACCTGTCTCATTTCTTCTGGTGTTTACTCTGATCAAGTGAGTGCCATAGGTTTTGCCACATTTAGTCATCATTTTTTTCCGGAATAATGGAGTAGTATTTTGAGGAACAAAACTCTACCATTATTCCTCATTTCTTATCAGACCTTTACCTCTTAACCTTAATATGCATTCTTGACTTCCACCTAGCACAAATTATTGAATGAAACTTGAAAGAGCATGTCAGATTGAACTGAAATGAAACAATTCTTTCTCCTGTGTTTGTTCTTCTGCTTTGGGTTGTATTCAGCATGGGTCGAGAGACTTTAGTATAAAGAGAAAGCTATGATTCTTGCCAGTAACAGTATGTAAATAGAACAAAGTGAATTGATTAAACCTGCAGAGTAGTTCTGTATTTCAACTTCAGAGGAAGACTATTCTTTGCTTAAGGATGGCTCTGTCTGCTGTTAGTGAGGGTCCTGGAGAATATAAAATTGAAGTGGTACATGTGCTGCCTTTAATTTATGCTAATAACTAATAATCACTAGTCCACACACTCTCTGTTGTACTGTGTGTTTTTATTTCCCGATTCTGTGATGTTATACCTCAAGCTGACATTCACTTTTCCTTTCTCTATTCAACTAGGTATTTGTTGAAAACCTAGTACGTGAACATACACACAAAAATCCTCAATAAATTTTAGCAAGCTGAATCCAGCAATATGTAAGATAACAATACATCGAGTATAAATGAGATTTATCCAAGTAATGCAAGATTTGTTTGGCAGGCAAAATGAGTTAATGATGTAATACACCCTGATAGCAGAATAAAAGACAAACACTACCTGGGTATTTCAATAGTCCCAGGAAAAAGCATATGAAAAAATCCAACACACATTTATGAAAACAACAACCTTCAGCACACTAAGAATAGATGGTAACTTCTTCAACCTAATAATGAGCATCAACATAAACCTGCGGATTATATCATCCTGTATTTACTGGTGAGAAAGAAATATTTTTCTTCTCACATTAGGAGCAAGGTAAGAACGTCCTCTCTTACTAATTCTGTTCAATATTGGGCTGAAGATTCTGACCCGTGGCAGTAGGCAAATACAAGAAGTAAAAGCATAGAAGCATCCACTGAAAAGACGGAAGTGAAACTGTTTATATTCACAGATGACATGGTCTTGTAATGCACAAGACCCTAAGACATTCACAACACACTACAAGGGCCAATAAGCAAGTTCAGCAAGGTCACAGAGTAAAAGATCAATATATACAATATACTGGAGTCTGAACAGATGAAAAAAATCTTAATAAAAAAAGTAGGATAGACAATAATTGGGAGAAAGAGACAAAAAGATCCACAGAAGGAAAAGCAATGGCAGCAAGACTTGGGAAAGAGAGCCCTCTGGTCCACAGGACTACCTGAATATAAGGGCAATTTCATTTTCATTTATATTTCAGTTTTGGAGTTTTTGAGGAAAAATCTTGGAAAGTTGTTCAGATCCTCTTTCTTTCAATTAATAATAGGAGAGGCAGATATGCATTCCTGCACCTCATTTTTAATTAATATCACTATAAAAACACAACAGGCTCCAATGTGGTAAAGTTAAATGTCAAGGGAAATAATATACTCAATAACATTTGTTTATGAGTACATATATGTCTTACTATGTAAGAGAAATAATATACTCAATAATGTTTGTTTATGAGTACTTACATGTCTTACTATGTAAGGAAAATAATATACTTAATAATGTTTGTTTACAAGTACTTATATGTCTTACTATGTAAACAAGAAAACATTTTATTTCTTCAGTAAATTTTCCTAATTCAGAGTACAATTTCTGTGCTGTTTCCCTGAAGTCTGGCAATGAGTCTAGCTCATTTCATAATCAACGACCCTGGAGAATTAGAGTGAGAAAAGAAAGAAAGGAAACAACAACAGAACAGAATAATTTTAAGCTGCAACGTTCATTGTAAGTAGTGGCTTTGCCATTGCCTCACCTTTGACCTAACAAGCTATGGAGCTGGGGCAAGAGGGCATGCAGGATGCAGCAGCCAGAGCTGAACGTGCTTCAAGTGGGTATCTAAACAACGATAGTTTTCCTCCCAAATACTGGTACGTCATATGCAAAATAAGCCTCAATATTTAAGGCAGAAGAATAAACACAGCAGGGAGAAGTGTATTCTGGAAACTGTCTTTCTTTTTTTCTTTTTTAGAAAGGTAACAGTGAAAATAAATGATGTTAATTCATAAGGTTATCTTAGTCTTTTGCTGTTGAACTTGTCAGTATTTTAGTGAATTTGGTCTTATTGTGACAATATGACTTGGAGCAACTTTCTAATGATAGAATGGCCTTCCATGTACTGGCCAGAGTACCTGGGAAGCCATTGTACTGGCTATATACTATTAAAATTTACGTGGAAATGAACAATTTTGTTGTTCATACAAACTACTTTCTGTTTCCTGGTTCCTGAGTCCTGGAGGTTTAATCCACAATAGTGGGTAATAAATATTCGTATCAACTAATTTTACTTACTTACATTAGTGATATTCTAGGAAAAATAAAGTATTTGTGCTTTTCCTAAAGAACTTGGGTATTGGCCGGGCACGGTGGCTAACGCTTGTAATTCCAGCACTTTGGGAAGCCGAGGCGGGTGGATCACGAGGTCAAGAGATCCAGACCATCCAGGCAACCATGGTGAAACCCCGTGTCTACTAAAAAATGAAAAAAAAAAAAAAGCTGGATGTGGTAGTGCTGGGCTGTAGTTCCAGCTACTCGGAAGGCTGAGGCAGGAGAACTGCTTGAACCTGGGAGGCGGAGTTGGCAGTGAGCTGAGACTGCGCCACTGCACTCCAGCCTGGCACCTGGTGACAGAGCAAGACTCTGCCTCAAAATTAAAAAAAGAAGAAGTTGGGTTTTGATATAGTAGAGATCTGAGAATGATGAAGCATCCAGAAACAGTGAAAAACGAAGCAAAACAACATAACAATAGTTATTTTTAGGTCAAGATAATTAGAGATTATAGTATTTGAGAGACTCTGAAATAACAGTAAGGATGAGTGGCTTCTAGTGTGGACATCCAGAAAAGACGATGAGGACACAGCAGAGCTGACTCCCTGGAGGGCCACTGAAGTATCTCTAGAAGTTGTAGAAATAGGAGGCTGCCACCACCCCAGATTTAATGTAGGGACTGGAAACTAGATTGGAAAGATGCTGTTAGATGCTGTTGCCACAATTAGACCTTCTCGGTCAGCTCCACTGCCTTTTACAACCATCATTCAATGTCCATAAGTGATGGTGCCAGGAACACTGTGTCTCCATAACCTTGCTTGCCAGATGAAAACACGGAGAGCAGTAGGAAGATGACCCCCATGTCTTACTACACTTTCTACAACTTTCACCAGTGTACCTAAGCACTGGTCCTAATTCATATCCAGAACTGTAGTTGCAAGGGAGTTTGAGAAAAGTATATTTCACAAAGGCCTGTTAGGAAGATATACGATTTGTTCTAGTGCCAACTGACCATACTGAGCACTGAAACTTGGAGAGTAAATTGCCTATCTCAAGAAAAGGACAAGGCAAAGGATTAGATATACATCCAGAGAAGGATTGATGTCTTTGTGAAGCCCATAAGAAGAATGATATTTAATGTACATATCTATTTGAGACAAGATCTCATTCTCTTGCCCAGGCTGGAGTGCAGTGGCACAATCATAGCTCACTGCGGTCTTGAAATTCTGCGCTCATGCAATCCTCCTGTCTATTGTACATTTTTAATATGTTTCTATGTATTGTAGTTTTCTTTTTTAATCCTACATTTAGGAAAGAATTCTGAATTTCTCTGGTGGTGTTACTTAGAACTAATAGATACAGATAGTAGGGGGAAGCTAGCTAGCATTTCTCGTATGTCCTCTTACCCAATGTGACACTGTATATGTAATACTGTTACATTTCTGTGATCTTGGTTAGTGTAAATCGGTCTTGGAAATCTGTAATAGTTTTTACACTGCTACAAAGACATACCAAAGACTGGGTAATTTATAAAGAAAAGAGGTTTAGTTGATTCACAATTCCACATAGCTGAGGAGGTCTCAGGAAACTTACAATCATGGCAGAAAAGGAAGAGGCATATCTTATTAGGTGACAGGCAAAAGACAGAAGAGTGTATAGAGTGAAGGCGAGAGATCCCCTTATAAAACCATCAGTTCTCATAAGAACTCTCTCACTATCACAAGAAAAGCAAGGAGAAAAATGCTCCCATTATCCAATCACTTACAACTACGTTCCTTCCTCAACATGTGGGGATTATGATTTAGGAAGAGATTTGGGTGGGGACACAGCCAAACCATATAAAAACCTGATCTCATCTTAAAGTAAAAAATTTTAAACCACTGAAGTAAAGGATAGTATGAAATTTCATGGTGGATTGGCCAAATGAATGCTTCTCTCTGAGAACACTACTGTGAACTGAGCCGCCAAGCACAAGGTTTAAAAAATCAAAGTCTGCCTGGAAAAGTCAAGAAGGACTGATTCTACAGTACAGCTTAATTTTGAACTGAGTATTTAATAGTATTTTTTAGTTGTTTCAGAATTTCAGCTGAGCCCTCAAAGCTAAAATGATATGAAGTAGATACATGTTCCAAAGAAAGGTGTTAGATAATTTATGATGAACCTACTAAGGGTGACCTCCCAAAAAACCTTCCAATGCATCCAACTCTGTCAATGTTCTTCTGGGTATATAAGAGGGAATTGTTTCAGGAGGAACAATTGGAGAGACAATTTCTTTTGATAGTTTTCTGTGTACCAGCAGGTCTTCCCCATATGGAACCAGACATTGAATTGAACCACACAGATCTCCCTTTAAGAAAGAACTTTTCCTTCAGCTGTTATGAGTGTGTTTGACCATCAGTCACCTTTGGAATGCACCACATTTGAACTAAGAATATGCTCTTGCAGGGCAGCTTCTAGAAATGACTGAGCATGCCCAAGGTGCTAGGGTCTCCTCGTTTCCACCCAACTTTTGACTGCTGTAATGTGCAGCCTTGCTTCCTTTCTCCCCACTGGGTTGGCCAAACTTTGATGTTACCGTTCACTAAAGTTCCTGCACTCTTAACTTTGCCACAATGTCTCTGTCACCAGGGCTGTCACCAGAAGGCATATTTCCTCTAGAATTTTGAAGAGGATATTGAAAATGAGAAAGCCATTCAGCATGCAAGGTGTCTTCATCCACGTGGGCTGCTATAAAAAATACCATAGACTGTTTGGCTTATAAACAATAGAAATATATCTCTGCCAGTTCTGCAGACTGGGAAATTCAAGATTAAGACACCAGTATATTCTGTGTCTGATGAGGGCCCTCATAGACAGCTGTCTTCTCACCCTAACCTCACTTGGGGTCAGAAGAACCAAGTGATCTCTCTTTTAAAAAGACACTACTCCCATTCGTGAAGCTCTGTCGCTTTGACCTGATCACCTACCAAAAGTCTGATTCACTAATACCATTATCTTAGGGTAAGAATTTCAACATATGGATTTTGAGGGAATAAAAATATTCAGATAATAGCACTGACCAAAAGTGGTAACTCCACTGACCAAAAGGAAACCCTGCAAATATCCTCTTGAGATTCAAGTGTGTCTATCAAGGACACCCAGGCTTATCCTTTCTTATAGAATAACTTGGTCAAGAGTACTTGCTGCCAGGGGCCAGCAAGCTTCAATGTACAGGTGCTGGAAGTGTGTATCTTTAGATGCAGAAGCTCAGTGGGAGGATAATCATAATGGTCTAATAGAGATTGCTTGACTCATTACAGGGAAGGATAACTTAGAAGATCCCAAAAGTGACATCACATGAGGAACCCCTAAGTCTTCCAATAAGAAAAAAAATTAATGAAGCATTTGGGCTTCTTATATACAGAGGATATCTTCTGAAGAATACAACTGCTTTATGATGGGAAAATTAAAAACTTTTTCAATTGCTAACTAAACCTTTTTACCCCCACTCCAATGCTGGAGAAAAATTAGGCAGCCAGTGCCGTAAGCAGGAAAGAAGGAGATAGGAATAAGCTGAAGAAATTTCTTAAGGTAGATCTCTTTTCTACCCCACAGCAGGTTTCTGAGCCTTTTTCTGGACCTTCTGTCAGGGAAGAATTTGTAATTGCATGAAAGACTGATGCTTGTGCTATTAGATTGAACTGGCCTTTTTAATAACTGACAGTGACCAGAAAAGCAATGTAATCTTTCTGAGAATTAAACAAAAGGCAGAGAAGGATAATTCAATAAAGCAGGTTTTAAAAGTCAACTTTAAGTAAATACGAATGGTTGTTTCATGTTCAACTAATAAGATAAATATGTATGGGTATGTCAAATGCATTAAACATAGCAGATACATAAAATAAATGATATTCAGATCACTATGATGAAACCACACTGACATTTATGTCATTTTCTCCTTCATTCATTTTCTATAAGCTTTTAATTTTACTATGCGCTCCGTGTTATATCCTATTTTTTAACCTAACATTTTATAAGAAATTCCTATGCAATTATATCATATTTACAATTATTATTTTTAATACTGGGTGGGTCATTATACCACCAGCATTAAATGTATTGTATCTTAGGAATCATATTTCTACTTTGGAATGTTTAAATTACTTTTAATTTTTCCAAAATAAATGTTACCAAAACATAATTTTATTCTTATTTTTATTATTATTTAATAGAGACAGAGGTCTCTTTATGTTGCCCAAGCTGATCTCAAACTCTTAGGTGCAAGCAATTTGCTCTTCCTGCCCCAGCCTCTCAGAGTTCTGAGATTTCATGAGCCACCATGCATGGCCCATGAAAATTTTTAGAACTTTTAATAAACATATTTTGATTTATTTATTTGACTATATTGCCAGAATATTTTGAAATTCTTAATACAAGTATGAAAATTCCTCTATTACTTTCCATACAGATGTCAACTCATACTATCATAAATTCTGTGTGTACATGTCCATATTGCTGTATCCTTGATGACATTACACTCTCGAGAAATTTTGAAGCTCTACTTAGATTTCACTCCGGGAAAAAATGAGAAGGATGTCTCTTCATTTGTAGTCAAATCTTGGACAAGCTTATTGCTGTAAACTAAATGTGCCTGTCTTTCCAAAATTCGTGTGTTGAAAAGCAATTCCCAATGTATTGTGTTAGTAATTGGAGTCTTTGAGAGGTGATTAGGTTTTAAGAGTAGAGCTTCATGAACAGGATAAGTGCCCTCGTAAGAGAGGTCACTCCTTCCTTTCACCAAGTGAGATTATGAACCAGAAAGCAGGTACTAACCAGACAGGGAATCTGCCAACACCTTGATGTTGGACTTTCCAGCCTACAGAACTATGGGAAATAAATTTTCTGTTGATTTTATGATATTCCACCTAGCATAATTTGTTACATCAGCCGAGCAGCCTAAGTCACTTAGATATAGAAAAAGTGTAGATTTCCCCCCATTTAAAGATCTATGAACTATCTATATGGTGGTATCCGCTGCAATTTTCACTTTTCAAACCACTCATTTTCTGATCTTGGCCTGAATAATATCTACTTTATATTGGGATTCATATAATAGATAACTGATATGTACCATAAGGTCTCATACTTCTCAGAGTATCCTTGGTTATCTTTAGCAAAACAAAGTTATCTTTCATTAAATAGGGATGAAATGAAGTAACAGTGCTCTCATACAGCTTTACCATTTGAAAAATTGTGCCAAAGCTTTAAGTTAAATGTGAAGCACCGGCAAGTATCAGGATGACTGGACCAACATTGTTTTCACATCTCTTTCTAATGAATCGCTTTTCTTCAAATTGTACTCATTAGAACATTTTACAGGAATGTGTAAAAACCAGTTCCAGTTTTAAGGAATCTAATTTGGTGGCTAAAAAATGAGAATATGCACTGCAGTTCTGTCTGTAAGCAATACACCCTGCAAATTAAAATGAACTCTTTCTAATTTCAACTTGAGATTGATGAAAATGCAATGAATATGTAAAATAAGAAACTGAAAAAGAAAATAGACCAAAAATTTAAAAAAAAAAAAAAAAACTCATGTAAAAAAAAATGGAGGAATCTTATTAGGTTCTTTTATTAAATTGTGTACTTAGAAATTTTATTTTTCCAGCATCAAATGAACAAATGTGGGTTTCTTGCCATGAATTGAGCTTTCTCTTACCTCCTCATTGTTTAAGAATAGACTATAAAGTGCACCATATGGATTTCCAGCTGTAATTTCCATTGAAGTTCTTGAAGTCATAAATTGCAAGTGGGAAACTAAAGATGAAATTACCACCTTTCTAATATCACAACCAGGTATGCTTTATTTTTATATAATGGATGTTTCCACCAACTCCACCAACATCAAATTTGCACACAATTGTTGTTAAAAATAACTTTTCTTCTAGCTTTGTACAAGGAAAAAGGCAAGAACAACTGCTGAGATTAAAACTGTTACCACTTTCAAGAAAGTTGCTTTAGGCATTATTTTTAAATATTAAAATGAAAAAATCAATAACAAGTAAAAAGTAACAGATTAAAGAAACACTTCTTCACTTTTCCACACGAGATGGTCTAAGTAGATGTGTCCTTAATTCAGTTTGATTCTTGAGACTCTTTTGTTAATTACAGTGTAAGACGAAATGAAAAAAAGCAAATGTGAATGGTTTTAAAGTTTATTTCTTAAAGAAACTTCTTTAAACCTTTTATTTTAGGCCTAATATATTATCTATTTCCTAAAGATCACGATTCTTTTAAAATCATTATTGCAGAAAGCCATTGTAAAACACAATATGAATATTTAATCAGTCAACATTTTAGGTTTTATTTAATATTCAAACAACCATTCTTTAAAACTACACTAAAAAGGGAGCTTGAAGATAAAGATACTTCAATCACTCAAGAAGAAATTACAATTACATGTTGGGGATAGATAAGAACAAAGGACACATCATTTTAAAAAGTGGAGAACAGGACATTAGATAACAGCCATTTTCAGGGGACTGGATAGGTAGAGACCAACCCCAAAATAATCATGTTAAAATGGAGCATAATACATATACAAAGAAGAAATATACAAAGTTTTCTTGGGATTCATAGGTATTCGCCTAATAAAAGCTAAAACATAGATCCACACAAAGAGGTGTTATTCATATTACCCCCAAAAGTGGAAAAACATCCAAATATACATCAATCAGTGAATGGACAAGGACAATGCGGTATATATATACAATGGAGCTTAGTCAATAATAAAAAAAATACAGTATTGACCGATACTTTCTTCTATGTGGATAAAAATCAAAAACATTGCATAACTGAAGAAATTCAGTCATAAAAGACCATATATTATGTAAATAAACTTATGTAAAATTTCCAGCAAAGGCAAATCTTTAGAGAGAGAAAGGAAATTGGTGGTTACCTAAGGTCTAGGGGCAGAGAAGACAAATTAGGGGCCATGTTTTTTTGTTTTTCTGGAGAGGTAGAAATGCAGTATTGCCTGTGTAACTCTTTGGAGTCACCAGAAATCATTAAATTGAACCTTTAACTGGACAAAATTATGATACATATGTTATAGTCAATAAAATAGAAATAAATTTGGTAGGGTTCAAAGAAAAAATATTAGTTATAGTTAGCAAGGAATCATAAAAGAGAAAGTATCGCAGAGAGATTTCAAAGCATAGATATGATTTTGTTTATCATATTTGTGTTTTTACAAATGAAATAAAAGTAACATAAGTAAAAGTCATATTCAAATTTGAATTAAACTTTAGTATAATAAGAAAAATAAATATCTAATTATAAGATGTAAAACAAACAGAAAGTAGAAAATAAGCACTAGTATCAAACTTTTGCCTTGTGTGATGGAACTCTCAGCACAACATAAGAAAACCACAAGTTACATGATTCTCATTGTCTGGGAAGGGCAGGACTTAAGTTATATGAAGTTCAGAGTTATACAGATTGAGTAGGGGTGTTGTGTGCGGACATGCAAGCAAGAGCAGAAAAACTAGAATTTATGAATATGAGTAGGTCAGCCAGAGTTTTCTGAGCTCTTTATGATGTTTTATTCTCACGCTAAATGTTTTCTATGCCTTATCTCGTCTAATCCCCATCACACTCCTATAGATAGTTATCACATTAACAGTATTTATTTTACACATGAAGCAACTGACATGACACCTATTTATGCAGCCTCCAAATTCACAAAGTAGGTATGGGTAAAAGTTGAGACTTCACAGGCAAACACTTTAATGCTCACAGAAACACTCATAGCATATTGGCTTAGACACTTCTTCGGCATTTCAATTCAGATACCGTGAAGTTCAGAACTATAATGTGATTTTTGTAAAAGGTTTAATTAGCAGTAGTCTTGTCCTTGTATTCCATGTGCTACCAGAGTTCCTTAAGGACAGTCATTTTTATTAGGATCATGTGTTCTGCCCCCCAAATCAGGACATTAACCTGTCCTTTCCTGATGCAGAAACGTTATAAAAGATGCTATATTTGTGTGTGTGTTTTAAAGTTGTGAAGACCAATAGTTTAAGACAGGATTAAAATATGACAGATTAAACACAGCTGCTTATCTTGGCTCCTCTAAGAGATTTTCCTAAATGACAAAAAAGAAATTTTTAGTTACATAAACATATAAGCCAAAAGAGAATAGAAAATGTGACAACAGCAAATGAGAGACAGCAATGATTTTGTGAGGATGGAAATCAGATATAAGAATGCTGTATGACTTAATAGAGAAGAAGAAATCGAAATACAAGTTTGTGCAGAAGCATGTTGATTCTTCCTGAAAAATCATGGAAAGGCTGTAAATTTGGAGGACTCTGAGTAACAAATGTACAAGTGATTCACAGCCATGAAAACATGAGAATGAGTTCAAAGCTGTGTAAAGATTTATTCCTCAACTCTTCCCACCATGCAAAGACTCCTGAAGCTAGGTGCCATCTCTTGCCCACCTTTGAAGGATACCAGAAGTTTTTTTGTAGAGAAATAAAACCTGGAGGAATGGGAACTTGGAAACAGCTGGGACAGTAAAGCAGAGGTTAGAACCAGAAATAAAGGGGGAAATCGAATTTTTCAATAGCCGGAATGATGAGATACTCCAGACAATGTCTGCTCTGGATCAGATACCTCCAGGCAGATGACTGAAGAACTTTCCCTTGGAAAAATGGAAATCACCACCCAAAAAAGAATGAAACAAAACACCAACATTGTGGGAGATTTGCAAAAAATGCAACTGATAAGTGTATCACCTGGCAGTGAAGTGAAAATGCTTTCACAAAAATATCAAACCACCTTTTAGTGAATCTCTCTTAAATATAATGGATAGCTAAAAGTCATTAGTCAATTGAAGAAAGCCTGCAAAATGACAGAGATACACATAGAAAAAAATTCAGAAACAACAGAGAAAGTAGAAGAATGCTTTATAAAAATATGTAATTAATGCCCTTAAAAACAGTACTATTCAAAGGACTCAGCCCAGTGCGGCGGCTCAGGCCTATAATCCCAGAACTTTGGGAGCCTGAGGTAGGGCTGCTGAGGATCACTTGAGCCCAGAGCCCAGCCCTGTCTCAAAAATAAACAAATAACCAAAATAATCCTTTTGTTGTCTTTATTAAGGAATTACATCCTGTCTCAAAAATAAACAAATAACCAAAATAATCCTTTTGTTGTCTTTATTAAGGAATTATATCCTTATTAATGAAAAAGGTCCCCATAAATAAACTAATATAAAAGGCAGAGATAATAGAAGGCAAGTTTAATAATTAAAGGATCCATAAAGAAAGTCCAGTGTTTCACTCATAGGAAATTGTTTTAATGAGTCATAAAAGTAATTTCCAAGAACTGAAGGACATGAGTCCCTAAATTGTAAAGATCCATTTAGTTCCTAACACAATGAATAAAGAAGTTTCCTCTTAAAGGCATTATATTGTGAAATGTGAGAATACAAATACTTCTTTTAAAAATGATACTAGGAGCTTCAAGTGTGAGAAAGAATTAGGAATAACTCTCATAAAATATAATACATTTCAAAGTGGCATCAAATTTCTCAAGAACAAAACTGGAAGCCAGAAAGTAGTAAGTGAATTTCTTAAAATTCAATGGGGAGATACTATACCTAACTAAACTGTGAAGAAATTATGTTAGCATCAAAACATTTTCAGACATAAAGCATCTTTTGAAGTTTTACTCCAATGTATCATTTCTTAGAAAGCTGCTAGAGGTTCTGATTCTGCAAAGTGAAATCACACTAAGAAACCAGAAGAGAAGTTATCCAGGGAACAAAATCCAACACAGGAGATTGCTGACTGAGAACAGCCAGAAGAACAAATGTGTATTTCAACCAGCAAGCAGCCAGGATAGATTGGAGCAGGAGGCTAGAGTTGCAATTCTTCAAGGATCTAGAAATAGAAATCCCATTTGACCCAGCAATCCCTTTACTGGGTATATACCTAAAGGATTATAAATTGTTCAGTTATAAAGACACATGCACACGTGTGTTCACTGCAGCAGTTTATGATAGCAAAGACTTGGAACCAACCCAAATGCCCATCAATGATAGACTGGATAAAGAAAATGTCGCACATATACACTGTGCACGGAATACTATGCAGCCATAAAAAGGATGAGTTCATGTCCTTTGCAGGGACGTGGAGGAAGCTGGAAACCATTATAATCAGCAAACTGACACAAGAACAGAAAACCAAACACCACACGTTCTCACTCATAAGTGGTTGTTGAACAATGAGAACACATGGACAGAGGGAGGGGAACATCACATGCAGGGGCCTGTTGAGGGTGGTGGGAGAGCTAAGGGAGGGATAGCAGGGGGTGGCAGACTGGGGAGGGATAATGTTACAAGAATGCTTCTTAAATTTACTATACATCATATACACGATTTTATTTCATATAAATATAAATTAATTATAAAATGTAAAACTACATGGAAGAAATCTTTCATTATCTATATCATAGGCAAATAATGAATTGACTATATTAGTCAGCTCTTTTCATTAACTTTTGTTGAAAAACTCCAAGCCAATAACAATGAGAGATTATCAAAGGAAAATTAATCTAGGGCTTTAAGAATTAACACTGTTTTATTCTAATGTGTTAGAAAATTTTGGATGGACAAGGGTATCTATATATTTTAATTATACAACTATATTCTGGTAATAATATGTCTCTAAAATCATATAAGGCTATACAGACAAACATATATGTATATTTTTGGGAGAGCTTTATAAATTGTATATATCATACATGACATATACACGTGTAAAACATATATACGTATTTATAACTTTTAAAATAAAAACCATATGAAATGCTTTGTGTTGATATTTTAGCATGTTACCATGAATGACACAGAAATTCAACCCAAGGAATCTGAGGGTTCTATTAAATATATTCAAAATAATATATAAATCAAGTTAAATACAGTTTTTTCTACTGATATCAAATTCACTGATCTTACACCTTAATCACAAATAGAAAAATTGTTACAAATTTTAAAAAAGAAAATGGTTAAATTATAGAGGATGTGGCATAACTTTCTCTGAATTTTATTATTTGTTCCTCTAATCTTGTAAGAAATATCCGGTATAGAATAATAGTGTATTTCAGGCTTTTATCATGTTGATGCTAAAAATTTAGATACAAATATAGATATTTTATATTACCAATTTTATGTTGTTTATTATTACTAAAAAAATTTTTTTAAATATAGGGTCTCACTCTGTTGCCCGGGCTGGAGTGCAGTGGCATGATCTCAGCTCACTGCAACCTCTGCCTCTCCAGTTCAAGTGATTCTTCTGCCTCAGCCTCCTGTGTAGCCACCAGTCCCGGCTAACTTTTGTATTTTTAGTAAAGATGGAGTTTCACCGTGTTGGTCATGCTGGTCTCAAACTCCTAACCTCAGGATTCACCCACCACGGCCTCCCAAAGTGCTGGGATTACAGGCATGAGTCACTGTGCCCAGCCTGATGCATTATTTTATATTTGTTATCATCATATAGTCACATTTAATAACTGTTGAAGATGTGTAGAGATAATGATTTTGGTGGTATATATGATAAATTGATTTAATGATTCTTTTGTTGAAAAGAGTAAGAAGCTCTTTTAAAAACTGTAGAGAAGCTTTTTACTCCTTTTATATATTTTTCCCTGAAACTTTAAGGCACCACAATCATCAACCATTGTTCATTTTACAGTCACACACACACACACCCACACACACACACACACACAGTGTCAGTTACAGATGAAAGCATAGGAAGAAGACAAAAATATCACCTCTTTCCATTCTTTGTACTACTAAAATCTGATGATATGCTTTATATTTTTCTGTGTGCTTGTGTGTTGAGTCTTAGCCAAGGCAGTTGTGACATCAACTTCTTCCTAATGAAGTGAACAATCCTACTAAGTATTAGAGATAATATATACTCTATTTATTTGAGGGGGAAATAGGTTATGGTTACATATAAGATAAAAAGGAAAACTTCGTCACTGTTCTTTTATGTATATACATATATCTGTGTATCTTAATTGAGTGTCAGATGCTAAGAAAATGTTAATTCTTCAGGAAGTATTAAGGACTCATATAATTAAGTATTAAGGACTCAATAATTAAGTAAGATTATTACCTGAAACTATTATAGCATTAGTAAACAATAAAAATACAAACAAAGGTTTTCACTGAAGATTTATTAAGTATCAAGGATTATCTTAGGTTTTTAAATGAAGTAATGCTTTATAGCCTTAGGAATTGCTACTGTTATACACGAGAACACAGATAGCACAGAGACAGGAAATTCCTAAGTTGGGATTTTTATCTGAAACACAAAATATTCATGTATCTAATAAACATATTCATGTAGTCAGAGTGTTTTTGTTCTAAATAATAGAGTTAGACATTGCAAATAATGTTATATTTCTAAGGCATAGATTTCTCATTAAATCGAAACTTTAAAAACAGCCATTGTCCTTTTGTCACGTACCATAACATTCTTTTCCTGATGAGGAGACCTCTCTGTTTCATCTCAGCTGCCTACACTTATTAAAATAAAAGAAAAATAATTTTTATTAAAGGCAAATCCATACACCTGCTCCTGCTAAGTGATATTATATTTCAAATGGAATATTGTTATTTTATTGTTTGTATTGTCTCAGAAAGCAAACACAAATATTGTTAGCACAACATCTGTGTTTTGATTTATTTGTTTTCAGCTTTTTAGTAAATACTGTAAAATGAGTGCAGTAGCTTGATTTATATCTCCAAAGAGTAATAAACAGGATACAATTAACGGGTAATTATTTCCACCTGCTGAACTCCATTTTGAGGCAATTTGATTAATTAACAGCAAAAATCTATCATCATTAGACCCAGAATCTTTTATTTTCTTTCCCAAAACACCAAAACACTGTTAACATTCGTTTAGAACAGGGTCTTCTGTCCATTTTCTGGGTCACTGCTCCTGAACTCATTATCTATATAATTGGAAACTGTGGCTACTGTTGATCAATGTGAAAACATGTTTTTCTCATAAAAGTTAATACTGATTTGGTAAAATAGAAAATGCACTTGAAAAAAAAAAGAGGAACCTAGTATTGTGGATAATTATACTGAATGATTCAGTTGTCACTCACTCAAAAGAGGGAATATTTTTATTCTGATCGAATATGGTTTTATATTTTTAAAGAAAATCTTGTTATGATTTTCTTGTGTCCTGCATGGATTTTTAATCTTGCTTCTTTAATACAAAAATTATACATGGCTATGGTTTAGGTCAATTATATCTAGATTTCTCCTGATTTAATATTGTGTAGAAATAAATAGCTCTGATTCTTGACTCTTTTTTCTCTCCTGTCAGATTACACATTGCAATACTGTGTGAATGTTCTAATCAAAGCCTATTACTGGGGCATTTCCCATTTTTAATCTTTATTAAGTGTGTAAGGCAATAAACAAAGGCCAGCATGGCAGTTGAGGAGGAGCAAAAAGAATCATGATCTTGTTGGCAGAATAGCTCAGCGATGAGTGATAGAAAATTTTACAAATTTTGTAAATCCATAGTGACAAGTTCAATCTTGCAAGTTCTATGTGAATCAAGCTGAAAACCTTCATTCTGCTTTTCATCTCGTTTGGAGAAAAAGAAATCATATTTTGTCAAAGTAGAAAGTGTACTGCAAATAATCATTTACATTTCTGAAAACTTAATTTTCTCACTTTTGAATTCACAGCATATTTGCCTTTGTCGTTGTGAGTACTGGCTGGGGGAGAGGAGGCATAGATTTCTCCAATTCTTCTTATAATTTGGTTACTATGTTTCATTAAAAATCATGCTCTGTTTGTTATAACCGTGTCATTTTGGTATGTATTTAGCAGTCTCCTTCCAGGAATGCAGTTGGGAGATTGAGAGAAGATAACCCATAGTTAGGGTGTGTTTCTGCCGCAGCCTCAAACAAGATCATCATGTGAATGGCATGAGACAGTTTTTCAAATAAATTAAAAATATAAATAAGTCCAGTTCAAATGTAGATGAGTTCCTCTCCTTCATTATCCCTTTCCTGTGAAAGTTACTTATCCATGCTACCCTCATGTTTTTAATTTAAAAGTGACATCTTTATTCCATCTCGTGGTAACTTCCTGTTTTTCTTCACTTTCTGTTTAATAAGGAATGCTCAGAAATAAATGAATATTCAGATTTAATGTGATTATCCCTCCACAGAGGAGGTTATAACATTATTATGTAATAAGAACATACACACATACAAATAAATATTAAACGTCACAGCTTAAATGATTCATGTAGATATTGCTACATTTCACAGGTCTATGGTTGGCAACCTCACCTGAAGCCTCCAGACAAGTCCTAAACAAAAAATAATTAGAAAATAATTTATTTTAATCACTGACTTTTCAAGCCAGGTCTATCTGAAATTATAGTCTCTCCTGCGTTCAGTTGCTTGTCTCAGTTATTATTCTCGCTCCCAAAATAAAGCATGCTTACTTCTTTTAATAACATCATAATAAAACTTTATTTTCTATGAAGTAGAAGGAGAGGAAGACCAAAGAAGAAGAAAGAGAGAGAGAAAGAAGAAAGGGAAACCTCTACAGACTTTGTAAGGGATATGCTCTTTAGTGTTTATGCATATGGGATTTGAATTATCAAGAGATCTGAATTATCAACTACTTGGGTTCAAATCCAAATGCTGCCTATTTAAAAGTCCTGAGCTTTGGAAAAATCACCTATCTTAGTTTGTGGCTCAATTTCCCACATGAGTTAATTATCCACATTTTGAGTTTTCTCTTGTAATTATATGACTTAATTCCATTCATATTTCTTAACATAGGGTCTTGCATATGGTAAACTCTTAGATATTCTTAACTTTTAAATAATAACTCCATGGTCTTAAAACTAACCTTGGTCAGTTTTAAATCTAAACAGAACTCAGTTTGAAATGTTGCTTATTCCATAAGAATTTAAGCTGCCTGGCCAACATGGTGAAACGCTGTTTCTACTAAAAATACAAAAATTAGTTGGATGTGGTAGCAGGTGCCTGTGATCCCAGCTACTCTGGAGGCTAGGGCAGGGGGATCACTTGAACCAGGAGGTGTAGTTTGCGGTGAGGCGAGAGTGCACCATTGAACTCCAGCCTTGGCAACAGAGCGAGACTCTGTCTCAAAAAAAAAAAAAAAAAAAAAAAAGGATGCAAGCTAATAGATAATAATACACTTTGTATCCTGGAATTTGGGATCAGAACTAGGCAATTTTAATTTAGAGAGTCCAATTTTAAACTCATAATTTACTGTAAAATTTAGTTCTTAAGGTTCTCTGATGACACATCTGGAAAAAATGGGTTTCTTTGGCCCAGAAGACATTTTACATACAGTAATGTCTGATTTGTGATACTGTTGTTTGGTCTCACAGTTGATCTTGTGATAGAACAATCCAGGTGTTGCAGCAAGCCATACGTCCATTATGGTCTTGCTAATGCATGTAGTAATGGATCAGGTCTTGGTGATATTATCAATAAGCAGATCAGAAGAGTGATGCAATGCAGATGGTGTATCATATTACATGTTTATGGTATAAAAATAACTCCAGATCATATATTCATGGCAGTTTTGCTCTATGGCCTTTCCATTATCTTTTAACAAGGTTTGAGTTACGAATAAGTCTAAATAATTTAAGCAGAAGTAATCCATATCCACCAGCAGCACCTGCATGTGAGACTAAAAGCTGAATCTGACCAATAAAACATTTTCAACAGAAAAAAAATGGCAGCAGAATTTTGAGGGTAGGTAAAACAGACATAACTGGAGAGGAAGATTTATCTAACATTTAAGGGCTTTCAATTTCCTACTTCAAAGTCTAGCCTTGCCACTAACTGTGTGAACCTGGGAAAGTTACTTAAATTCTTCATATTTCAGTTTTTTAATCTGTAAAAAAGGAAAGTTGTTAATACCCTCTCATGGAAGTATTGTGAGATTTGAAGAATCCGTGTAGCTCCCATAATTCCCACGTGTTGTGAGAAGGACCCGGAGGGAGATCACTGAATCATGGGGATAGTTTCTTTACTGTTCTTTGGATAGTAAGTCTCATGTGATCTGATGGCTTCATAAGGAATTTCCTCTTTCACTTGGCTCTCATTCTCTCGTCTGCTGCCATGTAAGATGCATGTTTTGCCTTTTGCCATGATTGTGAGGCCTCCCAGCCACATAGAATTGTGGGTTCACTACACCTCCCTTTCTTCATAAATTACCCAGTCTCGGGTATGTCTTTATCAGCAGCATGAAAATTGACTAATACATAACCCTTATGATTAATCATCTTTCAAAGGCCCAACCTCTTGAGGCATTGGGAACTAAATTTGAACATGAATTTTGAAAGAAACACTAACATTTAAACCACTGCATTCTACCAGAGACCCCTAAAATTTATGTTCTTCTTACACAAAATAGCTTCATTTCATCCCATAGCCCCAAAAGTCTTAACTGTTCTAATATCAGCTTTAAAAACTAATTCCTAAAGTTTCATCTAAATATCATCTAAATAAGATATGGGTGACACTCAAGGCATAAGCACTTGAAGCAAATTATTCTTCCTCTGTGGACCTATGAAATTAACCAAGTCATGTGCTTCCAAAAGACAATGGTTGTACAAGCATAGGATAGACATTCCCATTCCAAAAAAGAGAAAATAGAAAAGAAGAGCAGTCTGAAACCCAACAAGTCAAACATTAAATCTTAAGACTTGAGAATAGCCTTCTTCGACTTTATTTCCTGCCATCTAGACATACTAAGACAGTGTTGGGCCCCAAAGGCCCCAAGAAGCCCTGTCCCATGGCTATGCTGGGTGCAGCCCTCATGCATCGCAGTCAGGTGCCTGCACCTCTCTCTGGCTGCTGTTGCCCTCTATTGGCTGCCCCAGTCTGGGGTCTCTTGGGTGACCCTGCCTCCACGACTCCACTCAGTATTGCCCTAATGGGGACTCTGTGCATCAACCTTGCCTTGTGGCAGTTCTCTATTTGGTGCCCAAGGCTCTCTGAGGCATCCTTCTAAATCAAGATGGAGTCGGCTGTACCTAGACAGCTCAGGAATTCTATGTGCCTGCACAGTTAACACCACGTAGTCGCTGCCAAAGTTTACACCAGCACCCACACTTGGGCCTGCTCAAACGACAGCTGAGATGGACAAAGAGCACTGCACCAGAATTCATTAAGCAGAGACTTGTGGCAGCACTGGGCAGTGAATCAGTGAACCTCAAGATTCCAGGGGTGCCCTGGGCCCCACCTTGAAATTGTCTTGTCCTCAAGCTCCCAACACTCTGGTCCTGTCATGAAAGTCGCAGTCTTGGAGATCCTGAAATGACTTTGTGGTCATTCTGTCATTGTCTTGTGAACAGCATCTGGCTTGCTTATACCCATGCTAATCTCCTAAGCAAGTGTTTATTTTGCCAATTTCTTGGCATTCTCTGTTGACCACGCCTTTTTAGTCTTTATAAGCAGATTCAGCCTAAGAGTTTTTGAAATCTTCCAGTTCTGCTTCTCTTCTAGTTATAAACTTTATTGTTAATTTGTTTGTCTCTTCTTGTATTTTAGTATAAGCAGTTAAGAGATGCCACACTGCACCCTCAACAACTTGCTTAGATGTTTTTTGCAACAAATATCTTAGTTCATCATTCTTAAGTTCAGTCTTCCACAACATGTGCGTCACAAACGTAATTCAACCAAATTGGCCTTTTCTCCATTTTCCAATTTTTTGTTTCTAATTGTCCTCTGAAACTTTATCAAAATTGCCTTCATTGTCTATACTTTCACCAACATTTTGTTCCCAACCACTTAGACGATAAGAAAGTTCAGACCTACAGCTCTCCTTTTCTTCTGGGTCCACATCAGAACTGCTCTTAACATTCCATTCATGGCAATATAGGGCTTTTTAGCATTCACTTCTGAACTCTTTCAGCCTTCACCCATTCCCCAGTTCTAAAGCTGCTCCTACATTTTTAGGTATTTGTTGTAGCAATATCTCACTTCTCTGTACAAACTTCTATTGTAGTCTTTCCTGCTGCTATTAAAATACAGACTGGGTAATTTATAAATAACACAGATTTATTTATCAGAGTTCTCAAGGCTGGGATGTTCAAGATCTAGACTTCAGCAGATTTGGTGTCTGGAGAAGGAAGATACAGTCTTCACTTCCAAAACAGTACCTTGAATTTTGTGTTCTCGCCTAGTAGAAAGGGGAAAATGGCCTAGGATGTTCCTTTCAGCTTCTTTTATAAGGTAGCAAATACCATTCATGAGGGCTTCATTGTTATGACTGAGTTACCCCTTAATATTGTTGCAATGGGAATTTTCAACACGAATTTTGAAGGATACACAAACATTCAAACCATAGCACCTGTCACTATTTATGGCATATGTTTATTTTTGCTTACTTTCATTCTTGGGTTCGTTCATTCATTATTTCACTCAGTCACTAATTTGTCAAATTTTGATGAGTACCTGTTGAATACAAGATGTCAGGTCATACACTGTGGAAGTAAAATTAGTGTAGATTAATAGATACATGTGATGAGTGTTATTATGGAGGAAAACACAGGACACAGAGGAAACAGAACTTGGCAGCTAAAACCAAATTTGCCACAGTAATTGGTTCAGAAGAGGAAATGTAGTCTAGGCTTATCTAATACAAGTGTAGGTCAAGAGTTTTGGTTTGTCATTCAGAGAAGAAAAATTTGTTCCTGTTCCGACATGACTAAGAATGTCAGTAGCCTTGATTGTTGCTGGCCACTGACAACCACAGACAATTTGCCTTTGGTCAAGGAAGCAGAATTGCAGAGCAGAGATGAAAAGAGGCTTAATGATGCCACTTTACAACACCATTAAGTAACCAGATAATTTTTTTCAATCTCAAAATACTGCTATTTTCTGATACTGTGTTAATTATTTCTGTTTTAAAGAAATGATTTGCGTGGAGTGTTTACAGTTTACTGCTAAAAACATTCTCTCCAATTTAATTTCTCCTTAGACGAAAACACCAACAAAGAGGTAGAAATATTGTGTTGTGTTGTTTTGTTTTTTTTTTTTTTCCTGCTTTCAGTTTCTCTAGGCTCTTTTTTATGTAAGTTAAACATCTCTCCTTGGCTGATGTAGAGAATGGAAAGTTTATATGTGCCCCTTAGAGGATAAACTCCATTGATGTGCTGTGGGTAAAGCTAATTCTACGACTTCTGTCTAGTTGTGTCTTATTTGTACAAAACAAAGGTGTAGCTTTATGCTGTTCTGCGAGCCTCTAATAAGCAACATATTGATGGTTCATTCTAATCCACACCTCACATTTCCATAACCATGACTCTTATATCTCCACTCTAACACCCCAGACTCCTAAAGAATGGTTTTGAATGCTGGTCTTTTTTGGGAGCTGATACATAGAAATAGTCTTAGAAAATAAAATGTATAAATTTAGGCCTGAAAAACATTGTATATTATTCTGTAATAATAAACAATTTTTTTATTTTCTGCATTTATTACAGAATAAAATGCAGAGACTTCAAACCTTTGAAGAAATGATAATAAAAATAAAAGGATTCCTACTTTTTCTCTATATGTGGCCTGTTCTACGACAGCCATGGAATTGACCTTGGTCCACGCAGGACACAGTGGACCCTGCAAGTTCTCAGATGCTCCCTCTCATCTATGCTCCAGTCAATTCATTTCGGGAAGTACAAAAATTTACTCCTCTATTCTTTCAGCCAGCCTGATGAATAACTGTCTAAAGATTTCCATAACACTTCCTCTATATCAATTTCCAGATTAGCAAGCTGTGCCAATAGTTTGTTTTGATCAAATACATCACTGTAGAAGACTGTATTTGATAAAGTGTGATTTATAAATTTCTAAAAGTTGTCATGTTTTCTATTGATGATATTCATTGACAAATGCAAATGTTGGAAAAACCAATTCTTAGGATTTATCTTTACAGTCTATCTCTTTTCTATCTGTTGTCTATCTATCTATCTATAACTCTCATCCATCTATCTACCTACCTCTCTGTCTATCTATTTATTTAAATTTCTTTTCTTAAATTATACTTTAAGTTCTGGGATACATGAGCAGAATGCGTAAGTTTGTTACAAAGGAATACACATGCCATGCTGGTTTACTCCACCCCTCAACCCATCATCTACATTAGGTATTTCTCCTAATGCTATCCCTCCCCCTAGGTCCCCACCTGCCAACAGGCACAAGTGTGTGTTGTTCCCTTAACAGTGTCCAAGTGTTCTTATTGTTCAACTCCCACTTATGAGTGTGGATATGTGGTGTTTGGTTTTCTGTTCCTGTGTTAGTTTGTGAAGAAAAGGGAATTTGATAAAATTCAACACCCCTTCATGCTAAAAACTCTCAATAAACTAGGTATTGATTGAATGTATCTCAAAATAATAAGAGCTATTTATGACAAACCCACAGCCAATATCATACTGAAATGGGCAAAAGCTGGAAGCATTTCCTTTGAAAACCGGCACAAGACAAGGATGCCCTCTCTCACCACTCCTATTCAACATAATATTAAAAGTTCTGGCCAGGGCAATCAGGCAAGAGAAAGAAATAAAAGGTATTCAGGTAGGAAGAGAGGAAGTCAAATTATCTCTGTTTGCAGATGACATGATTGTATATTTAGAAAATCCCATTGTCTCAGCCCAAAATCTCCTTAAGCTGATGAGCAACTTCAGCAAAGTCCAGGATACAAAATCTATTTATCTAAATTTCTAAAGAAACTTCAGCCCCTCTATCATTGCTTTGTTCATATAACATGAACATATTAGAAATCTCTCTAAGTCAATTTCAATAGACCAAATTTGTTCTGTTAATGGGTACATTTGATGGTTTGACTAGGCCTAATTTTTATAACCATTAGCCTACTAATGAACATTAATATTGTTTTAAGAATTTATGACACAAACATAATGTTGATAAACATCCTAATATGCTAATCCTTACATTTTGTTGATTTTTATTTTTCTTGGGGCTAAATTGATTGATGGGTATATTATTTTATTTATTATTTATAAACTAAAATAAATACTGACATTATATTTCAAGAAGGTTGTGACAATTTATATTTTCAGTACCCAGCAATATATTTTGCTATATATATTTTTTAATTTCAGTCAAACTGATAGTTGTAAATGAATATAGTGTGGTTATTTTAAGTTGCATTTCTCTGCTTTGGGGAAGGGAAGGCATGTTCAGCATAAGTTTTATTTCTTTGCTTATTACCATTTGAAATCTTGTACACAATATCTTCTGGTTTCTTCTTAATGCAGATTTATTTTATCTATATAGATACTTTTTTGTTCTTTTTATTCTTTCAATTGCAAAAACGCATTTAACATGCAGTATGTTACATACGATTTTCTACAGCATTTTTCTTTAACGTTTTAATAAAAATTAAATAAATTATAGTATATAAATGTAGATTCATTTTTTTTACTATTGTAAAATATTTCATTGTAGTCATACATCAGACTTTTAAAAAGATGCCTCTAATATTTACTCATTTACGATAATCTTTGGCTTAGATTTTCCATACATACCTTTAATAGAAAGTTTTATTCTTGCTGTAAATCAATATGTAAATGTTAATATTAATTTTAGAATTTTATCAGTTCTTCAAGTATTAAAATAATGTATTTTCAATTAAAAATTTATATATCATATTTTATATTTATGGATTATTTTATCATTAAACTATTTGTAGTCTCCTTTGTTAAATCTCCTTTCATTAAAACACAATTTGATTGTATTAGCACTGGATTTATATATTTATTATTTGTTATGAATGTTCATAATTTAATTAATGAGATGGAACTATGATTTTCCTTTCTTGCAGTATCTTTGACTGCTTTTGTTATATGGATTATGTTGATCTCATCAAATGATTTGGGAAACTATATTTTTCAAAGTGCAGTGAGAAAAACAGACATTTAAATATTTTAAGCAGAGAGATATCTAACTCAGAAACTTTGTCACAAAAGATTAGTAAAACTGGAGTAACAAACTGAAGGATGACACTGGGAAATATTTAAAAGTTAGAATTTGAAATTTACTAACCAGCATCAGAAAGCTTCTATCATCTGTAAACTTAGGCCTTCAAACACACACAATGTTCATAATATTGGAGTAGTTAAGACTGCTATTAACAGCTCCTTATCTTCATTTACCAAGAGTATTTCAGGAACCCATGTACCTGCTACAGCTGCTAAAATAATTAGAGATACTTCTGGCAACAAACAATTGCCCACCGTTTATTTGGGAGCCCACAATTACATATGTTGCTATGGAAGGTGTTGTCAAAAGCATTCTGACATCCAAGAGTGTCTCCCATTGCCGGAACCTGAGCACGTGGTTGGCAGCAAGAAAGCTCGAGAAATGTAGTTTGCAGTTACCCAGCCCCTGTGATACAAAATAAGAACAAAATAAAGCTCACTAACAAGCAATCAAATAACTGGCACTGAGAGTATTTCCCTTGTTCTGTGTTCTGAAACAGTTTTTATAGGTTTGGAAGAAACTGTTCTTTGGAAATCTTTCTTGTTCGGATGTCTTCCCCAGCTCAATTTTAACTACTTTCATTTTTGTTACAGTTTTAGGACTCTCCTGATTTCTTTCTGTCCCTCCCTCCCTCCCTCCCTCCCTCCCTCCCTCCCTCCCTCCCTCCCTCCCTCCCTTCCTTCCTTCCTTCCTTCCTTCCTTTTTTTGATGAAGTCTTGCTCTGTCGCCCAGGCTAGAGTGCAGTGGTGCGATCTCAGCTCACTGCAACCTCTACCTCCCGGGTTCACATGATTCTCCTGCCTCTGCCTCCTGAGTAGCTGGGATTACAGGAACTCAGCTAATATTTTTTTTTTTAGTAGAGTTGAAGGTTCATTGATTGGGCCAGGCTGGTCTTGAACTCCTGACCTCATGATCCACCCTCCTCAGCTTCCCAAAGTGCTGAGATTACAGGTATGAGCCACCAGGCTCTGCTGATTTAAACTAAAATTTTAAACTGTAGGGCTCAGCTTGTGATGATATTCTTTTAACATTTTAATTAGTTTTCTTTCTTGTCATGTTCTTTTTTCAATTTTATAGTATTTTTTCAATCTTTTATAGTATATACTTGTGCCTGTATTACTTTTTTCCATGATCAATATAATCAGATATGATCTATTTTCATCAATATTTCAAATAACTAACACTTGCCTTTGTTCATTTCCTTTCATGTGTTTTTATACTCTGTGTGTTGTTTATTGAATTTTCATGATGACATTATCTTATTGTTGCTTAGCACATTAATTGTTGTATCTTTTTGTTTTAATTCAATATTTTATTAGAAAATACGGTTGCTGAAATTTGTCAAATACCCGTTGTAAGCATCTCTTCTCCTAACAATGGGCACTTTGTCTTATAATGATGTGACTTGCTATATTTATATAATCTCAATATTAAATCATTCTTGCATTATTGGAATAAATTCACAACTTGATCACTGTATGTATTATTTAACATATTGCTGTAGTCACTATGCCAGTTTGTTACTTAAAATTTCTGCAAATTATCAGTGTGTTTTCTCTTTTATTCTACATTATTCATATAAAGATCATGTTTTATGCATAAAATAAAGCAGGGGGAACTTTCTGGGGTCCCATTTTCTACCAAGTTTATATAACACCAAAATTATCTGATGAGTCTTTAAAATGTGAAATCATTATTTGTGTGTGTGTGTGTGTTTTGTTTTGTTTTTTTGCTTGGGGTTTAAACTTTTTTTTTTCTGACAGGGTCTCATTCTGGATTGCCGTGGTTCGATCTCAGCTCACTGCAGCCTCGACCTCCCCAGCTCAAACAATTTTCCCACCTCAGCGAGGAACAGCTGGGACTCTAGGCGTGGGCCACCATGCCCAGTTAATCTTTTTTTTTTTTTTAATGAGATGGAGTTTCTCTATTTTTGCCCAGGGTGGAGTATAACAGCTCACTGCAACCTTCTACTCCCAGGTTGAAGAGATTCTCCTGCCTCAGCCTTCCAAGTAGCTGGGATTATGGGCGTGTGCCATCAAGCCCGCCTGGGGGGATCCAGCTGGGATTACAGGCCTGAACTACCTCACCCAGCCACCCTGTTAATTTCTTTTTTTAATATATGTTAGTCAAACACCCCTCATTCGCTATCATTTGTAATAGTCTATAGGACTTAGATCTCTTTTTACAGAGAGTAATTTATCTTCCCTCAAAACCTAAGTCATCTGAAGTATGGCAGGTACTCTGCATTTCTTTCTACTCTATTAGATCATCACTACTATCCTTTTTCCTTAGAATTCTCTCCTCCAAAGTGATGGTCTTCTGATCCTGCTTGCCAACTGCTGCTTGCCTTATTTCTCCTCAGCCACAAACACACAAGTTTGGCAACTTCTTGTAGGTAAGATAAGAGTTATGGAGAACTTTGTATATTTGAAGTAATAACTATTTTCCGCAAAAAAAGTCCCCACATGAGAAAACTTTCCCATTTTCCAATGAGCTTAGTGCCACCATATCATCCCTATCTCCCCCAAATCAAAAACCTACCAAGTCTAATGCAAATACCTAGAGAATTACTACAAAGTACATGAAGTTTTTGGTGTTTTTGACGATCACCTCTCAAATCAACAAAAGGTTTCATACTCCCTAGACTCTTCGATTCTTCTTCAGAAAATACCACTTGTTCAGTTTTGTGTCTTTTTCAATATTAGCAATTCAGGCACTTTTTTATAGCTTTTATTATAGTGTACTGAAGATATTCATATTCTTGAGCCCATTTTATTCTTTTGTATTTACTTTGAATATTAACTGTTTCAATAAATTATATTCTCAAATATATTTTCATAGAGTCACTTACAATATTGTAATAATGTCATAAAATTCTTAGGTATCTGAGATTATGTATCATTTCCCTTCCATAATTTTTAAAAATTATTTTTTACCTCAGACATGTTAATTACAAAAAATGAATTATTTTACCAATATTTTGAAATAACTGCCTTTTAGACTTATTTAATGTTTCTACCATTTTTCATGTTTTAACATTTTGATGTTATTTCCTTTTATACTTTTTGTTTATAACCAACATCAGTCACCTTCACTTCCTTTTATTACATTTCTTTATTTTCTTAAGATGAAAATTTTTTTTGTCTTAAAACTTTCTTTTTAAATAGTGATGGCAATTAAAGCTATATATTTTTCTTTAATTACAGCCTTTACTATGTTTCAAAGGTTATTTGAAAAGAATATTCTTTCCATTAATTTTCAGTGGTTAATACAAATTTAAATTCTCTTTTAATCCAGTGATTGTATAGCTCTATCTTAGTTTTGAAGTACTTAGCAGTTTCAGTAAACTTTTCTAATTTTATTTTTATTTATTTAGAATAAGTTGTTGAAAAATTTCTACCTTAAATTATTTTATTTTCTGTTTAGTCTGTTAAGATTTCCTTTCTGGGTAAATTCTAATTTTTTGAAATAACTTTGTTGATAATGTTACTCTGTTTCTTCTACTTCTTGCCATTTTTTCTCAATTTCATTATTTATTTCTCATAGTTTTGCTTCAGATAGTAAGTGATATTCTGACTATTGGGTACTTGGCTTAGTACCTGGGTGACAAAATAATCTGTATAACAAAGGTACATGACATGAATTTACTCATGTAACAAATCAAAACACGTATTCCTGAAGCTAAACTGAAAGTTAAAAAGAAGAAGCTGTACTTTGTTTGGTGAGAAAAATGTTATTGTTTTACTTTTATTCTAGCTTGTGACTTATATCATTATACAATGCTGTCATTTACCCCATTTAGCACTTTAAATTTACATTTGACTTTATTTGGTATTAAGCAATAATTGGTTAGGGTGGGGTGTATATAGGACTGCAAACCACTGAGTGCCCTTTCCGGAATAAGTCACATGGTTATCATTTCATATGATAAATCATTAAGATTGTGGCTCCAGAATATGGTGATTACAAGATGCTCAGAGATCCCTGGCAGTTGCCAAGGCCCTGTCTTAGTCACATTTCCTCTATTTCTTACTAATTATTTTCATCCAGCACATTTAAGTTCAAAGCCAATTGTATTTATTTCTTAGTTAGATAATTACTAGAGGCAAAATATATATGACATGATCAGTGAAAATATTCACCTGAGCCCAGAGATCTATATGGAAAATGACTAAGCATTAATAAATGGAAGCACACTCTTGTAATAACAAGTCCTTTTTGTTCCTAAAAATAAACTTAAATATCTCTGTTTATATTTAAATTAGCACATATTAAAATGACTATTATGAAGTAGAATAACCAGAACATTGTGAGTTGCACAAATCATGTTTTATATGTCATTTCAAGTATATTAATTCAAAATCTAACAAAAGAATTTTTTCCTCTAGCACCTCAATGATGAACTAATCTATTAAAAAAGGCAACATCTGCTAGAGCTGTAAAACAAATGAAAAATTAATTAAGTATTTGAAGGTCTTTTTTGAGACAATGGAGTTTAGTTGAGTCTTAAATCCTCTTACAGCTTAAACTGTGTGTTCAGTGCGGAAAAGATGTTTCCTTGTTTCCTGATCATTGTGTTTTTAGATTATTCTCTTCATCTCAGCTGGCCTGGGAGGTTTGGTTGGAGGAGCTGCTATGTCTTTCATTAAATAATAAATGCTTCCTCAGCATTGAAAAAGCTAGTTAATAACTTTTTGATTCTTAAATTCTACATTACTAAAATAGCTTGTGAAAAATACTTTCTTTTACATTCAATAAGTGTTTGTATCTATCTTGTCCCTAACTTATGTCCACTTTTTAAGCCTCCTTTTGTCTTTCTCTTGGTTTACTTAATTACAATGTATTCCATGTCAAGATACTTCCTAATTCAAAAGTATTTTTTCAAAATATGTGTATTAAATGTTTAAGCATCAGATAATATGACAGTTTCAGTATTATATAATTAAAAATATAGTTTCTGCCCTCTAGGAAGTTTGCACAACAAAATTTAATATAAAAGTAATGTATTGAAAAGTGTGATGAAGTTTTGTACAGTAAGTGGAGTGTATAAGTCTATTCTCATGCTGCTGATAAAACATACCCAAGACTGAGTAATCTGTAAATAAAGAGAGGTTTTATGAACTCACAGTTCCATGTGGCTGGGGAGGCCTCACAGTCACAGTGGAAGGTGAAAGTCACGTCTTACATGGCAGCAGACAACAGAGAAATGAGAGCGCCAAGGGATAGGAGTTTTCCCCTTAGGAAACCATCATATCTCATGAGACTTACTCAATACCATGAGAACAGTATGGGGAAATTGCTCCCATGATTCAATTATCTCCCACCGGGTCCCTGACACACATGTGGGGATTGTGGGAGCTATAATTTTTATTTATTTAGAATAAGTTGTTGAAAAATTTCTACCTTAAATTATTTTATTTTCTGTTTAGTCTGTTAAGATTTCCTTTCTGGGTAAATTCTAATTTTTTAAAATAAGTTCATTGATAATGTTACTTTTCATTGATAATGTTAATTTTTTTTAATAAGTTGGTTGATAATGTTGGATGGGGACAGAGCCAGACCATATCCTGGAGGCTTTTTCTCTTAAGGGTCATTTAACTCATTTGTGGAATATAAGGAAGGTTTTTAGGAGGAAAAGTCTCTTAATATCTGTTTAAATGATAAGCAGAAATTAATTATTCTGAGTGGGTAGGAGGTATTCCACAGAATAAAAGAGCCTGCACAAATATGTGTGTTGTAAGTGATATAGTACATTTTGAATATCAAATTATTTTACATAATTAGACATAAAGTTACTCCAATTCAGTGATGGCAAGAAGAAGAATAAAGGGGAAGTGGCAGAAGAGGGAAGATAAAGTGAGAACAGTGGTAGCTAACTACTCTGATATTTCCAGCCAGTTTGTTCTAATATTTTACATATATATTAGTTTGCTAGAACTGTTGTAACAAAATACTACCTTTACTGGGTTGCTTAAACAACAGAGATGTATTGCTTTGTAACTCTGGAACCCCAAAGTCTAAGATCAAGACGTGGGCAAAACTGTTTTTTTCAGAGAGCTGTTAGGAAAAAACCTGTACTTAGTGGCCTCTTGGGCTTAAAGACAGCTGCCTTTTCCCAGTGTCTAAAATCATCTTCCTTCCTACAAACGTTGTCTTTGTTTTTCTTTAGACGAAGTCTCGCTCTGTCACCAGACTGGAATGCAGTAGCGCAATCTTGGCTCACTGCAACCTCCATCTCTGAGGTTCAAGCAATTCTCCTCTCTCATCCTCCTGGAGTAGCTGGAACTACAGGTGTTTGCCACCACGCCAAGCTAATATTTGTATTTTTAGTAGAGTGGAGGTTTCACCATGTTGGCCAGGATGGTCTCCCTCTCTTTATCTTGTGATCTGCCTGCCTTGACTTCCCAAAGTGCTGGGATTAAGGGGGGAGCCACCACGCCCTGCTAAAGTCGTCCATTTTTATGTGAACACCAGTCCTACTGGACTAAGACCCCCCCACCACCACAGTGACCTCACTCTAAAGTGATTGCCTTGTAAGGATCATATGTCCAAATCACGTTACATCTGAGGTTATTAGGACTTCTACATACAAATTTGAAGGGGGCAGAGTTCAGCCCAGAACTATTTAATTGAGGTCAAACTATATTTTGTCATGCTGTGCTTTTATGAAACATTATAATGAGAATTTTTTTGGTATTTTAACAGATCTCCAAGTGAAAAGATCAAAAATATGTTTTCAATAAAAAGTTTATGATGAATTAAGTGAAACAAGCATGTTTTAGAATAAGATGCCAATCAAAAAAAGCTTGCAAATATAATTTTGTGTACATATGCTTGTGTGTATATACACAACTCAAGATTTTTAAGTGTCTTTGTGATTGTGGGGGGGGTTTATAGAAATAGGGTAAAACAGGATTGGGTAAAGAGCTTATGTGTGAACATGTGTGTGATTCTTACACTGGATGGCTTAGAGGGCAATTCCCACAAAGTTGGAAGAAGTAATTATATTTTTCTCATTAGTTTATTCCCCACCTCCAATGGGCTAACAAAGTAGGGTGGAGGGAGGATAGAGGATAAAGCAAGGACCTTCCTCCTCCCTTCTCTGGGGTTGTCTGTGTTATTTTCCTTTGGAAGCTACAGGGTGACTGACCTATGTAAGAGTTTGTCCTTAGTCCACCTTTATTACTCATAAAATTAATTACAGATATTTATACTTGGTCTTGGACTTGGGTTTTTACTAAAGTTTAATTTATAAACCTTTTTCTCTCTTTTGGTTTATTTTATATTTTAATGGATATATCATTTTAGCTTTCCATAGGGTATGCTACAATGATGAGCAACCCCCGAATTTTAGTGACTTACACTATAAAGGTCAATGTCTTACTACTGTTAAATAGTTCCATATTCCTGTGACTCGGATTCATACTGTTTTCATTTAAAGAGCCAGGCCAGGCCGGGCATGATGGCTCACACCTGTAATCCCAGAGCTTTGGGAGGCCGGGATGAGAGAATTGTTTGAGCCCAGGAGTTTGAGAGCAGCCTGGGCAAAATAGTGAGTCTCTGCCTCTACAAAATAATTTTTAAAAATAGGCAGGGCACAGTAGCTCATGCCTGCAATTCCAACATTCTGGGAGGCTGAGGAGGGCGGATCGCAAGGAGTTTGAGACCAGCCTGGCCAGTCTGATGAAACTCCATCGCTACTAAAAATACAAAAGTTAGCCAGGCATGGGGCAGCCACCTGTGGTCCCAGCTACTCCAGAGGCTGAGGCAGGAGAATTGCTTGAACCCTGGAGACAGAGGTTGCAGTTAGCTGAGATCGCGCCACTGCACTCTAGCCTGGCCGACAGAGCGAGATGCAGTCTCAAAAAATAAATTAAATAAATGAAATAAAATTTAAAAATAGCTGAATACTGTACAGCCATAAAAAAGAATGAGATCCTGTCCTTTGGAGGAACATGAATGGCTCTGGAGACCATTATTCTTAGCAAACTAGTGCAGGAGCAGAAAACAAAATACCACATGTTCTCACCTACAGGTGGGAGCAAAATGAGGAGAACACATGGATATATAGAGGGAAACAACATACACTTGGCCTGTTGGAGGGTGGAGGGTGGGAAGAGAGAGAGGATCAGGAAAAATAATTAATGAGAACTAGGCTTAATATCTGGGTGATGAAATAATCTGTACAACAAACCCCCATGACACAAGCTTACCTATCTAACAAACCTGCACATATACCCATGAACTTAAAAGTTAAAAAAATTAGCCGAGCATGCCAGTGTGCACTTGCAGACCTAGCTACTGCGAAGGCTGACGTGGGAGGATCATGTGAACACAGGAATTTGAGATTACAGTGAGCTTTGATCACATCACTGCACTCTACCCTGCGTGACAGAGCAAGACTCTATCCCTAAAACATTAAAAGTCAAATCAAATCAAAATGGCCAGGCTGAAGGAGCAGTCCACTTCTGGACATGTCATTCTTGTGGAAGAAGGAAGAGATAAGGGGAAAAAAGGTGAAAGAAGGTAGACTGAAGGAGAGAGAGATAGTGAGAGAGAAAAAGAGAGCAGACCATTGTGATGCTCTTAAAGGTCTTCTCAGGCATATTTCCCACCAGTTCCACTTATATTATACGGACCAAAACAAGCTGATGGCCAAGTCTGATGTCAGTAGTTGGGAAGTATAATCATCTAACTGGAAGATGCCATAATTCACATGGTGTCAGGTGAGGATATATTAATCATCCTCTCACAGGGATGGCAGAAAGTAAATGAAAATAATAAGAATACAATCTCCCATAGTCCAACCTTTTTTGTCACAAAGATTCCTTCCCTGTTGGATGTAAAAGGCAATCATTTCTCCTTGAAGGGAGACATCTCAAAGACGTTATCCAATTGTGACATTAGGATCAAAGTTCAGATTCTTGTAGAAGGTCCTACATCACATGTAGATAAGGCTTCTGCTTCATGCAGGGATTGAAGAACCATAAAGCTAAATTCTGTCTTCTGATTCAGTGTAGCTGTGTGTTCCCACCCAAATCTCATCATGAATTATGATCCCCATGTGTTAAGAGAGGAACCTGGTGGGAGGTGATTGGATCATGGGGGCAGTTTCCCCCATGCTGTTCTCATAATGGTAAGTAAGTTCTCAGGAGATCTGATGGTTTTATAAGTATCTGGCATTTTCTCTGCTTGCACTTCCCTCTCCTGCCACCACATAAAGAAGGTCCTTGTTTCCCCTTTGCAGTCCACCATTATTGTAGGTTTCCTGAGGCCTCCCAGCCAGGTGGAACTGAGTCAAACTTCCTTCCTTTATAAAGTACTCAATCTCAGGTATTTCTGTATAGCAGTGTGAGAGTGGACTAATACATCTTCCTTTACCATAAAAACCCACAGCTTAGAATGGTAAATGAAAGTGAGAATAAGTTAGCATTCCTATGTAGTAAGGTGGATCATTGGAGGCATACAGCTGGGTCGTGGTCCAAAGCAATTCTGAAATCCTGCTGTGCACATATTTTCAGTCTTGGGGGTAGGAAGCATTCCTTGGATAGGTTCTGATTCTTTGTCCTAAAACAGCTCCTTAGCCCATTCCACTCTATGGTTCTTAAGTCAGAGGCAAAAGAGAAATGCCAGGATGGGAGATGGCTCTCAAAATTGCTACATATATAACTTTGTGCTCATTGAATTGGCTTAAGCAGGTCACATGGAAAAGGCTTGCAGTACTGGGACACAGAAGGGTGCTTTTCCCATAGAAAAGTTCTGAAAGTTACACAGCGGTACTTTGGGTATAATGTCCTTGGAAGGGTGATAAATAAAATCACTGGAAACAATAATAAAATTTATGCCATTGAATTTTTTAATACAGAGTTGGGAACAATTTGGCCTTTTACTCAATGAATGAAAAATCTTAAACTGGTAATTTCTAAGCCATGAAATAGAATAAGCTATGAGATAGAAAAATAGGCAAATCTCCCTTATTTCTAAGCAGTTAACAATATACTTTGGCTTCTTTTTCTTCACATGGTCCAAAAGTGTTAGTGAAAAGTTTATATTACAAAGAATGTCTACTAAGAAGTAAGCTTGATCTATTTCATTTTTACGGTTGATGGCATTTTGCTATTGTAAGTTGGAACGTTTTAAGTGAAAATCCATGCAACTAGGTTTTATATAGTTTAAAGAGTAGATAACAATAAAAATGTTTTAGGTAAAAAGACATGAGGTATTTTCAAATACTGCAGGTCCTCCTGTCTTGTACAAGGGTCAGCTCCTATAAGAAGCAGTTATTTTATTAGTTGTGCCCCAGAATATTACAGTTATTTCTCCCCATATCCAATTTTTGTTTCCAAAATCTAAGAAGGAAAAAAGGGAGGGTTCTGTGTCTGTGTCTTCAAAACCTATTGCCCTGCACTCAATTTTATTTTATTGTTACTCTGAAGGATAGAGCTGGGTCAATAAAAAACTTGAGAAAACTGAATTTCCTGGAAGGCTCTGCTGCAAGGACACAGAGTTTTGCTGACTCACAGTATACTAGTTTTAAAACTATAGAGACTGCTACTGGTCAGCAATAAAACTCAGAGGAAGTTGGGGTCAGAAGGAAAGGAACAGAAAAAAATCTCTATTATCTAATAGTAATAAAACACAATTTCTCAAAATATAGCACTGGTATAAGCCATTGGATAAAATCTGTCATGTTCTGAATAGAAGTAAATAGGCTTTTTATCCTAGTTTTCTAGGCCTTAAGGAGATGTCTGTATGCTGTAGAAATACTACCAAATACACAAATAGTTTCCGATATTAATTCCACTTTAGAGAAATGAACCGTTGGAATTTCATGATCAGGACTTGAAAGAAGCATGAAAGAGTGACAAAACGCCCTACTTAGGAAGGCAAATCTAATAGTTAATTAACAAAAGGGAACAAATACCTGCATTCTTAGATCCACTTAGTATAAAGCTACTGAGAGAACAGATAAAACCAAAGATATATTTGATGGTGCAAACATCCCAATGGATGCTTGCCTTGTGATGTCTGCGTTTAAAAAATTTATTAAATTGACATATAATTCACATACCATAAGATAAATACATCCATTTAAAGTGTAAAATTTGTGGTCTCTAGTATATTCATGGAGTTGTGAATCCATCACCACAGTCTAATTTGGGAATGTTTTCCTTGCCTCAAAAAAGACACTTTGTATCCACTTGGGAGATAGATAGTCATTCCCTTCACCCTTAGCCCTCGTCTAGAACTACTAAGCTTTCTGTCTCTATCTGTTAAACCTGTTACCTTATTCTAAATATTTCCTATAAACGGAATTACACAGTTTGTACTTTTTATCGTTTAGTGCTGATGTACTGAATACTGATCATGGTGTTCAAGTATCAGTGCATCAGTATTTTTATTGCCAAGTAATAGTCCATTGAATGGATATGCCACATTTGTTTATCCTTTCCTCAGGTTGATGGGCATTTGAATACTTTCTACATTTTGGTTATTGTGGATATTGCTGCTGTGAATTTCTATATGCATTTTTGTGTAGATGTGTTTTTATTTCTCCCATGTGTATATCTAGGAGCAAAGCTGCTGGGTCATATAGAAAGTGTCTATTTAATCCTTGGAGGTACTGCCAAACTGTCTTCCCAAGCGGCTATACATTTTACATGCCAGCTATTTACATTCTGCATTTACATTTTAAAACCTTAATTTTCATAAACCTAACTTGCAGCAGCTGTGTTGGAATAGCAATGGATTACCTACAGATGAGGGTCAAAAAGTTGGAGGTATAATAAAGAGAAGGTCAAGCTAAATTAGCCTGGAAGTCCCATAAGCCTCTCTTAAAAGTGTCACTAAATCATAACACATAATATAACAATAATCATAACAATGAGCTGTATAATTATGAGCTAATGCCCAAAGAGATCCTGGTTGTCATTAATGCTTAAGAAACCCCTGAGAGGTTAAGGAGTCTCTCTTACCACTTCTAATGACAGCACAAAAATGTAGGTGCTATGTGTCAGTGTGGTCTTGAGCTTGTCCCTGGTAAAGAAGAAAAGAGATTTCCAGAGCAGCTTCAACTGTGCTAAGACAGAGAGTTGCTCAGAGTTGTTGAAAGTCATTTATTTATAATATTTAATGGGAGAAACTCTTTATAAAAGAATTTGATAGTATAAAAATGGAAAGGTGAAACGGTTTGACTCAGTGTCCCCACTCCAATCACATCTGGAATTGTAATCCCCATATGCAAAGGGAGGGACCTGGTAGGAGGTGATTAGATCTTGGGGGTAATTTCCCTCCTGCTTTTCTTGTGATAGTGAGTGAGGATTCCTGACATCTGATGGTTTAAACCTGTTTGGAAATTTCCCACTCCTTTTCTCTCTCTCCCGCTATCATGTAAGACATATCTTGCTTCCCCTTCACCTTCCATTGTGATTGTAAGTTTCCTGAGGTCTTCCCAACAATGCAGAACTGTGAGTCAGTTAAACCTTTTCTCTTTATAAATTCTACAGTCTCAGGTAGTTCTTTACAGCAGCGTGAAGATGGACTAATACAGAAGGGAACCTCCAGCTATGGGGTTTGCCTAAGATAAAATAAAAACTAATTTTGCATTGACTTTTCAAGATGGATCTAAATCCTGGACATTGCTTTGTCCGACTGAGATTTTAGAAGGAACATCTCAAGGGGAAATTAACTGGCATAAATAAATAAAACAAGCACTAGAAAAGTTATTTTTTTAAAAAATTATCAAAATTATCCTTAAAAGTAAAACAATGACCAGATGTGGTGGCTTATACCTGTAATCGTAGCACACTGGAAGGCCAAGGGGAGCGGATCACCTGAAGTCGTGAGATCGAGACCAGCCTGGTCAAAGTGGTGAAACCCTGTCTCTACTAAAAAATACAAAAATTAGCTGGGCCTGGTGGCATTTGCCTGTAATCCCAGCTACTCAGGAGGCTGAGGCATGAGAATCTCTTGAGTCTGGGAGGCGGAGTTTACAATAAGTCAAGATCCTGCCACTGCACTCCAGCCTGGGCAACAGTGTGAGACTCTGTCTTAAAAAAAAGCAGAATAAAAAGAAAAATAACAATAGGATGAATAGTATTTAGTTATAACCTATAAATTTGCTGAGACTCTTTAGCAGCTGAAAAGAGAAAGAAAGGTTGGGAATTTGCAGGAGCAAAATGTTATTTTACATTTTTTTTTTTTTTTTGAGACAGAGTCGAGTGCATTGTGAGTAGTTTTTTTTTAAAGCTATAAACAATTGATCCTCTAATCTCACCTTGTAAGAAAAGCATACAATCAGTTTGCCACATGAACATTTTAGAACTGGTTCCAGTAAACTATGGTACCAACTTTTATTAACCTCTTTTTTGGTGTATTATATTGATTTAATATTTTTGGTTCTTGTTATATGTGTGATCTGTGTTTTTAATCTTATCTCCTCACTATTTATTATCCCATCCTATTAAATTTTCTCCTCTCACTTACATAGGGTGCTAACTCTTTTTTTTTTTTTTGAGACAGAGATTTGCTCTTGTTACTCAGGCTGGAGTGCAATGGCGCGATCTCACCTCACCGCAACCTCCACCTCCTGGGTTCAGGCAATTCTCCTGCTTCAGCCTCCTGAGTAGCTGGGATTACAGGCACATGCCACCATGCCCAGCTAATTTTTTGTATTTTTAGTAGAGACGGGGTTTCACCATGTTGACCAGAATGGTCTCGATCTCGACCTCGTGAGCCACCCGCCTCAGCCTCCCAAAGTGCTGGGATTACAGGTTTGAGCCACCGCGCCTGGCCAAGGTGCTAACTCTTAATGCAAAGGGAAAACTGTATGGGGAATGCTAAATAAAAATAAATATATAACTATCATAAATTCCAGCGATCTCACTTCTGAGTATATATTCACAAGAATAAAATCAGTATCTTGATATCTCCACTCCTATGGTCATTGTAGCATTATTCTCAACAGTCAAGATATGGAAATAACCTGTGTCCATTAATGAATAAATGGATAAAGAAAATGTAATGCATAAACACACACAGGAATACTATTCAGCTTTGTAAAAGGAGAAAATCCTTCCACTTGTTGAAAATATTGATGAGAGAAAAAGGAACACTTTTACACTGTTGGTGGGAGTGTAAATTAGTTCAACCATTGTGGAAGACGGTGTGGCGATTCCTCAAGGCCTTAGAAATAGAAATTCCATTTGACCCAGCAATCCCATTACTGGGTATATATCCAAAAGACTATAAATCCTTCTACTATAAGGACACGTGTACATGAATGTTCATTGCAGCACTGTTTACAATAGCAAAGACCTGGAATCAACCCAAATGCCCATTGATAATAGACTGGATTGGAAAAATGTGGCACATATACACCATGGAATATTATGCAGCAATCAGAAATGATGAGTTCGTGTCGTTTGTAGGGACATGGATGAATCTGGAGAACATCATCCTCAGCAAACTGACACAAGAACAGAAAATGAAACACCGCATATTCTCACTCATAGGTGGGTGATGAAAAATGAGAACACATGGACACAGAAAGGGGAGTACTAAACACTGGGGTCTATTGGGGGGAAAAGGGGAGGGCCAGTGGGAGGGTAAGGTGGGGAGGGATAGCCTGGGGAGAAATGCCAAATGTGGGTGAAGGGGAGAAGAAAAGCAAAGCACACTGCCATGTGTGTACCTACGCAACTGTCTCGCATGCTCTGCTCATGTACCCCAAAACCTATAATCAAATAAAAAATTAAAAAAAAAAAAAAAAAAAAAGAAAATATTGATGAACCTAGATTACATTATGCTATGTAAAGTAAGCCAAGCAGAGAAAGACAAATGCCACATGATCTCACTTATATGTGGAAACTAAAAATGTTGAACCATAAAAGCAGAGACTAGAATGGTGGTTGCCAGCAGCTGACAGTCAGGAATGGAAATGGAAAGATGTTCTTCAAATTGTCCAAACTTTCATCTGGACAGAATGAATACATTCCAGAGATCTACTGTACAGCATTGTGTCCATAGTTAATCTAAAAGATACTTAAAAATCGCTAAGAGTAGGTTTTACACATTTTTAACCAGATACAAAATAAGTAGATGACATGATGAATATGTTAACTAGCTTGGTTTAATCATTTTGCAATGTAGACATATATCAAAACAACAGGTGTTTGTTCTTTTATATGTATATAAATATATATACATATAAGTATATATATAAATATATATAATTTATAAACATGGCAGTGTGCTTTGCTTTTCTTCTCCCCTTCACCCACATTTGGCATTTCTCCCCAGGCTATCCCTCCCCACCTCCCCCTCCCACTGGCCCTCCCCTTTTCCCCCCAATAGACCCCAGTGTTTAGTACTCCCCTTTCTGTGTCCATGTGTTCTCATTTATATATATATATGTATATATAAATATACATATAAGTATATATATAAATATATATAATTTCATTTTCCAATTATACCTTAATAAACCTCAAAAAAATTTACTCACAATTGCTTTCTCTGTTGTTCTCCAGATGTGAAACAACTGTACCCAGTACAGGTGGGTCAAAGATAAGCTGCTCTTCTTTATGTGTTCATGCATGCACAGCTCACCACAAGCTCTTTCTACCCTTGTGTGCTTTTCTGTGTCACATTCCTTAAGGTGCCAATCTCATCCTGCCCATCCTTAAAACACTAAGTAAAAATAAGAGCTGTTCTTTCAAAGCAGCCATTAAAAATATGCCAGTTTTGTTCTCCTGGCAGTTATAAATTTCTGTCTGGTTTAACAGAAATTAAAGTACACATTTTCTCTATTGGATAGCCAGAGCTAGTGTTTTATTAAGAGAGTAACCCCTTCCATGCATTATGCCCTTGTGATTACAGTAAGAACTCAAAACTGTGGAGTGAAAGACTGAATATTGATTGTGCTTGTTATGTTTTATAACTACAACATAATTTAGAAAGAAAGAGATAAAATTAAATAACTAATGCTGCCTTAAAACTGCAACTATCACACACACACACACACACACACACACACACACACACACACATTTACTCCTGTTTCAAATATCTGCAAACCACCTAACAATGTATTCTGTATCCAAACTTTTTTAGCCTGATAATCATGCAGGGTGTTGAAACCTGGATTTGTGGTTGGGGAGATACATTTTCTTCCAGCTCTTCCATTAATTAATCTTTTAAAACTTAGGTGTCTACCATAATAATGGTATGCCTCAGTTTTTGTGTTTTCAAATCGGCATAGTAATAATAACCCTTGATAATACTGAAAGATCATGATGAGGCTTCAGTGGTCTATCTGGCTCAAGTGTCTAGGTCCTAGATAGCTCAGAATACAAGATTACTGCAATTCTTACAATGATATTTCATACAAAACTTCTGGGTCTTCTTTGCCTGAAAAAATTGCTGGAGGTTAAATTTCTTTAAGTTTGCCTCAGGTAGAATTTTTCTGTACATTTAATAGTTTAATTTGAAATTTGTCATATGTAGGAAAGACTATATTAATCATATGCATATATTTAGAGAATAAAAAAATGCATAAACCTATCTGCCCACCACTCACCTTAAGAAACAGATTAATTACCGGGAACTAAGAAGTACTCAGTGAGCTTCCTAATTGTTTCATTATCTCTATGCTCCTGGATACTGTACTAATAATTTTCTTTTTATTTATAGTGCTACCATCCGTGTATGTATTATTTAACTTTAAGGATTCATTGTATTTAATAAATTACTCTCTGTGTATTCTTCCATGACTTTTGAACAACAGATATTTCAAATGCATCTATGTTGACATGTGCAACTACAGTATATTCATTCACATCTACTTTAAATATAACACAATGTGTTTATTCTTTTTGTCACTGATGAACAATTGGATTGTTTACAGGTTTCTGTTATGCAAACACTACAAAACACATTTTTGAATATATTGACAAAAACATACAAGAGTTTCTCTAGGTTATGTATGTGATATTTCATCAAGGCTAGGCTAAGTTGCTATTAGTAATATAATACAGACCATTATTTTGCATAAAATAATGCACAAAATATTTTAATTGAAAGAAAATGTTTCCATTTAAATATCAAAATTTCATTTTAACTTCATACATATTAAACTATGAAAAAATGTGTCTTGAAACTGATGAAACAGTATCTAGGCGTGTAATTGCTGGACCATAGAAAATGCACACCTTCAAATTTACTGGGAATCATTCCAATTCCAACTTTCATCGGAATGAAATTCCCACCGGCTTTCAGACATAGTCACAGAGATTTCCATATCCACTGTGGGGTTTAGGATCAGTGTCTCTGCATCTTCCAGCTCCATTTTGTTTTTTGTCCATTGCCTCTTGTTCAGGGCAGAAATAAATTTTAATTTGAAACTTGACTAGTATTTTCAACCTTCATTGGGACGCATTTAATCTATATTGCAGAAATAGAAAGCTGTTATCAGTGATCTCTATTGGATAATGTAGCTATTGGAATATTTGATATGAAACCTTGCTTAATTCATCTCCCCTCCTCAAATTTTTCCCTATTTTACCACATGGTCAAATCCTTGCAAAGTTTTGCAATTCAGCACACACTTTACCTCTTCTGTGCTTCCTGTCCAGATGGTCCCTAGAAGGATCAGGCACTAATTCCTCAGGTTTCAGGGAATTTCTGTAGGTTATATTTATGTATTTACAACTTCTCGATCCAAATAGATTGCAGCCTTCATTAGTGCTGTTACCATTTAGGGTGACCTATCTATACATTAATTGATTATAAACTTAAGATGGGAAGTAGTATTACTCCTCAAGGCGTTATTTCTGTCTAGTGGCCAAGACACTGATAACATCTTGACCTTCCTGTTTAGCTTTTGGTTCCGGAGCTTACTTAGATTATAATTCTTCTCCTCCAGCCTCTTGTGGATCCAGGAGACTATTCTTCATACTTAACTAGTACAGGTATTCACAGACCTGTATTTATGAATTTGGTAATAAATTAGAAGGAAGAACAGATATTACCATGTATAGAAATGGTAATACTCATCTCCATCATGCAACAAATTATAGATTTTGCCTCCTTAATATTCCTCAGAAGTGTAGTCTTTCTGCCATTGTCCTTGTTTAAATCTTCATGGGTTTCTCTTGACTGTGACAGCTCCAAACCATGGGCAGATTTTTATAAAACAGAGCCTCTCACTTTCATGGGCTCCTTTCAAGGCATTGGAAAGAAAGATGACAAGGTGTTCACCTATTTATGTAAAATATGCAAAATCTGTTGACTACACGAACCACAATCTGTTAGAAACACTGTCTCTTTCTCCTTCAATTCTCCCATTGCACTTCTAAGTAGCTTGGCTTGATGTACACACAGACATTTTTTCAATCTAGCAAGTAGGAGGTGAACACTAAATATAGATATTGATGAAGAGTACATGAAACACAAAACAGACCATTATAGCAGAGATAACAAAGACAAATAGATTAATGAATAACAAGAACTTAAATAGCCTCTGCACGATAAAATGTGAAAAGCTAGAAAATTTTAGTACTTATACATGAAAAAATTTGATAAGGGTTTCACCAAATTTTACATCAAGCATAAAATATTTTTACATCATTACCAATAAAGAACTACAAAGGTTAAACTAACTTTTATAAATTGTCAACCTAAAAACAAAGCAAAATTTCTCTTTAAGATGACTGAGCTAGTGTGTACAGCACCCACAGAAAGGAAAGAAAGTGATGAGTAAATATTGACTCTTCAAGTGGATTGTCTAACCACGTCGCAATCCATCAAGAAAGAGAGGAGACCCATGAAGAACAGGTAAGAGCAAATCTGAGCAGCTACAAACCTGGGACTAGCAAGGAGCCAGGAGAAGCTTCCCAACACAGGGAAAGGGTAAGAGAGTAAGAGGTGCTCAACAGGAACTTTTGCCATTCTGGGAATGGAAGAATTCCCCTGAGACCCCCAGTTCTCTAGACTGATACAGAAAACCTCCTGGGGTTTTTTCAGAGGCACTACTTAAGACCACAGAGAGTCCCATAGGTCCCTGAGCAGCCTAGCACCATCTGCTATGATGCCAAATGAGGCCACAGTTATGATACCCGGGGAGCAGTCAGACTGTCCCACTCCTTCTTGCCAGAGAATTCTCTGCTTGGCTTCCAACATGGCAACCTCCACCCTACCTGAATGCTGCAGATAGGCACATTATGGTCCCCTGGGAACCTCCCACACTGCAGACCATGTGTTCCCCACTGGCCCCTACTCTCCTCAGCCAGCCAAGGCTACCTAGCTTGGTCTTCCAGTGCAGTGGTCCAGTCTCTGCCTCAACTCTGATGGCAGGCACGGTACTGTGTTCCTTCAGAAACCACCTGGACTGCAGATCACGTGACCCTTTGCTCCCACTGCCCCAGCCAGGCAGGTCTTGCCAGGTTGCACTTCCATGCAGTGGCTCCACACCTGACTGAACCCTGTGTCTCCGTACAGTTCTGTGTTCCTTCAGGAAATGCCTATATGGCAGATCCTGAGACTGCCTTTGCCCATTCTGCTCCCAGCCAAGCAAGACTTGCTGGGCTAGTGGTGCTTGAGTCCTCTCAGAGCACCGAGAAGACTGAGACAACAGGGTTCTTGGGTCAGTCTGGGAATAGGGCATGCCTCCCTCCATATGGCCAGTGAAGGAAGTGGATAGGCTGTCTGCCAGCTATGGTATCTGCCTCAGGGAGCCTCATGGCCACGAACACCTAATAAAGAAATCGCAGGCACAACCCCACTGATTGGAGATTGGAGGGGGCTCCTCAGAGGCCCAGGAGTAAACCTGGTGAGGGGAGTCATCTCTCTCCCCAACCCTATCGCAGAGCCCACTGTGAACAGGTTGAAATATGAAAGAGACACACAGCTCATTAAAAGACTATCTCCTGGCCATCACTCTTAAGTACCGTCTACTGGATTGCAGCCCAAATTACAACACCAAAAATATTTTGCCAGTATTTAGCACCTGTGAAACTTAAGGCAAGAATCCAGCAACAAATAAAGATCGTATGCAAAACCTTAGCCTTATGAAGCACCCAGAAATGAAGCCAACTGACTATATTTAACTTATACTACTTAACAAGGAACACCAGCCCTTTCAGAGGAACGAGAATCAGGGCAAGAACTCTAGCAATTCAAAGAGCCTTTGAATTGTCTCCTTACCTACAAACAAGCATACTAGTGCCCCAGCAATGGTTCTTAACTAGCCTGAAATGACCAAAATGATAGACATGTAAAATTCAGACTCTGGATGACAAGGAAGGGAGCTCATTGAGACTGCAGAGAAAGCTGATACCCAACCCAAGGAATGCAAAGAGCTGAAAGACAGAATAGACATTTTAAAAAAGATCAAACTAAACTCTCGGAAATGAGAAATGTGCTAGAATAATTTCCCAGTACAGTCAGAAGCATTACAAGCAGAGAAGGCCAAACTGGGAGAAGAATCACAAAGATCAAAAGCTGCTTCTTTGGATCAACTCGGTCAGATAAAAATAAAGAAAATATAACTTAAATAAATGAACAAAATGGCTGAGAAACATGAGATTATGTAAACAGACCAAAGACATGATTAATTCGCATTCCTGAGAGAGGAGAGAGTAAGCAACCTGGAAAGCACATTTGAGGATATAGTCCATGAAAACTCCCAGTGTTTCTAGAGAGGTTGGCATGCAAATTCAAGAAATACAGAAGGCCGGGCGCAGTGGCTCACACCTGTAATCCAAGGACTTTGGGAGGCTGAGGCGGGTGGATCATGAGGCCAAGAGATGGAGACCATCCCGACCAACATAGTGAAATCCCATTGCTACTAAAATATAAAAATTAGCTGGGCATGGTGGCACGCATCTGTAGTCCCAGCTATTCGGGAGGCTGAGGCAGGAGAATCTCTTGAACCCAGGAAGCAGAGGTTGCAGTGAGCCAAGATTGCATCACTGCTCTCCAGCCTGGCGACAGAGCAAGACTCTGTCTCAAAAAAATAAAAAAACATTGAACGTGCTATCACAAAAAAACACTTAACATAGAGCCCACAAACAATATAAAGCAACTAACTACATAATCAAATTATACAAAAACAACCATGATGTCACATGATGATAGGATCAAAATCTCTCATACCAGTACTAACCCTGAATATAAATGGTCTAATCCCCCCACTTTAAAGGCAAAGAGTGGCAAGCCAGATATAAGGACAAGACTGGGCCAGCATTTTGTGAAGTCAAGGTGGGCAAATCACCTGAGGTCAGGAGTTCAAGACCAGCCTGGCTAACATGGCAAAACCCTGTCTGTACTAAACATACAAAAAATTAGCCAGGTGTGCTTGTGCATGCCTGTAATTCCAGCTACTTGGGAGGCTGAGGTAGGAGAATCACTTGAACCCAGGAGGCAGAGGTTGCAGTAAGCTGAGATGACATCATTGCACTCCGCCCTGGACAATAAAAGCAAAATTCAGACTCAAAAAGTAAAAAATAAAAACAAGACCTGATTATCTGCTGTCTTGAAAAGGCCCATTTCACATTTAATGCCACAGACAGGCTACCAGTAAAGGTATGGAGAAAGAACTACCATGCAAAGAAAAAACAAAAAGCTGGAATCTCTTTTATATATTAGATAAAATAGTCTTTAAACCAATGACTCTCAGAAAAGATAAGGAAGGGCATTCCATAATGATGGAGTGTTCCATTCAACAAGAAGACTTAAGTATACTAAATATATTTGCATCCAACATTGGAGCAACGAGATTCATCAAACAAGTTTTTCCTGATATAGCCACACAATAATAATGGGGGATTTCAACACACCATTGACAGAATTAGACAAATCATTCAGGCAAAAAACTAACAAAGAAATTATGAGTTTAAACTTAACACTCGACCAATTGGATGCAATAGATATCTATAGAATACTTCATCTAACAACTACAGAATGTTGATTCTTCTCATGCTTACATGTAACATGTTGTAAGATCAATCACATGCTCAGTCCTAAAGTAAGTCTCAATAAATTCAATAAAACCAAAATCATACCAAGTACGTAGAAATCAATACTAAGAAGATTTCTCACAACTAGAAAAAAAAAAAGAAATTAAATAACTTGCTCCTGAATAACACTACTGCAAAGTTAAAAAGATCTCAAATTAACAATCTAATATTGCACCTAGAGGAACTGAAAATAAAAAAGATCATATCATCCCAAAGGTAACAGAAGAAAAGAAATAACTAAAATCAGACAAGAACTGAAAGAAATTGAGATGCAAAAATTTATTAAAAAGATCAATGAAACCAATTGTTGTTTGATCAAAAGAATAAGCAAGATTGTTAGATCATCAGCTACACCACTTTTCTAGATTAACAAAGGACAAAACACAACAACAACAAACAGAGGAGATCCAAATAAGTGCAATCAGAAATGACAATGCCATTACAACAAATCCCACAGAAATACTAAAGATCTTCAGTGACTATTATAAACACCTCTACACACATAAATTAGAAATTCTAAAGGAAATGAATAAATTACTAGAAACACACAAGCTTCCAAGATTGAACCAGAAAGAAAGTGAAAACCCAAAAATATCAGTATCAGCTTCTGAAATTAAATCAGTAATAAAGAACCTACAAACCTAAAAAAGACCTGGACAAGACAGATTCACAGCCAAATTTTATCAGACCTATAAAAAAGAACTAGCACTAATCCTACGGAAAATGTTCAAAAAAATAGAGGAAAGGGGGCTCCTCCCCAACTCATTTTATGAAGCCAGCATCATTCTGATACCAAAATATGACAGAGATACAATAAAAAAAGAAAACTTGAGATCAATGTCACTAATGAACAGAGATGCAAAAATACTCAACAGAATACTAGCAAACCAACATCAAAAAGTAGTAACATCAATAGTAGCAACATCAGAAAGCTAATTCCCTGTGATGAAATAGGGTTTATTTCTGGGATGTAAGGTTGAGTCAATATGTGCAAATTAATAAATATGATTTACCATCTAAACAGAGTCAAAAACAAAAATCATATAATCCCTTCAATAGATGCAGAAAAAGTCTTCAATAAATCCAGCAACCCTGCCTGTAAAAACTCTCAATGGACTAGAGATCAAAAGAACATGTCTAGAAATAATGAGAGTCATCTATGACAAACCCACAGCCAATACCATATGGAATGGGCAAAAACTGGAAGCATTCCCCTTGAGAACTGAAACAAGACAAGGATACCTACTCTCATCACCCCTATTCAACATAGTACTGGAAGTCTTAGCTAGAACAATCAGGGAGGAGAAAGAAATAAACAGCATTGAAATGGGAAAAGAAGTTACATTATTTCCCTTCTTTGCCTATATGATATTATATGTAGAAACCCCTGAAGACTCTGCCAATGGTTCTTAGAACAAATAAACAACTTCAGTAAAGTCTCAGGATGGAAAATCAATGTACAAAAATTAGTAGCATTTTTATACAGCAGAAACATTCTAGCTGAGAATCAAATAAGAAACACAATCCCATTTACAATAGCCACACAAAAATACAATAGCCACACCAAAATACAATACCTAGGAATACATCTATCCAAGGAGATGAAAGATCTTTACAAGGAGAATGACAAAACACTTCTTAAAGAAATCAGAGAGGCACAAATACATGGAAAAATATTTCATGCTCTTGGATTGGAAGAATCAATGCTGTTAAAATGTCCCTACTGCCCAGAGCATTTTATAGATTCAACAATGTTCCTATCAAAGTACCAACATCAATTTTCACATAATTAGGAAAAACTGTTCTAAAATTCATATGGAAACAAAAAAAGAGCAAAATGAACAAAGCTAGAGGTGTAACATTACTTGGCTTTAACTTATACTATAAGGATACAGTAAACAAAACAGCATGGTACTGGTACAAAACAGATACATAGAGCAAAGAAACAGAATAGAGAATCTAAAACAAAAGCTGCTGCACACCTACAGCAATCTTATCTTCATTAAATTTGACAAAAACAAGCAATAGGGAAATAACTTGTTCAATAAATTGTGCAGAGATAACTGGTTAGATATATGCATAAAAATAAAACTGGACCCCTGTCTTTCACTATATACAAAGAATTAACTCAAGATGGGCTTAAGATTTAAATGTAAGACAGCAAACTGTAAAAATCCTAGAAGAAAACCTAGGAAATTTGCTTCTCAATGTCAGCTTTGGCAGAAAATTTATAAGTAAGTGCCCAAAAGAAATTGCAATAAAAACAACAATTGACAAGTGATACCAAATTAAAGAGCTTTTGCATATTTAAAACCAATAATAATCAATAGAATAAACAACCTGAATGGGAGAAAATATTTGCAAACTGCACCCAACGCAAGTCTAATATCCAGAATCTATAAAGAACTTAAAATCTATAGGTAAACAACAAATAATCAAATTTAAAAATGGGCAAAGGACATGAACAGACACCTCTTAAAAGAAGACATAGAAGTGACCAATAAATATATGAAAAAAATGCTTATCAGCACTAATCAGAGAAATGGAAATCAAAACCACAATGAGATATAACCTCACACCAATCAGAATGGCTATTATAAAAATTTAGAAAATAACAGATGCTGGTGAGGCCATAGAAGAAAGAGAATATTTATACACTGTTGGAGGAATTGCAAACTAGTTTAGTCCCCTTGGAAAGCAGTTTGGAGATTTCTCAAATAACCTAAAAGAGAACTATCATTCAACTTAGCAATTCCAGTACTGGGTATACTTCCAAAGGAAAGTACATTGTTCTTCCAAAAAGACACTTGCACTTGTATTTCCATTGCAGCACTATTCACAAGAGCAAAGACGTGCAATCAGTAGAGATGCCCATCAACAGTGGATGGTGAAAATTAAAAGGTACATACAAACTATAAAATACTTTACAGCCATAAAAAGAATGAAATCATGTCCTTTGCAGCAACATAAATGCAGCTGGAGGCCATTATCTTAAGTGAATTAATGCAATAACAGAAAACCGAATACTACATGTTCTCATTTATAGGTGGGAGCTAAACATTGAATATTCATAGACACATATATTAAAGCAATAGATAGTGATGATTACTAGTAACGGGAGGGAGAGAGACTGATGTGGGCTTAAACACTACTTACTAGGTACTATATTCAATACCTGGGTGACAGGATCATCCATACCCCAAGCCTCAGCATTGCACAATGTACCCACATAACAAATCTGCACATGTACCTTCTGAATCCAAAATAAAAGTAAAAATAAATAAAAATAAAAAGTAATTTTCAAAAGCCAAACAAATGTTTATCATGATAATTAAGACTAAAATATATTTCTCTTTTCCCTACAGAGAAATGGCACATGAAGAGTCATTGAAAGAAAATATAGCTAGATTGAAGGGAAAAAAAATTACAGAGAAGTAACCAGGAAGTTAAGTCATATAAAGTATGTCACTGTTAACAATTACATGACATTTCCAGTATATGTCAACTTTTAAAAATTTTTATTAATGATTTATCGTGATGTTTCCCTATGTAAAAATACCTATTTACTTATGGACATAATTTGGCTTTTTTTCGTTAAATAGTCCTCCCTCTCAATGATATAAACCAAAGTCCCCACAAAAGCTGTAATTAGTTTCTTCTAATTGGTTTATTTTCCTGTATTCTCACTTCTTTCAATACATTGTCCGTGAGTTCCCTCTTTGTAAAATCTAATGCTCTTTAGCTAAATATATGATGCATATTATAGCAATTCAGGAAACAGCTTCGGAATGAAAGAATAAATAATTTAATTAAGCTGTGCATTTTTCTCTAAATACTAGCTTTTCCCTATCCTCCATTAGACTGGTTACCTATTAGGAGTTTTTTTAAAAAAATCTACTTTGGACATACTACATATTTCATAAATATCTGATGAGTTAGTCAGTCAATTAATGGACTAATAAACATATAAATCATAAATTTAACTTGGTGTCCTCATTTCATTTGTGGATTTTTCCTCTCATATTACAAATTTTTGCCTAGCATATATGCAGAGATTTATCATTATTATTATTATTATGAATTTTACTGTGATAAAGTTAAAAATCTTATGTGACATACCTAAAAAGCTATTTGCTTCTGATCAAACTAGATCTAAAAGCCTAACTTCAAAAAAAAGAGATATTAAAATGATGTACTATTTCCCTTGTATTTTTCACTATTGCAAAAGAACAGTATATTCATCTCTCCCTCCCTTTTATCAGTGACAGTTTCTTTCACATACAACAAATAATAAAATTATCTAAGAGCTGAAAGGTAGCTGCCTATCTGGGTAAAGAGAAGGAAAAATCATCTCAAAACTATTGCTCAGGTTGGTCTTAGAAAAAAAGGCAGTAAGACAAGAGACAGCAAGTCATGAGGAGACAGCCAATTCCAGGGTGCAGAAGGGTTCTGAGAGCAATAGGTGGATTTAATAGCTATTGTATATTGAAAGACAGAATAAAAAGAAATTGAATTCTGTTTTTAGAAAATTTTCTTCCTCAGGAAGATTTATGTTCCAAGAAATCACTAATAGGCACAGTATGGTCCCCAAAGTTAAAGAGGGAAAAGAAAAATAGTAATAATAAAAATGAGAAACTCTGCTCACAACTATATCCTTGGTCCTGGGTAGCCGTTTTCTTCCCAGTAGTTTAACAAAGGATCAAAGTGACAAGAAGAATAAATAGAATAAAAGTTTTCTCATTTTAGATTGTCTTTTGTACAATCACATGGTTAAAACCAGCTATGTATGTCTCTTATGAGAAATTTTCCTTATTAAATGTTTTACTAATTGGAGACCTGAAGAAGCGGATTGTAAGGTTTTGCTCCAATGTCATATAACTCCAACATGCATTAATATACAACATGAGCACATTATAATGTCAGGTTGTTGATGTAAATGAAAGAGGGAAATTGCTGAGAGCCCAGGAAAGAATAGCTCAGAATGGAAATTCCACTGGCGTCATCTAATAAACAAATCACAGCGGAAATCACAGTGGATTCTGGAAATAGAATAGAGTCCATTTCTTTTTCTTTTCTTGCATACCTGGATGAATAGCTCCCAGGAGTTCTGTCTTTTGTTTGTTTGTTTTGTCCTGTTCCTCCATCTTTCTTCCTCATCCTCTTTATTTCTCATACAACAGCCCTTTTCTGCCTTGAAGAAATCTGGAGCAATTTTGGAAAAGTCCAAAGAGTCCACACCATTTTTACAATCTACAAATATCAAACTTCAAGGAGAGGCTGAACACACAGCTTTTCAAAAGCGCTTTTGGTATGAGACAATACTCAGCTAATTTTACAGAAAGAGCTGAAATTAAGAACTTCCAAAATTATTACTCTTCTTAAATCAGTTCATTTTTAGGAAAGGCTTATCTTTCAGTGTTTCATAATTTAGACGATGTCTGCAAAGATAAGCTAATTGAACTCTAAGAATATGCAAACATTAGTTATTATTACTGTCAACCAGTTTAGTTTTGGCAAAAATAATTTGAGACAGCATTATCATGATGTCCATTTGCCTGTAAAAAAAATTACTAGCTCACTCTCACTAAGCTATTCCATTGTGAAACTGAATTGAAATCCAAAGCTGCTTTCTAACATGCCAACCCAAATTAAAATATCAGTTGACAGCAATTTTTTTTAAAAAAGAGACACTTCCTATGATGGTGGTTATTAGAAATCATATAGGGCAGGAATAGGAACACTTCCCTTCCATTCTTCCATTCGCCATTGTTGCAGGGGTGACACATTTGAAACTTGCTCACGGGTGCACCCTGGTGCCAAATATTTCTTGCCTCTTTCTTGTACAAAAACATTTGTCTCTAATTAGTTATATGGTCATATATTAAATGACCAGGCTTCAAAGTTAATGCAACGTTAACATAGCTTCTAAGTGGTAGAATGTCTTCCATGTTTACAATCCTTTGTTTTAGTAACGTGGGGGTGATTCAGCGCCATTTTCAAAAGATTTGAGAAATTACTAGCAGAATCTGCCATCCTAATGAAGGTTCACAGAATCGTCGCATTCACAGCACATTCCCTTCAAGGCCAGTTCTCTACCCAGAACTCTCCAACTTCCTGCCTCCCTCTTCTGAAGTTTTATTCTTAGTGGCCTGTTTCTGTTTAAATCTCTCCTCTGTGTGGTCCAAGGCAGGGGAAAACTTGAATCTAAGGGTTGTTGTCACCACTAAGAAGGTCACAGAGATTTTATACTGATTTTATGCTCACCAGGCTGCATTGCTTAGCATGTGATGACTAGCTGCTATGACCGGAAACCATTCTAGATGACAAAACTGACCTATATTTGTTCATTCATATTCCATTCTAAAATTTCATAAAGTTACGTTATTTGAAACACATGCAGAAATGACCATTTTCTTTATTATGGCTCACAGATGCAGTCCCACTCTACCAGAGAGCCAGTGCCTAAAGTCAATGACAAGGCAATCACTATATATTGATGAAATGAAACCTGGAAAATATTTTAGAAAATCCTATTGGAGACTGATGTACTAGTCCAACAGACCAGTTTTCCTTTAGCTTGGATTAGATTATTTTTTCCTTGGTTTAATATCAGGTGTAGTAGCTGGATTAAGATTAAGGTATGTGCTATATTAAAAAAAAAAATGTATCTTTAGGAGAATGGCATAGTGGCCCATGCCTGTAGTCCTGGCTACTGAGGAAACAGAGGTGGGATGATCACTTGTACCTAGCTGCAATGAGCCATGATTGTTCTATTGCACTCCAGCCTGAGCTACAGAGTGATACCCTGTCTCTCAACTAAACAACAAATAAATAATGCATCTTTTTTTTTTTTTTTTTTTTTTTTTTTTTTTTTTTTGAGATGGAGTTTCACTCTTGTTACCCAGGCTGGAGTGCAACGGCAGGATCTTGGCTCACTGCAACCTCTGCCTCCTGGGTTCAGGCAATTCTCCTGCCTCAGCCTCCTGAGTAGCTGGGATTACAGGCATGTGCCACCATGCCCAGCTAATTTTTTGTATTTTTAGTAGAGACGAGGTTTCACCATGTTGACCAGGATGGTCTCGATCTCTTGACCTCGTGATCCACCTGCCTCAGCCTCCCAAAGTGCTGGGATTACAGGCTTGAGCCACCGCGCCCGGCCAATAATGCATCTTTAAATGCTAGACACCTAGTTACCCAGTTAAGATTCTCACCTTGTAAGAGTGGTGATGAAACTGGGATGGATTAAATAAAGGCAATTTGATTTGCTTAACTCAGCTTCACTCAGGGAGAGAGAGAAACAGCAGGTAGAATTGCTTGAACAATTTTAATTTTAATTCATTTATTTTCTGCCTTTCCTTCTAAGGTATATATAGTTGACTTTATGTAAGTTAAATGTGCAGAGAATGGGATTTCATACAGATTAGACCGCCTACTTTAGAATGATTGCTATTTAGAGACAATCTTGAAACATACCAAATTCCTGTGGATGTAAATACCACTCCACATTGCAAGTCATCTTGAAATTGCATTCTGACCCACTGCAAAATTTCGGGAAATGTACTATATAAAGATCAAGAAAAACTTATATAACATTATATATATATATACTTAATGCACACACATATATTGCTTGCTATATTTAACAGTAAGCACAATTGAATTGGAGAATGAGGATATAATGGCACTATGGAAGAAAAGTGCTATATAAATCAGAGGCTATAAATGTACTACATATAAAAAGTCCTAGTGCAATTTTAAAATTTAATAACTTTGGATGAACCTATGACAGAAGCAAACGGCAATCATCATGTGAAAACATATTTCATAGATTCTAATGTGAATATTTAATGCTCTTTTATTTAGTGCTTACTGGGCTCTCAGAAAGTAATGCATTATTGGCTCATTCATTTTCATAAAAGCAATGGCCAATGTTAAACTTACCTTCTTGTAGTCTTGTAGCATCGCATTTTTTTCTGCTCTCTGATGATGGCAATTTTACTAGTGCCTTCTTGGAGTATGTTGCTACTTCTACTATTCTACTTTGAATGCTTGACACTTGTAGGAATTTTCAATTCCAGATCAGTTTATATGTTGGCTGACTTTTTGCAGTCTAATTCACCTATTTGCATGGGAGTGCATCTATCTAAGCCTTAGCAAAGTTTCATTTTGCTCATTAGACTGCATTGTTTAGCATGTGATAAATATCTATAATGACTAGAAACCATTCTACATAACAAAGTTGACCTCTATTATTCACCCATATTCCATTGTAAAACTTCATAAGGTTATTGTGCTTTTTGTAATGTAAGCAGAAATAGGTATTTTGTTCATTAATACTCATACATTTCTGGTAGTTCATTTTGCTTGTTTATCCACTATAATTTATTTTACACTGATCAGTCTAATTACTGTGGCCATGATGAATCCCAATAGTGCACTGCTTTTAGCCTAATATACAAGTGGTAAAGATTAAAATTTTAGCCTAAGATAGCAAGAGGAAAGAACAGGGTTATTTATCTTTTGTCTTTCTACAGAAAAGAATCAGAAACATTAATAAAAGACTACTTTATGGAAGCATGAGCAACATTAAAGAAACATACATAGACTGTAGGGTACCAAATAATTAACAACAGAGGGAAGAAATTACCACTGCAAGGCAGAAGAGACAATGTAAGGAGATAGAATTGCCAGAGCCTGATAGAACACCAATCCCTCTCCAGAATGAGCACAGGTCAGTTGCAACTATATTACATGGCAGATCCAATTGGCATGAGCTATCATCTCACACTTTACTAAGATGAACTGAACTCAGATGTAGTCAGTTTCCCAAGGAACATTCCAGGAAGGCGCCCTAAAAAAAGAATAGGACTTGGGAAGGTGGAGTTTTCATTATATAATGATTAAGCTTTTGCAAGAGCTGTAATCTTGATGCAGGAAAGGGACAGGGAAGAACTAATCTTCCTCTGGTTCCCCTTACCCTTCTGTGTGCTTCTGGCACTTTCCACTGGATGAGGGTATCTGGAAACCAGCAGGCAAGGACGTCATGGGGATGCAATCTGCAAGGTTCCTATTCTTGGATGGTGAACAGAAAAGAGACATGTGGAGAATGTTCTAGGAGGGAAAAAAGCGAATAGCTAGCTGAGATTCTTACCTTGCAGTTACAGGAACCCCACAGGTTATCTGCCTCACCTGGAGGACCTCACACAGGGCCGCAACTTTTAGGTCACGTCCCTCCTGGTTTGCAGTTATTGAGTACTGACAGAACTGAGAAAACACTATGCCTTCTCAGACTGACCCCATCACAGAACGAGAGTCATAAACATAGCCTATGTGTTAGCTCTGTTCAAATAAGAACATTCAACATGCTTTGAATAAATGATACTTTTTCAAGGAATGTTCCATTCATTACCATTTTCAAAAATTATTCATAAAGCAGTCCACTCCAGCCATTCCCATGGTGGGGTCCAGTCTCTCGGATGACCTCTTGACCTCTTCATGGCCATCAATAATAGCTTTGAGTTGTTATCTTGGGTATCCTAATCTCTCCAGGTTTTACATTCCCTGTGCTTTAAAAAGCTAGCTTTCATGATTAGTCATTGATCAGTCAGGTTGTTCCCTGAGCATGACTGGCTATGCCACCCAAGCAAATTTCTCCCACTCTCAGGATGAGCCAGTGGTCTCTGATCTCTTGGCTCATATCCAGAAGGCTATGATGATTGTTGGATCAGATGAATAACTCCCTATACCAGCGGTCAAGCCAACAAAAGTGCATAGTCCCACAATGCACACACAAGTCCTCTGGAATGGCCTTTACTGGGGGTAAAGCTCAGAGACAAGCAGTCACAGACATTCTAGATCTCCACTGAAGTTCTGGGAGGCAGTTCACAGGGATCTAGAATGGCCAGAAATCTGATTCTAATGAGAAATCTTTCATTGAGCTTGTCCCCTACAGTGATTGACATATGTCAAAGCCTTGGTCTGCATCACTATCTTATTACAACTATGGCTGATAGAACACCAGGCCCTCTCTAGCATGATCACAGGTCAATTGCAACTCTGTTACATGGCAGATCCAATTAGCAGGAGCTATCACCTCACATTTCATCAAGATGAACTGAACTCAGATATAGTCAGTTTCCCAAGGAACTTTCCAGGAAGGTACCCTAAAAAGAGTTGGTTTGGGGGAAATTAAGCCCTAATTCTCATTTCTTTATGTTACATATTTTTAAATGTTTGTTTATTTGGATGCATGTGTTTAAAGCATTTAAGCTAACTTTTAAAAGGTTTATATGATTTCTGTTGAAATTGGTATTCATATTTTATCAATTTTTGTGTGTTATCAATATACAGAGAAATTATATTTGTAACATTATAAAAATGTTAAAAGCTATACAATAATATATTAAAATGTTAAATGCTATATATGTAAATATTGTGATAAGTATTATATAGCATTAACATTTTATAATGTATAATTGTTTATATAGCATTATGAAAATTACTATAATAATTATATGAGCCTATGATAATCACGTGAGCTTGCTTAGGTAGCCCAGAAAGATTTATGCCTAAAGGGTGGACTTCAGCTAATCACTGAAGTCAAACACAGCTATTAACTGGAAACATGATTTAGGTCAGTAAAGTCAATATTTTGTTTTCATTTACTCTTGACCATAATTTTCTGTCAGTAAGTAATAATGTGGTTGAATCTCTCCACTGTGTATATTTTACAGTTATATTCAATATTTTATAAATTTGCTGTCAGTCACAAGGATTTTTATAAAGTATCCTTTATAATAGAATTGTAGATAAGACTTGTGTGTATGGATCTAATAATTGTGATACGTTTAGAGATGTTTCTTACATGGCACGTTGTGATGATTGCAGAAATGCCTGCACTTTTCCATTTTATGATTGGATGTGGTTATATCCCTTCCTCCACATGATTGTGTCATCTAGAAAGCTAGAGATTAGGATATTAAATATCCTACATATTTAATAGTTACTTAGAGTGCATATTTTCACCTCTGTTCTCATTCTATCATTTAACAGATATTTACACAGCTAGTGTGACCAACCATGTCAGTTTTCCTGAACCTGAGAGGTTTCTTGGGACACAAAACTTTCAGTGCTAAAACCAGGCAAGTTTCAGGCAAGCCAGAAGCGTTGGTTATCCTAAGCACCTATTGTGTCACAGCCATATAAAGAGCCGTATTCTTACACAGCCAAGTGCTAGTGGATTGTTGGATTGTGATAAATGCTAAGTAATAATAGATATAAAAAGGTGTCGTAATTTTGGTGAGGGTGACAAGAAAAGATTCATTAAGAAGGATGAATGCAAATAAAAGCATTAAAGAGGAAAGATAACAAGTATGCTGACATCTGCAGAAAAAGGCAAGAAGCCAAAGAAAACAGAGACTCTCCATCTCTGTGGTGAATCTGTTTCTGGCATGTTCTAGGATCATCAAAGAGGGTAACCTGGCACTACCCAAATGACTAAGGAGATAGAACCCAGAGATGAGATCAGAAAAGTAATAAGGCCAGGAAATATTTGAGCAAATAGACCATTGTAAGGACTTTAGCTATGTAATCATTTGAGCGAAATATAATGTGCTTTCACCTACATTTAAAAATCATGATGCAGCCAGCGCGGTGACTCATGCCTGTAATCCCAGCACTTTGGGAAGCCAAAGTGGGTGGATCATTTGATGTCAGGACTTTGAGACCAGTCTGGCCAACATGGTGAAACACTGTGTCTACTAAAAATAAAAATAAAAAAATAGGCAGGTATGGTGGTATATGCCTATCATCTCAGTTACTGGGGAGGGTGAGGCAGGAGAATTGCTTGAACCCGGGAGGCAGAGGTTGCAGTGGGCCAAGATTGCACCACTGCACTCCAGCCTGGGTGAAGGAGTGAGACTCTATCTCAGAACAAAACAAACAAACAAAAAAACATGATGCTACTGTCTTAGGAATAGATGATGGGAAAGGGACAAGAATTAAGAAGAGAAACCTGCTAGAAGGCTACTGCATTAACCAAGTAAAAGGTGATATAGCTTGGGCCAAAGAGATATATGTGGAGGTGATGAAGATGCACCAGAGTCTAAGCACATTCTGAAGGTAGCCTGGATCAGATTTCTTTGTGTATCAGACATGATACATGGAGGAAATACAGTAATGAAAGATGTCACTAATATTTTGACCTACTCAATGGAAAGAATTAAGTTGCTTGTTATGAACGTGAGGAAAATGGAGAGAAGCAGGGCTGCAAGCAGTAGGGGATATCCAAAGCTCAATTTTAGGCATATTATTTTTGAAATGTCTATTAGACTCCCAAGTTGAGACGTTGACTAGGTAGGTGGCTATGCAAGCCTAGAGTTCAAGAGAAAGGAATGAGCCTGTTAGCATTGAAAACCATGAGGTTAGGTTAGTACGGATATAAAAGAAAAGAGACGAGGTTTGAGCACTGGGGCACTTCAAAATTAAGAAAAAAAAGGCCAAAGAGCAGCAGAGAAGTAGGAGGAAAACTAGGAGAGTATGCTGTCCTGGCAGCTAAGCAAGTATTTCGAGGAGAGAGTGATCAATTTTATCTCATGGTGTGCCGCTGATAGGTGAGGCAAGGTAAGAACTAAAGATGGTTTAACAACGCAGGTCTACTTAGTGATGTGGAGGTCACTGGAGACTTTGAAAGAAGCAGTTTCAGTGGAAAAGCTTGATTGAAGTGAGTTCAAGAGAGAATGGGAGTAATAAATTGGAATGTGTATGTATAAAACTACTAGGAGTTTTGCTGAAAAAGGAAAGAAATAACCAAGACAGAAGCTTGATGTGAAAGCATGGTAAGACAGAGGGCGTTTTTAAGATGAGAGAACAATAGCATGTGTGTGTGCTGCTGGGAACATGCTATGATTCAGAACAGAGAAACGTTGAAGAGACAGAGGGAAGGAAAAACTCCTTAAGTGACCTTCTTAAGTAGATGAGCGTGAACAAGTGTTTGGGCAGTACACCAGTCATGGCTTTTACAATAAAATTAAAAATCCATTCTGGTAGGATGAAGGAGATCTTCAAAGCTATAAGGACACTCACAGAATTTCTAGGCTGGACAGTAAAATCCACGTCAGAATTGTATCGCAGGATAGCCCCATTAGAAACCTCACTGTTGCTGCACTGGCCACTCCATCAGATCCTGGATCTGAGGGATGGACCACTGGCCTCTGTAATGCACTCTAAGCTACCTACTTCTGCTTGTCAGAGGGTAAGCTCTGCAGTGTCTACTTCACTGTGCCTCTCCTTGCCCAAAAACAGTCTGCTAGGGTGAGTTCATGTCACATGCTGGTCCCAGTAGTTGGAAGGAAGATGAGCATGGCATGTGTATTGCATTTAGTTTGGAGAGGTGTGGACTTATATGTAAGAAGTTCTCCAAACATAGGAAGAATACTCAAGGATAGTGAGTGGTCAAAAATGCATGAAGAATGTCTGCTACAGTGTGGCACTAATATTTCAAGGATTAAAAATGTCCTCAATTTTTTAGCAATGCATAAAGATGTCAAAATGTGTTCTTGTAAACATACAGATTCAAAAAAATAGATTGGTCATTGCTAGAGAGTTTCCTTTTGTTAAGTAAGGATTTCTCTCTCCTTTCCCTCACTTTGTATGTATCCATATGTCAATATCAACCTCTGTCACTCTATATACATATATACATACAAACAGATTTTTTTTCTGAGATTCATGGGCGTAAAATGTACTTACACATGGATGAATAGCAGAGACCTGAGTAAATTTTATACTCTTATTCTACATCTACTGACGTAAGCAATTTCGGTTTATTTAAAGTAAACATGCTAGGTTAAACTCGTTTTCAGATGCAGTGCTTCTGCTTGTTTGCTGACTTTATATCTGAATGATGATTTCTATTTCTATAGCAATTGGAAAAATCTGTAGTCATAGTAGATGATTTGCACAAACTAATATATATTAAAAGAAGATTCTGTTTAAACCAACATGTAATCTAAGTAATACCAAATAGCTGATTATTTCACTCAGCAATTGCTCAACATGAAATCCTTACTTAAACTTTATCTATTTCTATTTAAAGTCTCCATACCAGCAACTGAATTAATGTATTTGCATAATAGAATGTCTCTCTTTGGGATAATAAAGCCTTATGTTTTATGTATTCAAAACTTTTAAGAAGTTGTCTTTAATTTTTTCCTTCTATCTAAAATAAAACTCTAATTAGAATCAAAGTGTACTTTTTGATAGAATATTTAGCATGACTTGAGCAGTGGATTTATCATATTCTCCAATAAAGTATTAAATAGTCAATGTATCACTCTGGGTTCTAATTTAGACGTTAAAGACTTTTCTTTTGTTGATAAATTCACTCTACAGCTTCAGTTAACTCACGTATATCTATCCAGAAGCAATCAGACGTTGTAGGATCCAAGAAGTAAGGTTAGTTCTGTAAATACGCAGACTTCATTCCATGCATACACTCGAGTGAGTGACTTAAGTAGGGTTTAGCTATTTGGATAGCCATTGTCTACTGAGGAAAGCTCTGTGCTCAAAGACAAACTGACATCTATCCTTCCCAATGACTCCCAGAGCCTTTAGAGATTACCTATTAGCTATAGTTATACTCCAAAGCAGACTGTTACTCCAAAAGTTAACTGCAGGATGTGTAAGCCAAATCTTACCAGAACAAGAACCAAGGTGAGAACTGAACAAGGCTGGATAAATAAATATCAAAATATGTCAGCTGGAGAAGAAGGGAAATTAGGAAAGACTAGGCAGGCCCATGTCCATTCAGAATGCTAAAAATTCCAGAAAGTACAAAACTTTGTAAATGTGTTGCCAGACATTTCGATCTTTGTATTCTGAGTGATATGAAGACCTTTACTACATCAAAATGTTCCCAATTCTATTTATGTACACCAACACGACACACACTTCACTCCATGAAATTGACCATTTATATATATTAAACAAATGCCCTCTAAGAGATTTAAAAGGCTCAGGCAACCATGGTTTGCTGTTTTGGTTTAAGTGGTAAATTATTATCAGTCTTCTTTTGTTTATTCATTTTTCCTGCATTTATTTGAAATGAAGTTTAAGTAACTATGAAGAATATTGATGAATTTTAGAATGGAAAAAAGAAAAAACTAAGAACTTTTAGACTCAGAAGACTAGGTATGAATCATGACTCCACCATCTTTATTTGAGCAAGTGACTTAATCTGTGTGTCTGAAATTCTGCATCTGAAACATCACAGATAATAACGCTTCATGTAGGGAGTGGGTGGAGGCGAAATTGGGTCATGTACATTAGTGAGACAACTGGTGTGTCATAGGGGCCAAATTAAAAGTTAATTGTCTTTCATTCAACCTGCCCTCTGGAAACGGAAACTTGGAGGCGGGTATAGGACATGTAAAGAAAACATCTAATTACATTATAACAATTTATAATAGACATCTGTGATGTGGAGATTAAGGAGGTGCACAAAAGATAAAATAGCCAGTTTTCCCTAGAGAGAGCTTCTTGATTTGCTTTTTGAAATATAAATGTGTTCATCAAGAGAACAATATTTAGTTGAAATCTTTCTTTCTTTTTTTTTTCTTTTCCTTTGGGGACATTATTCTTATTAGTTTTTATACTTTAAGTTCTGGGGTATATGCACCTCAAATCTCCTTAAGCTGATAAGCAACTTCAGGAAAGTCTCAGGATACAAAATCAATGTGCAAAAATCGCAATAATTCCTATACACTAATAGCAGACAGAGATCCTAATCGTGAGTGAACTCCCATTCACAATTGCTTCAAAGAGATTAAAATACCTAGGGATACAACTTACAAGGGAGGTGAAGGAACTCTTCAAGGAGAAATACAAACCACTGCTCAAGGAAATTAGAGAGAAAAATATTCCATGCTCACGGACAGGAAGAATCAATACGATGAAAATGGTCATACTGCCCAAAGTAATTTATAGATTCAATGCTATCTCCATCAAGCTACCATTGACTTTCTTCACAGAATTGGATAAACCTACCTTAAAAATCATATGGAACCAATAAAGAGCCTGCATAGCCAAGAGAACACTAAGCAAAAAGAACAAACCTGGAGGCATCACGCTACCTTACTTCAAACTATGCTACAAGGCTACAGTAACAAAAACAGCAGTGTACTGATACCAAAACAGATATATAGACAAGTGGAACGGAACAGAGGCCTCAGAAATAACACCACACATCTACAACCATCTGAACTTTGACAAACCTGACAAAAGCAAACAATAGGAAAAGGAGTCCCTATTTAATAAATGGCATTGGGAAAACTGACTAGACATATGCAGAAAGCTGAAACTGGATCTCTTCCTTACACCTTATACAAAAATTAACTCAAGATGGATTAAAGACTTAAACATAGACCTAAAACCATAAAAATCCTAGAAGAAAATGTAGGCAATACTATTAAGGATATAGGCATGGGAAGAGACTTCATGGCTAAAACATCAAAAGCAATGGCAACAAAAGCCAAAATTGACAAATAGGATCTACTTAAACTGAAGAGCTTCTGCTCAGCAAAAGTTTTTTTTATACCTTAGAAATGGGAATATGTTTGTTTCAAGGATGGCTCTAAAATGAAGAAGGGAAAGATAGCAACACTAACATATTTTAAGTGCCCTGGAGGTGGGGTGAAGTTGAGGGAGGCATTCTGTAAGCAGGTATCAAGACTGAGAAATCCTTGTCAACTCACTCATTCAATACTAATTGGGGATCTCTCTTGGCCAAGTGTATGCTAGGAGTCCATTCTTGAATGTAGAGCACATTAATTATTGAGGAGCTAGATGCTGGGGTTCCAGGAAAGAAGAGGCCATTAAGAACCCTGATTTTGTCTAGGTTTTCCTAGGTTTTCTTCTAGGATTTTTATGCCTTTAGGTCTTACATTTAAGTCTTTAATCCATCTGGAGTTAATTTTAGTATAAGGTGTCAGGAAGGGATCCAGTTTCTGCTTTCTGCACACGGCTAGCCAGTTTTCCCAACACCAATTATTAAACAGAAAATCCTTTCCCCATTGCTTGTTTTTGTCAGGTTTGTCAAAGATAAGATGGTTGTAGATGTATGGTGTTGCCTCTGAGACCTATGTTCTGGTCCATTGGTCTATATCTCTGTTTGGTACTGGTATCATGTTCTTATGATTACTGTAACCTTGTAGTATAGTTAGAAGTCAGGTAGCCCGATGCCTCCAGCTTTGTTTTTATTTTTGCTTAGGGTTGTCTTGGCTATGTGGGCTCTCTTTTGGTTCCATATGAAGTTTAAGGTGTTTTTTTCCAGTTCTGTGAAGAAAGTCATTGGTAGCTTGGTGGAGATAACATTGAATCTATAAATTACTTTGGGCAGTATGGCCATTTTCACAATATTGATTCTTCCTAACCATGAGGATGGAATGTTTTTCCATACATTTATGTCCTCTCTTATTACCTTCAGAAGTAATTTGTAGTTCTCCTTGAAGAGGTCCTTTATATCCTTTCTTAGTTGTATTCCTAGGTATTTTATTGTCTTTGTATAATTGTGAATTGGAGTTCGCTCATAATTTAGGTCTCTGTTAGTCTGTTATTGGTGTATAGGAATGCTTGTGATATCTGCACATTGATTTTGTATCCTGAGACTTTGCTGAAGTTGCTTATCAGTTTAAGGAGATTTGGGGCTGAGATGATGGGGTCTTCTAAATATGCAATCATGTCATCTGCCAATAGAGACACTTTGGCTCCCTCCTTTCCTAATTTAACACCCTTTATTTCTTTTTCTTGCCTGATTGCTCTGGCTAGAACTTCCAATACTATATTAAATAGGAGTGGTGAGAGAGGGCATCCTTGTCTAGTGCCAGATTTCAAAGGAAATGCTTCCAGTTTTTGCCCATTCAGTATGACATTGGCCGTGGGTTTGTCATAAATAGCTTTTATTATTTTGAGATACATTCTGTTGATACCTAGTTTATTGAGAGATTTAGCAAAAAGAGCTGTTGAATTGTCAAAGGCCTTCTCTGTATCTTTTGAGATAATCATGTGGCTTTTGTCTTTTGTTCTGTTTAAGTGGTGGATTGCATTTGTAGACTTGTGTATGTTGAACCAGCTTTGCATCCCTGGGATGAAGCCTACTTGTTCGTGATGGATAAGCTTTTTGATGTGCTGTTGCAATCGTTTTGCCAGTATTTAATTGAAGATTTTTGCATCTGTGTTCATCATGGATATTGGCCTGAAGTTTTCTTTTTTCATTTTGAGTCTCTGCAGGGTTTTGGTATCAGGATGATGTTGGTCTCATAAAATGATTTAGGAAGGATTTCCTCTTTTTGTTTTATTTGAAATAGTTTCAGAAGAAGTGGTATCAGCTCCCCTTTGTACATCTGGTGTAATTTTGCTGTGAATCTGTCTGGACCTGGAATTTTTTTTGTTGGTGGGCTCTTAACTGCTGCCTCAACTTCAGCCCTTGTTATTCAGGACATAGGCATAGGTAAGGCCTTCATGACTAAAACACCAAAAGCACTGGCAACAAAAGCCAAAATAGACAAATTAAATCTAATTAAACTCCAGAGCTTCTGTACAGCAAAAGAAACGATCATTAGAGTGAACTGGCAACCAACAGAATGGGAAAAAATTTTTGCAGTTTACCCATCTGACAAAAGGCTAATATCCAGAATCTACAAATAACTAAAACAAATTTACAGGAAAAAAAACAAAAAAAAAAGAAACCCATTCAAAAGTGGGGAAAGGATATGAACATATCCTTTCAAAAGACATATATGCAGCCAACAAACATATGAAAAGATGCTCATCATCACGGGTCATTAGAGAAATGCAAATGAAAACCACATTGAGATTCCACCTCTTGCCAGTTAGAATGGCGATCATTAAAAAATCTGGAGACAACAGATGCTGGAGAGGATGTGGAGAAATAGGAACACTTTTACACTGTTGGTGGGAGTATAAATTAGTTCAACCATTATGGAATACAGTGTGGTGATTCCTCAAGTATCTAGAAATAGAAATTCCATTTGACCCAGCAATCACATTACTGTGTATATACCCAAAGGATTATAAATTGTTCTATTATAAAGACATGCACACATATGTTCATTGCAGCACTATTTACAATAGCAAAGACCTGGAATCAACCCAAATGCCCATCGATAGACAGGACAAAGAAAATGTGGCACATATACACCATGGAATACTATGCAGCCATAAAAAACGATGAATTCGTGTCCTTTGTAGGGACATGGACGTATCTGGAAACCATCATTCTCAGCAAATTGACACAAGAACAGAAAATCAAACACCGCATGTTCTCACTCATAAGTGGGTGTTGAAAAATGAGAACGCATGGACACAAGGAGGGGAGTATCATGTACTGGGGTCTGTTGGTGGGTCTAGGGAAGGGAGAGCAGGGGGTGGGGAGGTTGGGGAGGGATAACATGGGGAGAAATGCCAGATATAGTGACAGGGGGATGGAGGCAGCAAACCACCTTATCATGTATGTACCTGTGCAACAATCATGTATGAGCTGCACATGTACCCCAGAACCTAAAGTAAAAAAATAAAAAAATAAGAATCCGGATTTTATGAGATCAAAGTCTGTCTAATGGCCATTTTGCTGCACTTAAAAGGTTGGAATCTTTCAGGTCAGCATTTATCCATATGACTTATATACACACTGACATACCCATCCCATCCCATGTATACACACACTTCTTTTTTTGACACAAGGTATCACTCTGTCACACAGGCTGGATTGCAGTGGCATGATAATAGTTAACTACAGACTCAAAGTCTTGGGCTCAAGTAGTCCTCTTGCCTCAGCCTCCCAAGTAGCATTGACCACAGGTCCACGCCACCATGCCTGGTTCCTTTTTTTGTTTTATTTTTTGTAGAGATGGGGGTCCCACTATGATACCCAGGCTGGTCTTGAATGCCTTAGTTGAAGTGATTCTCCTGTTCAGCCTCCCAAAATACTGGGATTACAAGTGTGGGCCACCATGCCCAGCCCACGTTTTTTTTTATAAGCAGAAAGGAGATCAAGTATAGGCTGAGTGCCCAATGGTACATGCCTACAATCCCAGCACTTTGGGAGGCTGAGATGGGAGAATCACTTGATCCCAGGAGTTAAAAATCAGTCTGGACAACATAGTGAGACCCCATTTCAACAAAAATAAACAAAATTAGCTGAGCATGGTAGTGTGTGCCTGTAGCTCCAGCTACTTAGGTGGCTGAGGTAGGAGGACCCCTCAAGCTCATGAGGTGGAGGCTTCAGTGAGCCATGATCATGCAACTACAATCCAGACTGGTTGACAGAGTGAGACCCTGCCTGAAAAAATAGGTATTAAGTATAGAGTTTTCTTTACTTCATCCTGTACTCAAGTCTAAGAATAGAACCTCAGGAGCTACCAACAGTTAAGAGTACTAGTAGCCCTTGAACAACACGGATTTAAACTTCACAGGTCCATGTATATATAATTTTTTCTGCCTACCCTGAGAGAGAAAAACCAACCCCTTCTCTTCCTCCTCATCAGCCTAGTCAACGTGAAGGTGATGAGAAACAAGATCTTCATGGTAATCCACATCCACTGAATGGGTAGTAAATATATTTTATTTTTCTTATGATTTTCTTAATAATACTTTAGTTTATTGTACGAATACAGTATAGAATACACATAACATACAAAATGTTTTCACCAATTGTTATTTATTAGTAAGGCTTCCGGTCAACAATAAGTTATTAGCAGTTACAGTTTTACATTTTTAAGTTAAAAGTTATGTGTAGATTTTCAACTGTGTAGGCTGTTGATGCCCCTATCTCACATGTCATGTTGTTCAAGCATCAACTATATTTTTTGTGTGTGTGTATCTACATATATATATGCACACACACATATATAATATGTGTATACATGTATATTATATATGAAATACATAACATACACATATATATATAGTTATTGCTAACATTGTAGGGTAAGAAAGGAAATAATGAAGGAATTAATCGGTTCTAAAACAGAAAAAAAACTACTGAGAGGGCCAGTTCACAATGAGATTAAAAAGCAAATGCCACAAGGACTAAAAGTAAATCAAAACACCAATGTTTTTATCAAGAAAGTATTGTTACTGTGAAAGCCAGGACAAAAGGAAGGAAGAAATTAAGGAATGAAGGAAGGGAGGAAAGGAGGTAGGGGGGAAGAGAGGGAGGGAAAAAATAAAAATTAAAAGAGCTGAACTAAACAGAGTTAACTAGCATTTTGGCATCAGCTCCCTGTCTTATCATGTACTGATAGTAACGAGTTTGCAGACCAGCCCTCAACCCACTAATCCCATTTTGAGTAGCATAGGCTTGACGAATGAGAGAAGAGGAAACTTTAAGAAAGGAAAGATGGGACTGGGCGCGGTGGCTCACACCTGTAATCCCAGCACTTTGGGAGGCCGAGGCGGGTGGATCACGAGGTCAAGAGATCGAGACCATCCTGGTCAACATGGTGAAACCTCGTCTCTACTAAAAATACAAAAAAAAAAAAAATTAGCTGGGCATGGTGGCACATGCCTGTAATCCCAGCTACTCAGGAGGCTGAGGCAGGAGAATTGCCTGAACCCAGGAGGCGGAGGTTGCGGTGAGCCGAGATCACGCCACTGCACTCCAGCCTGGGTAACAAAAGTGAAACTCCGTCTCAAAAAAAAAAAAAAAAAAAGAAGGAAAGAAAGAAAGGAAAGATGGTTAGCCTGGTAGAATACTACATATTCCAGGTAAAGATGAGTACTAAGGAAATGTCATCTTAGGTGGTAAATGAAGCCCAGCAACTTTTGAAATAACAGTTTGAAGAGAGAGGTAATGTAGCAGGTTGGTTACTGAAAAGAATGAAAAACTGCGTGACATTCAGTTCTATGTCTTCAGTTTCTTGCCATGATGCCTCATGGCTGTATTAGTTGGATGTGGTAGTAAAGAAATTAGCAGGTAGAAAATGGAGACAATAGCAAAATGTAAGTCACGATTTTGAGGAACATGACTGAGAAGAGGGAGGCAATACTCTGTGCCTAGAATGATTTAAGTCCTCTTGATGAAAGCATTTTTGAGCATGGTGGTACCAGAGGAAGTAACAAAATACAAACAACTGAAGCTTAAAATGGAGTGGGTATGCAAAGATGAAAAGGCATGGAGATGAAGTGAAAGAGATGGAAGAATGAAAGGAGATAACGTAGGCTGTTATTATTCTGCATTTGTTATTTGCTAAGCTACCCCAAAAAGGTTTAAGAAAATGGGCCAACCATGATTCTGCATTCCCCAAGTACTATAATATAGCTTAGAACTATGATAATAGACTGATTATAATCATCGTAACTATACTGGTCAGAGGAAAATTCATGATCCCCCCCCCCAACATTTCTGCACACCTGCACACACCTACACACACTTGCACATAAACCCGTACTGGTAAGCTAGCATTGGTAATGATCCAATAGGACGTGTTCAAAATACAACTTCAACAATGCAGGGCAAAGAGACAGGGCAGTCTCTGAGCCACAAAGAGCTTGCTTATTCAACACACAGTGAATATACAGGTAAATAGCTGAAATGTCTTGTTAGCGTCTGAGTACATAATGTGTCCTGCATTTAAGAATGGACCCCAACACTGATTACAGATAATTTGTTGTTGTTGTTGTTTTGTTTTGTTTTTTTGAGACAGAGTTTTGCTCTTGTTACCCAGGCTGGAGTGCCATGGCGCGATCTCGGCTCACTGCAACCTCCGCCTCCTGGGTTCAAGCAATTCTCCTGCCTCAGCCTCCCAGGTAGCTGGGACTACAGGTGTGTGCCACCATGCCTAGCTTATAGGTAAATCTTCAGCTTACTGTTTTGACTAAGTCAGAAAGCCCCCACATCTTGGTGCTGAAATTACATCTGAGTAAAGATGAAAGTCTAACAGTTTGAGGACACAAAATAGCTTGATTCTGGATCACAGCCTGCACCATGAACTCACATTGCTAGCGATCAGATCGTATCACCTCTTCGTGCATCTCACAATGAGAAAATGGCAGTGTTATTTACAGTAGTACCATCTTCTTCCCTGTAATGGCATTCAAGCAGAAGTAATATAGGACTATAGGGTACATAAGTGTATTTTTAAGTGGTAGTAAAATCTCTCCAATAACAGAAACCATCCTAAAATAAAGATTAATGACAGCAAAAGAGGGTCAAGAGATGCTTTAGAAAAAGTTAGTCTCATATCGTTAAGCAGAAATTTCCAGTCTCTTTAAGCATATGTATAAGCTAAAAGAACTTTGACATTCATAATAATATGTGTGTGTATTATATATATCCACACATGTACATACATATGTGTGCATATGTGTATGTGTGTGTATATATGTTTATATACATATATATAATCAGACTGATCCTAATTAGAACTGCTTCCAGAGATTAATAAAGAAATATGAAAAGAAAGCATAGTTTAGCAATTCATGATCACCTCTGAATGGAGGTGGGATTATTTATTTATATGTCATTTAGACCGACCTGAAATCCTTCTGGAAGACAGAATATTTTTTTTCTTAATCCCCTATTTGATTCTCTGAAGATCTTGAAATGTCTGGATTTTTCATTAAGAGTTACTATTATTGCAGTTATGGAGCCTCTGTCAACAACCTAACTTCATGTGACTGTTATGGACAGCAGAGAAGCTTGGACCATAATGCTGTAAGTAGAATTTATATAATTTTCCTTGTTTTCTTTCCTGTAATCTACATTAATCATTCTAGAATAGATATGTTACCTAAATTGATTAAGCAGTATATTTTGAAAGGTGCTGTATTAATCCTGTTTTCACATGGTTGATAAAGACATACTCAAGACTAGGTAATTTATACAGAAAAAGGGTTTATTGGACATACAGTTCCACATGACTGGGGAAGCCAAAGCCTCACAATCATGACAGAGGGCAACAAGGAGCTAGTCACATCTTATGCAGATGGCAGCAGGCAAAAAGAGACCTTGTGCAGGGAAACTCCGCCTTATAAAGCCATCAGATCTCGTGAGACTTACTCATTATCATGAAAACAACACAGGGAAACTTGCCCCATAATTTAATGTACTCCCACTGGGTCCATCAAACAACATGTGGGAATTCAAGATGATATTTGGGTGGGGATACAGGTAAACCATATCAGTTGTCTTTCAAAATCAGATTAACACAGGCATTGAAGTAGCAAACATTCTTTTCTTTCTTTTTTTCTTTCTCTTTTCTTTCTTTCTCTCTTTCTTCTTTCCTTCCTTCCTTCCTTCCCACCCTCCTTCCTTCCTTCCCATCTCTTTCTTTCCTTCTTTTTCTTTCTCTCCTTCCTTCCTTTTCTCCCCCTCTCTCTTTCTCTTCTTTTCTTTTTCTATTTCTTTACTTCCTGTTTATTGTCTTCAGAAAGTAGCAGCCTGGGGAAGTACCAGTGGTGAGGATAAAGGCAGTCATAGAAGAATATAATGCATCACATAGTTTTAGCTTAGAAAAGCTATATTAAACAACTTTATACAAGGAAAACTCATTTGCCAAAAATCAAGAAAATTGTATAGCTTTTATTCTGTGTTCTGCCATTTGAATGTAAATGAGATCAAGGAAAATACTCTTCCCTGCACTGGAAAACTTATAATCAAAGATAGTAACAGTCTGGCCTTGCATCGACATTTTGAGTAAGTATTACAGGGTAGGTAACTCTTCTGATCACAGAGCTTTCCCAAGAAGAGTATTGTAGGAAAGAGAAAACAGCCAAAATGTTCATGTGGCTTTAAAGTATTAATTAGAACTTTGATATTACTGAAACATGGTAATGTTTTGCAAATGCAAAGGGTAGAGACAAGAAATATTAAGTAATTTGCTTCAAGCCTCATGCTATTTTATCACTAGAACTAGAAGTACAATCTTTTTTTTTTTTTTTTTGAAACGGAGTTTCGCTGTTGTTACCCAGGCTGGAGTGCAGTGGCGCGATCTCGGCTCACTGCAACATCTGCCTCCTGGGTTCAGGCAATTCTCCTGCCTCAGCCTCCTGAATAGCTGGGATTACAGGCACGTGCCACCATGCCCAGCTAATTTTTTGTATTTTTAGTGGAGAAAGGGTTTCACCATGATGACCAGGATGGTCTAGAAGTACAATCTTTTAACTCATTAACTTAAAAAATTTCTTTTGCGAAATTTGCATTTAATTATTTTCAGAATCATTGTGAGTTCCTTTATCTTATGAAGTTTTTATCCTTGATTTTTAAATGTGTACTTCAGTGCGCAGGAGAATAGTTTCTAATACCAGATTTGAGAATCATATTTAGAGGGTATATTTTCTCAACGTTTACATAATTTTCTTGTACCTTTTGCTTGAATAGCTGTGTATGGATTTCTTTTCACTTCTGTCCTTCAAAATTCTGTAGATATCACTTCATAAATTGATGACCTTTAATAATTCTGAACGTGATTCTTTTGTAGGCATTTTGTTTTTACTAATTGAATGTCTGAATGATTATTATTTTTCCTTCTTCCTTAAAATTCAAAAATTTATCTAGGTCATAGACTGGAATTGTTAACACTGTGTTAATTTTTTATACTGATTAAATCTTCACATGAAAGCTTTTCATCAGCTCCAAATATAAGCGTTTTGAGTATATTTTTAAATGATACATCTCATCCAATTGTACTACTGATGTATTGGTACATTTTACATATTTAATTGCTGTTTTTATTTACATTTTAGTGGATTTTTCTTCTAAGTTTTTCTTCTTTGATACCTTTGTCTTTCCTCTTACTTATGTCTTTTACTGTTGTGGATGGATAAACTTTTTAAATCTGTTACTCTATACTAATCTCCATTTCACTCTTTTTTAAAAAAAAATTCTTCCCAAATAGATTGTCTAATTTCAGCTTCTTGTTATCGCCTTATAATTTCTTGAATGTATTGTGGTAACATTCAATAGCAACATTATTCAGTAAATCGAGCATATATCTTCTCCAGTGATTCTCAGCTGTCTGCTCTTCAGAGAGACATTCTTTGGTGGAAGTATACAGACAATATTTGTTATCTATTTTTGTTTACTATTATTGCCATGCATTCGTCTTCAAATGAGATTATTTGAGCATTTGTCAGTGGCGGAGTACCTGTAGCTCTTCTTTCTGTGTGTGAACCTGGGAAGCTTCCCCTCCTCAGCTCCATCTCCCAAGGTAAGACTATTTATGCCTAATAGTCTATTCATGTTAGCTGCCTAGTGCATCTTCTCCAGGCTGAATTTTTCAGTTCTCTGACTTATCTTTGATAGAGAGAAATAGGTGTTCACCACCCAGTGTGAATTGCTCCTGGTGTTCTTATCTCCAGTTTCAGTTATAATGCTTTCCTTAGCCCCTAAGCATCACAGGATAGTGTGTCTACATTCATCCATCTACTTTTTAACCCATGTTGCCTGTTGACAGCTATAATTAAAAAAAATCAAAAAGAGCAGTCATTTACAATAGTATGATGTCATTTTTATTTTATATTTGGGTTGTGTGAAAAAGCCATGCTATTTATCCTGTTGCTCACATTGTCCTAATTTTGCCCACTGAGAGCTCTTTTAACTCTTAATTTTATGGGTACATAGTACATGTACATATTTATGGAGTATATGAAATGTTTGGGTATCCATCTCCTCAAGCATTTACCCTTTGTGTTACAAACAATCCAATTATATGCTTTTAGTTAGTTTAAAAATACTGAAGGACTGCGTTAAAGAAAAACACTTGTCTTCCCAGGTTCATGAGGGGTGTGGTTTCAAAGGCATGAGTTTCCCAGAGCCATGCCTCCATCCTCGTCCTTATCTGTGAATGCAGAGTTCTTTGTCTGGGTTTCACACCGGTGGGATAGGTATAAAATCCAGGTGGGCTCCTTTGTCCCAAAAAGCCCACTGAAAGCTCTGGGAGTAGAGGGCTCTGTTGTGAACCAAGTAGAAAATCTGGTATCAGGGTCAAAGATTTATCACTCCCGAGGAAGTTTGAAAGAACTCCTCTCATTGGATGAGAACATGAATGAGGAGGGAATAACTCCAGGGGTAAAACTGGGTGGCTCCATACCTACACGGACTCCTTCTCTGGATCCCCTCCCATGGCAGCCTGGGAGCTGTCTCTCCTTTGTTCTCTCTTTTTCTCTGCTTGCCTAGTAAATCGCTCTTTGCAAAACTCTTTGGGTCCACAGTATTTATTCGAATGGCAAACTCACCATGCCTCCAGGGCTCCTTTCCCCATTCTTCCAGGTAAGGGAGGCCAAGAACCTCCGATTGGGGAATTGGGAGCATCTTCAAGATGCTCCTGCTCCCTCCCCGGGTGACAATACCATTAAATTATTATTGACTATAGTCCTCTTGTTGTGCTATGAAATGCTAGGTCTTCTTTATTCTTTTTTTTTTTTTTTTTTTTTTTTTTTCTGTATGCATTTACAATCCCAACCTCCCTCCTCACTGCCCACAGCAACTATACTTCCCAGCTTCTGGTAACCATCCTTCTGCTCTCTATCTCTATGGGCTCGGTTGTTTTGATTATTGCATCCAACAAATAAGTGAAAGAACACTGTGTTTGTCTTTCTGTGCGTGCTTATTTCACTAACATAATGACTCCCAGTTCCGTGTGTGTGTGTGTGTGTGTGTGTGTGTGTGTGTGTGTGTTTCTTAGCACTTTCTTACTTTCTGGCACTACCAGTTTCCTGAGATTTACCTTGTGTATTTTCTTCCCTAAGCCTAGAATCGACCATTTTTCCAAGGAGCTGTGGTTCCTTTTATTAGAGAATAATATTTAGGATGCAAAACATGAATGCTAGGGATATCTTTCATTTAAAGAAATTCATTCTAATGAGCTGAACTGAGGCTTACTTTCAGAATATCTGAAATTCAAGTCGATTCATGCTAATAATTTGTTTTGCTTTCCTGCTAAACTAATTAATACTGTGAATTCACCGAGCAAAAACAATGAGAAGTGTGGGTTTTAGTTTAATGTTTTCCAGCAGGATTTGATATGTTAGTATCCTGTCAAATTCAATTCTTAGCTTTTCCTATTGTGAAAAGTGATGTAAACAAAATAACAAATTTAAAATATTTACACAAACTGGAATTAAAGTCTACATTTTTTTCTTTAAAAACATAAACCAATGCTGATGTATTTTTATTCATAAAATATATATGTTTTAAAACACGGTCTTTCTTTGTGAGGTCAGAAACAGAAGCTGTGCATTGTTAAGAGAAGGGCTTTCTTGTTTGCTTATCTGTGTGTGTTTTTTGTTTTCTTGCTGTGTTTTTTTCTTGGGCTTTTTTGGCATTTATAGCCTCACAACTCTACCACAAAAATAAAAAAAAAAGTTACAACATTGTTGGTATTTCCTATACAACCTGTATCAAAAGAAGTCATGGAATTAGACAATAAACTATAGGCTATGGATAAGGTAATTAAAATGAAATTAGTACAGAGAAAAAACTACCTTCACATGAACTTTAAAAATACATGTGGAGTAAAATTCTAAGGAAAAACGTTATTTGGAATTTAGATATATGAATTCAATTCTGAATTCGCAGGCTCTGTAACCTTGGGCCAATTACTTACCAGATGTAAATTACAGTTTCTTATTGAAAACTGAAAAGAATGTCCTGCTCAGCTTACCTGCCAGGATTCTTATGAGATCAAATAACATAATTAACGCATACGAGGGCTATTTTTAAATTGCAAAATGTTATGCAAATATAAAGGTAAGACTTTTGTTAGGCTTAATGAATATGCATCATGACATTGTTAATAGGAGCTGAAATTCTTAGCCTGAAAGGAAAAATGTAGATAATGAAGTGATTTTAATGGTATGTCCACAAAACTTACAGCTCGTTTATTTAAACTCTAATGGCTAACACAGTACAGCATCAGTCCCAGTCAGTAAATGCTTGGATTAAAGCAAAAACATCAAAAATATGATGTTTTAAAAATTTCTTTTCCTACTGCTGGTGGCCTCATTCAGCATGGCCTACTTTGATGGTCTTTGAACCAAACAACCTCTCTTTGGATTCTAACCAATCCGCCTCAATAGTATTGCGTGTTATCTTTCCAAAGCCCGTTCATTGATCTGTAATACTCAATGTCTCCTCATTGCTTTAGAAAAATTCTAAATTTTTCAACATAATGTTAAAACATCCAACTTACCTTTCCATGTCTATAACCACTCCATCATACAAGAGTCTGTCTCAGCTAAAATTGGTTACTACTTTTCTCTTTTTGAAATGGAGTCTGGCTCTGTCGCCAGGCTGGAGTGCAATGGCACAATCTCGGCCCACTGCAACTTCTGCCTCCCAAGTTCAAGCTGTTCTCCTGCCTCAGCCTCCCAAGTAGCTGGGAATACAGGTGCATGCCATTATACCCAGCTAATTTTTGTATTGTTAGTAGAGACAGGGGTCTCACCATGTTGTTCAGGATGGTCTGGAACTCCTGACCTTGTGATCTGCCCGCCTCGGCCTCCGAAAATGCCGGGATTACAGGTGTGAGCCACTGCACCCAGCCAGGTTACTACTTTTTAAATGAACATATACTGTTTTTGTTCTGCTTAAGAATGATAAGTAGTAGTTATTATGAGAAAGCACCAAGTGTGTATTTACCTCTTACAAAATAGCATTGCATTGGCAGCTTAACATTAAAAAAAAAGAAAAAATGTTGAGTACAGGTTTTTGAATTACGAATGATAGTGTTCAGCAGACAAGAATTACCCAACAAAAGATATTGGGCTATTATAGATAAGTTACTGGGTTAGATTATTAATTTATAGGAATCTTAAAAATAAAGATTACTAAGTATTAAACGGGAATCCTAGAGAATAAACAGAGCTGGCGTTAGATCTTGATTTAAAACAGGGCATATCTGTGTATTGGCTGCATACAAGTGAACATTCTGACTCAGAACAAAAAATGAAAACTATCTACTGAGCAAAATGATTGTGGTAATGAATGTCCCACACTTTTTCATTTATTTATGAATTCAACAAATATTTGTGGATCACTGTGTACCAGGTCCTTTTCAACCCACTAGGCAGAAAGCAGAAAAGAAAACAAGCCGTTGCTCTCTAAGAGCTTCTGTTTTTTTGTGGGAGCAGGCTGACTAAACAGAGAGACAAAACGACCTGATAGGTAGCAGACAGTATTATGAAGAAAAATACAGCTGAGGAAGGTACTGGGAAGGGATGAAAGCAGGATGGTAGCTGTTTTATATAGGGGAAATCAGGGAAAGTCTCCTGGTAAGCGCATGTCTGAGAGAGATCTGTGCACTTGGGGAGAGTGAGTCATGTGCCTGCCTTGGGAGAAGGCCACTCTAGAGGACAGGAAACACCAACACCCCAGGGCAAGAGCATGCTTAAAGTGTTCCGGAACAGTAAAGGACTTTGCAGCTATCCAGAGGGAGCACCTGAAGGAAAAGAGACTTAGGAGGCGTAGTTAGAGAGGTAGCAGTGAATATGATCATGGAGAGCCTTATGGACAGCAGATGGACTTTGGATGCTATTCTGGGAAAGACAGGATGTTGGAATTGGATGTGAGCAGACAGGTAACATGATATGACCTGAGTTTAAATTAATCACGCTGACTGTTGCTGAGAATAGATCTTGGGAGGCGCAAGGAGGAAAGAACAGTGAGGAGGAAAGTGAAATGATCAGGTGAGAGAAGCCGGAGCTGGCTTAGGGGTGAAGTTGCAGTGATAGTGAGATGGGTCCTTTACTGATTCCTGTTGCATTTAGCAGAAAGCAAAATTTCTTCATTTGACCCAAAGGCATTGGCTGCGTGATTCCGCAACTGTGTCTCCAGCCACATTTGCCTCCTCCTCTCTTCTTCCCATTACCCTCCATGCTAATTTTTTCTTTCCAGTCTTTCAGCATGAGATCTTTGTATGGGTTATTTCTTCTGGTATCAATATTCTCTTGGTCCTTGTTCACCTAATTAAATCTGTGTTATCTTTTACATTTTAGTTTTCCAGAGAAGCTCTCTCCATTTTACCCAGCATGTCAAATTCTCTGAATATAGCTTCTCACATATTGTATATATATGCTACTTCAGAGTAGTGCCCGTGGCTGAAATTTTGCATTTATTTATGTGACTTTTGGCTTATTATCAGTCTATCCAGTCAGACTATGAGAGTGATGAGGGAAGGAACAAAATGAGTTTCTCCGTTCACCATTAACTACCCCAATGCCTACTATAGTGCCTATATTTGTTGAGACAGAAGGAATGAACATCCAGCAGGTGGTGGAATGGACCTCATGCATACAGGCTTGTATCCGGCATCAGGATACATGGATTAGTGTGTTTTTATGTTCAAACTGAAGGGTTTTGTTTTCTTTTTTATAAAATTCAGTATTTTGGAATTGCTGGAGTAATAGAGAGTCACTTTACCTCATTCTCTAAAATTTCAGACCAAGAGTATCACTACTGAAAACAGTAATGTCCCCTTTTGATTATGGTGTGATATCTATATCAATACAATTACTTTTTGTTTTTAGATTAAGAAGAATGAGTGTGAAAAATATAAGTACGCTACTGGGTGCGGTGGCTGATCCCTGTAATTCCAGCGCTTTGGGAGGCCGAGGCAGGTGGAGGACTTGAGCCCAGGAGTTCAAGACCAGCCTGGGCAACATGATGAAACCTTGTCTCTACTAAAAATATAAAAAATTAGCTGGATGTGGTGGCATGTGCCTGTAGTTCCAGCTACTCTGGAGGCTGGGGTGGGAGAATCACTTGAGCCTGGGAATTCAGGGCTGCAGTGAGCCAAGATTGCACCACTGCACTCACACCTGTGTGATAAAGTGAGACCCTGTCTCAGAAACAAAACAAGACAAAACAAAAAAAAGTATGCACCATAGAAGTAGAGTAGATTACCGATGAAAATGGGCATGAATGATGCAGAACAAATTAAGAAAGTTTGAGAGGAAAGTTTCAGTGGTCTGTGTACTGACAGAGGGGACTTGTGCCTCCATGTGATGAAATAAGAGACATGTGCTCTTATTTCAGGATTCCGGCGCCTGAAAACAGTAGACAGAGCTAGAGAATATCAATGTGTCAAACAGGCTTCTCAATTGTTATTCCAAATCAGAGATGGGACTAACTCTTTGTGGTTCATTTGGCATCCAGGGAAATGGTCAGTTCAGAAACCTAATACTGGCTTATTTCAAGAACCAAGGAAAATGTCCATCTACTCACTGAGCACAAAGCCATCAGCCCCAAAATATTTGAAGGAAAGAAACAGGATAAACACTGCAGTTGTTTATCCAGTTAACAAGCTTGAACCTGCTTGTTGTGTTTGTGCATGTTTGGGGAAAATGGCGATAATACTGAAAATGGGAGCAAATCAGGACTAATTCTAACATAATTTTAACAGGTGCCTGGGCAATGAGGGCAATAAGAAGAAAAGTGCTTGAGAATACACCCATATTTCATTTAGAAAATATACTTTCTCCAAAATCATTTAGAAAATACAATTAGACTCTGACATATTAAATCATGTTATGGTCTGACTTGTGTCCCCTCAAAATTCAATGGTTGAAGCCCTAACCCTCAATGTGACTGTATCTGGAGATAGAGCCTTTAAGGAAATAACTGAAGTTAAATGAGGCCATGTGGGTGAAGCCCTCATTCAATAGGACTGCTGTTCTTATGAGGAGAGGAAGAGACAGCAGAGATGCATGCATACAGAAGACCATGTAAGGACAGGGTGAGAGGAAGCCCAGGAGAGAGGCCTCACTGGATGTTTCTGACGCCTTGATCTTGGATTTCTAACCTCCAGAACTGTGAGAAAACAAAATTCTGTTGTTTAGTTACATAATTTTGTTATGGAAGCTAAAATTGACTAACACAGGTAAAAACAAAATGTTCCTTCTCTCATATAGATTTATGGGATGCCCATCTCCTCAATATCTATTTCTCCCAAAACCAGCAACAAAACCTCATGGGAAACATCTTTAATTCATCAATCTGTTCTTTCACTTTGAGAAATAAGGAATGAAAATGTGTAAGGAAGGATAGTCCGGGAAATGGGAGCAAGATAATTAAAGATATAGTCATGTGTGTCATGTGCCATGCTTGAGACACAAGCTGTTCACAGATTATGGGGATATAATATACGTAGATGCCTTGTTAAAAAATGTAATAGTGTTGTGAGCAGCACCAGAGGCTGGCCTGGGAATTGGAAAGGATGAGTATTTCTGAATGGTAGCAGACAATCTATTTAAATAAAAGCGTACAGAACAAAACAAATAAACATTTACAGAGCTGATTGGATAAGTCTTTTTGAATGAAATCATGTCTTATCTCTATGCTGTGGATAGTATCCCCAGATTATAAGTAACTTTGTTTGAATTGGGATTTGTTTCCCAATTTGCTCCAACACCTGGGCTTCCTAACTAGTCATTGTTGGAAATTCTGCAGCATAACCCTAGAAACAACATTGGTGACATTATTTATATTCCAGAGAGAAAGAGTCTTTAAATAATACACACACTCCTTTGACTTGCCCTCCATTTCCTTTCTTCTCTCTTTTTAAAACCATGAAATTATTTCAGTTCTACCAAATTTCCTGGGAAATGAAAAGTCAGTGAAGTTTTTCATCTGGCCGGATAACATTTTGAACCATTAGGCAACACACTATAGTGGTTTCCAAGTGTTCACTATTTTTTGTTGTCATTAATACTTTCCTATTGATAATAATAGCATTTGCCACATGAAACTTAATATTATGCAGTACAATAAGGCAGAATAAAAAAAGGAAATTACTTTAGCTAGGGGGCAAAAAGGTCTTCCTGTGTTTCTTTGTAACCCAGAAGAAAGCACATAGCACCCATATTATTAAATCTAGAAAGACGTGTTTTCTTTGATTATATTCTCTGTATCATTTCAGAGCCTCCTTGTCATGAGCCTAAGATTTGGACACAGGATATTTCAGAACCTTAAAGGGCAGGCATTTAAGAAACTAACGCTGTGAATTCAACAGAAGATAAAACAAAATGAAAAAAAACAACAACAACAAAAAACACCTAGAAAATAGTGGCCAATGACTGAAGCTAAAATCAGTTTAGCTTTAGTATGTAAAGGGAGCATTATAACTGGGTAGTAAAATATGTAGGGCAGGGGCTTCCTTTGAATTTAGTAACTTTCATCTTCCATAAAATCCCTCTGCTTTGCAACAGATAACAGGTGGATTGAAAACTTGAGAGAGGAGAGATCTCTAAGGTTCTAGACAATAGTTCAGGTTCTAGCAAAAAGGCAGGTTCCTCGCCCAGCATGGAACTAAGAGGGTATCAGGAGATGTAGGCAGAAGCATTAGACACATACAGCTGGATTGAAGAGTCTGGCATCCTGGTAGATGCATGGACTCCCAGGTCCTAAATTAAAGTCTGCAAGACATATTTCCTTCTTTCTTTCCTTCCTTCCTTCCTTCCTTCCTTCCTTCCTTCCTTCCTTCCTTCCTTCCTTCCTTCCTTTCTTTTCCTTCTTTCTTCTTTTTTTTTTTGAGAGTCTCCTTCTGTTGCCAAGCTTGAGTGCAGTGGTGCCATCTTGGTGCACTGCCACCTCTGCCTCCTGGGTTCAAGCGATTCTCCTGCCTCAGCTCCCAAGTATCTGGGACTACAGGCACACACCACCATGGCCAGCTAATTTTTGTATATTTGGTAGAGACAGGGTTTCACCATATTGGCAAGGATGGTCTCAATCTCTTGACCTCGTGATCTGACTGCCTCAGCCTCCTAAAGTGCTGGGATTACAGGCGTGAGCCACGGCACCTGGCTGAGACATATTTTCAGTATCTTCTGATAATAAGCTTCAGTGTCTCTAAAATGTTGACAACCATAAGAATCCCACTGAAAACCTGTCAATTTAAGAAAGCTCTTTCAGTAATACTAGGATTAACCTGAGATTCTGCATTTCCAACAGGTTCCCAGGTGATGATGAGTCTGCAGAATATACCTTGAGAAGCAGGGTTTGGGAGTTTATTATGTTTTTATCTTTATGAAACTAAATGTATTGTATTTTCTTCTTACTAAATTGATCACAGGAAACATGTAAAGGCTGCTCAAATAAAAATTCATACACTTCATCTCAGGTGACTCCAATTCAGTAGATCTGAAGTGGAGCCTAAAGATCTGGTTGGTTTGTGCTGAATATTACGTAGTCCAAGTGATTATGAAGTGCAGCTTAGCACTACATTCCAGGGTACAAAATGAACCTGAGGCAGCAGGCTGAGGATTGTCTTCTTCTTATCTGCCCTCAGCTGCTGTGTATGGCTAGAGAATAAAGTGATTACAATGTTCATTTTTTAAAGTAATGTGATTTTGTTAAAAGTATATTGCTCTATTCTCAACAATCAATAGAACTACTAGACATAAATTCAGCAGAAACTAGAACTGAAAAACACAATCAAGCAACAGATTCTCATTTGCATATGTAGAATAGTCCACCCAACAATACAGATGCTTGAGTTACCGTGATGGGGTCATATTCCAATATCTTCAATTTATGATGGGCTTTTCAGGACATAACCCCATCATAAGTTGAAGAGCATACTGGATACATACTGCTTTCTAACCACTGTAAAGTCAAAAATTTGTAAGTTGAAACAGGTCAAGATTGTCTGTATGTCTGTGTATGTGTGTATATATACATATATTACTCCATTCAACTCTTTCCCCCATTCATATGTGTGTGTGTGTGTGTGTGTGTGTGTGTGTATACACATACCAAAGGACAAAATTACAGCAAAAAAATTAAAGATATAAATTGGCTTTATTTGTTATTTTAGAATCAGGCAGCATTTCATTCCATAAAAGAGAACAAATATTCCAATTAGCTGAGCAAAAGAGTTGGTTTTCATAGACAGAGAAAAGTTGGTGAAAGTACAAATAAGCTACAGAAAGGGTATTGGGAACCTCGAAGTTGTTTTCTTTGTAACTGAACAATAGTGAAATAGCTGATTGATTAACACCAGTTTATTTCAGATTACCTTTTTCTTTGTAAGGATTAAAGTGGAGGGAACTTAATCCAGATCTAAATTGAAAGTTTAGGAAATAAGACTCTTATATCTCTCTCCTGATTTCTCCAAATGTGAGATAATAACTTAGATTCTTTTTGGAATCTCAGCATGAGTGACCCCATACATATTTTATATATAAATTATTATATATTTATTATAAATATTTTCTATCTTATAGAATATGTAAAGTATTATTTTATATATTATGGAATACATATAAAATGTATAGTAAAATAATTATAAATTAAAATTTTTAAGATTTATAAATTAATATAGTTTATATAATGTATATAATATAAACTATAACAAATATATTAAATAACATATTATTTTATATAGTTTATATAAATTATAATATATGTATAATACATTATATGCAATAATTTTATGTAGCAATGTATATATTTTGATAAATTCTAATTATATATATATATATAGTGCCCACGAGAAGATTCACCAAGGTAGCTGTATTAGTCTGTTCTCATGCTGCTAATGAAGACATACCTGTCACTGGGTAATTTATGAAGGAAAGAGGTTTAATTCACTCATAATCCAGCATGGCTGGGAGGCCTCAGGAAACTTACAATTATAGCAGAAGGGGAAGCAAACATGTCCTTCTTCACATGGTGGCTGCAAGAAATGCCAAGCAAAAGAGGGAAGTGCCACTTATAAAACCATCAGATCTCATGAGAACTCACTCACTGTCAGGAGAACAGCATGAGGATAACCGCCCCCATCATTTAATTCTCCAGGTCCCTCTCACAACACGTGGGGATTATGGGAACTACAATACAAAATAAAATTTGGGCGGGGACACAGAAAACCATATCAGTAGCTCACATAATAGGCCATAAAAGAAACTTCCATCAATTTTTAAAAACTGTAATCATAGGTAGTATTTTATCTGACTGCAATGAAATAAAACTAGAGAACAATATTAGAAAGACAAAAAGAACTGTCTCTAGAAATATGAAAATCATACAGTATACTTCTACATTATCCATAGGTTGATAGTAAATCGAAAGAAAGTTTAAAAATATGTTTTACTAAAGGAAAATGCAATATAGATGAATAAGTAGAAGCCACTCAAGAACTATTGAGATAGAAATGTATAGTAATGGCCAGGCGTGGTGGCTCATGCCTGCAATTTCAGCACTTTGGGAGGCTGAGGTGGGCAGGTGACCTGAGGTCAGGAGTTCAAGACCAGCTTGGCCAACATGGTGAAACCCTGTTTTTTTAAAAAAAAGAAAAGAAATGTATAGTACTGAATGCCTACATTAGAAAAAAGGAAATGTTTTGAATCAATTATTTGAGTTTGTACCTCAAATAGCAAAATATAACCAACACAAGCAGAAGAAAGACCATTGTAGACAAACACAGAATTCAATAAAACAGAGAACAGAAAAACAATAGAGAAAAAGCAACTGCAAAAAATTAATGTAGCAAAAAACTCATTCTGGACAATGAACAAAATTAATTAAAGCCTAGCAAGGCTGACAAAGATAAAAAGATGACAAAAGTCACCAATATCAGGAATGAAACAAGGGATATTACTACTAACCCTGAAGCCATTACAAGATAATAAGGGAATACAATAAGAAACTCTATGCTCATAAATTTGATAATTTAGAAGAAATGAATCAATTCCTCAAAACCGACAAACCAGCAATATTCAAACAAAATGAAAGAGACAAGTTGAATACTCCTGTAATTAATAAATTAGTTAAATTTATAATTTAAAATTTTCTGAAAAGAAATTCCAGGCCCAGAGCATTTTACTGAGGGAAAATATCAAACACTTAAAGAAGAACTAATACCAGCTTTACACAATCTTTTCCATAAAACAGAGCAGGAACTAACTCTCACTAACTCATTTCAAAAAAGGAAGCAAAATTAAAAAGTAAAAATGGGAAGATAGAAAAAGTAAAAAGTATGGACAGATATAACTCATGAACTTAGATATAACAATTCTCATCAAAATATTGGTGATTAAATCCAGAAATGAATAAAAATAACTGTTCACAACAACCAAGTGAAATTTGTTCCAGGTATACAATGTTGTTTCAATATTCCAATATTGACTAGTATAATCTACCATATTAGCAGAATAAAGATAAAAAATTTTAATGTTAAAACATACAATATGTATCTGATATGGTTTGGCTGTGTCCCCATCCAAATCTCATCTTGAATTGTAGTTCCCATAATTCCTATGTGTCCTACCAGTGGGAAGTAATTGAAACCTGGGAGTGGGTATATTTCCCACACTGTTCTTGTGATAGTGAGTAAGTCTCATGGGATCCAATGGTTTCATAAAGGGCAGTTCCCCTGCACATGCCCTCTTGCCTGCAGCCATGTAAGATGTGTCTTTAATCCCTTTTGTCTTCCACCATGATTGTGAGGCCTCCCCACAATTCATTAAAGAGTACATTAAACCTCTTTCTTTTATAAGTTACTTCTCTTGTGTATGTCTTTACTGGAAGCATGAGAACAGATTAATGCATTATAAATTATAAAAACTCTCAGAAAAATAAAAATTAGTGACAACTTTCTCAGCTATATAAACAGCATCTCCAAAAAACCTATAGGTTACATCGGACTTAACAATGAATAACGGAATGTGATATAACATTGGAAATAAGGGTATTAGTTTTTTACCACTGTTAAAGTGAAGTGCCACAAGTTTAGTGGCTTAGAAAAATACATATTTATTATCTTTCTGTTTTAGTCCTCCAAAGTGTGACATCAGTTTTACTGGGCTAAAATCAAGGATTCTGTGGACTCCAGAAAACAATCCATGCTTCTTCCAACTTCTAGAGGTCACAGGAATATCTTGACTCAGAGATTTCCTACATGATCATAGCCAGCAGTGCTTAGCTAAGTCTTTCTCACACTGGATTCCCCTGATATTCCTTTTCTATGGTAAAATCTCTCTCTGTTTCTCTGTTATAAAGACATTTGTGATTACCTTAGGCATGCAGAATAATCTAGAATAACCTCCCCATCTCAACATCCTTAAATTAATCACATGTGAAAATGTCTTTGTACCACGTAAGGTAACATATTTACAGGTTCCAGGAGTTACATGCTGTTATCTTCAGGAGGGTGGGAGGGAGCATTATTCAGCCTACCACAGCAAAGATGTGGTAGGCTCTTACTACTCTTATTTAATACAATACAGAAGATTTCAGACAAATAAGATAAGAAAATGAATTAAGCTATACATAGTGGAAAGGAGCAAATAAAACTGTTTCCTTGTGTAGCTGACATGATTGTTCAGGTAGAACAATCCAGAAAATCAAAAAAAAATTTCTAAAATTAATAATAAGTTCAGCAATATCACAGAAGCAATATCAGCAAACAAAAATTAATTGCATTTCTATATACAAACAGGTGGGGCTGAAATTAAAAATACAATGTCATTGACAATCACTCCAAAAAAATGAATTTCTTAAGCATCAAGTTAACACATGCAGAATTCAGACGCTGAAAATAGTAAAATACAGATTTACTAAAGCAATGAAGAGTCACAGAAATAGGCATTCTATGTTCATGAATTGAAAGACTTATAGTAAAGATATTAATTATTCTCATATTCATCTATAGTTTTAATGCAGTTTCTATATAATTCTGGCAAAGATTTTGAAGACATAGACAAATTTATTTTAAATTTGTATGGAAAGGCACATACTTTCAAACAGCTAAAGTGATCTTGAAAAAGAAAAAAATAGCAAGAATCACTATCCGATTTCAGGGACTATGGTACCAAAGATACTGTATTATTGGTAGAAGAGAAGAAACATAACTCAGTTGAACAGAATAGAGAACACAAAAGAGACCCAAATAAATATGCAGAACTTTTTTTTTTTTTGACAATGATATAAAAGGAATCCATGGGAGAAGGATAGCCTTTCAACAAATGAAGCTGGAGCAATTAGACATCCATTGGCAAAAATAAAAAATAAAAAAAAATAAGAGAGAGAGAGAGAACTTTGGCCTAAACCTATACAAAATCTATATAAAAATGATCTCAAAATGTCTCACAAGCTTAACTATAAAATATAAAACTATAGATCTTGATATGGCTTGGCTTTGTCCCTTGGCTATGTCCCCACCCAAATCTCATTTAGAATAGCAACTCCCATAATTCCTACATGTCATAGGAGGAACCTGGTGGAAGGTAATTGAATCACAGGGGTGGGTCTTTCCCATGCTTTTCTCATGATAGTAACTAAGTCTCATGAGTTCCGATGGTTTTGAAAATGGGTGTTTCCTTGCACAAACTCTTGTCTCTTTTCTGTTTCCATGTGAGACATGCCTTTCACTTTCCACCATGATTGTGAGGCCTTTCCAGCCACATACAACTGTAGGCCCATTAAACTTCTTTTTTTTTTTTTTTCTGTAAATTGCTCAGTTTCTGGTATGTCTTTATCAGCAGTGTGAAAACTAATACAGAATTTTTATCTAGAAAACACATAGAAAATTTTGGTGAGTTAGGCAGAGTTCTGAAACTTGACACCAAAGCAAAAATAGCTTACAAATTAATAAAGTTTACCAGATCAAAGTTAAAAACTTTTGATTGGTGAAAGACCCTGTTGTAAGATCTGAGGATGGAAAACCAAACCTCAAACTGAGAAAAAATACTTACAAAATACATAACTGCCAAAAGTCTAATATCTGGTATATATAAAAGTCTTTTGAAACTTGACAGTTAAAAAAACAAACCAATTAGAAAAATGGCAAAATATGTAAACAGATGTGTCACCGAAAACAATATACAGATGGCAAGTAAGCACATAAAAAGTGTTTGAGGTGACTAACAGTCAGAGAAATGCAAATTAAAACCACATGACGTATTACTACCCATTTGTCAGAATGGCTTTTAAAAAGTAGGGACAACAATAAATGCTGATGAGGATGTTGAGAAACCAGATCTCTCACACACTGCTGAAGGATATGGAAAATGGTACAGCCACTCTGGAACTCCAAACATGCAACTATCTTACAACATATTAACTGCTCTTTCCAGCATTCATAATAATGTAGGTGAAAGATCAAGCCTACTACGGAATATAACTTAACAATAAAGAATGAACTATTGATATAAACAACATCTTGGATGTATCTTCAGGAAAATACTAGTGAAAAAAAAAAGCCGATTCCAAAAGATTCCATAATAAATAACATGTTGAGATAAATAAATTATATAAATGGAGAATGGTGCCCTTAGGGATGAAAAATTAAAGAAAGATGGATATGGCTTTAAAGGACGAGAGGAGCGATCCTTATGATGATGAAATACTTCTGTATTTTTATGGTACCAGTGTTTGAATTTTTACCGTATCATTTGTATTTTGATTGTGATATTGTACTATAATTATGCCAGATGTTTCCACTGGGGAACTGAGCAAGTGCTACACAGGATCTCTGTATTATTTCTAACAAGAACATGTGGATTTACAACTTTATTTTTTAATGCTTAGTTAAGATATTTATTGTAAAATGTTTATTGTGTTTAATCCCACGTTTTCTCTCCTTGTACTTTTTTTCTTTTTTAGGAATTCAGATGTGGCCGGGCGCGGTGGCTCAAGCCTGTAATCCCAGCACTTTGGGAGGCCAAGGCAGGTGGATTACGAGGTCAAAAGATCGAGACCATCCTGGTCAACATGGTGAAACCCCGTCTCTACTAAAAATACAAAAAAGTAGCTGGGCATGGTGGCGCGTGCCTGCAATCCCAGCTACTCTGGAGGCTGAGGCAGGAGAATTGCCTGAACCCAGGAGGCGGAGGTTGTGGTGAGCCGAGATCGCGCCATCGCACTCCAGCCTGGGTAACAAGAGCGAAACTCTCTCAAAAAAAATAAAAGAATTCAGATGTATGTAATCAGTGTGGTAGTAAGAGAATTAGCAACAATTTTGTTTATGTTTTGCTAATCCTTAGATTTATTTCTGATTTTGTTGCTAATTTCAATGGGACTTTGCCATTAAATTTATTAATTGGTTATTGTTAATGTATAACATTACACTTGGTTTGTTCCCTCTCTCCTTTCCTCTCTTTTTCTCTCTCCTTCTCTCTTACTCTTCTTTTTATTCTTTTCATTCCTTATTAATTGCACAAACAGAGCTGTGAGTTAATACTATCCTTAGTTCAAGACATTTTAATAATTTTGGTCCATATATGGCATCATTATTTATTTACATACTTATTTATTCATTCTCTTTTATCAAAATCTCTAATTTCTCCACCTCCATATCTAGAAAACCATTTTAATAAGTTTAAAGTGGATTTTGATTAATTCTAGTATTTTATTACAAGATGAATTTTTCATTGCATGTGTATGTGTACATTTTTAATTTGCAGAAATGTTATTAACTCATTGATTGTATTATTCTATCTTCTCTTTCCCCCAAGCATGTGTTTTTAAAGATCTATTCATGTTTCTGTTTATTAAATTACTCAACTACCTTCAATTGCTGAGACATAATCAATGATGTGCATCCACCTTTTAAGAAGCCCCTCATAGTCACAGGAATCCAGATTGCCTCCAGTTCCCCACCAGCACATAAAATGCAAAAATGGGCACCCTCGTTAATGTCTTCTTATGGACTAGGTAATCATTTCCTTGGGATATGTGCCCAGGAACAGAATGGCCAGTTAGTAGGATATATGCACACTAATGTAACTATACACTGACAGATTGTGCACAGGAATAACTCCTTTAGTTCACATTCTATTCACACGTGGGTGAAGCTTTTTATCTCTTTGCTCGGTATAAAATCAGACTTATTGATGTTTTCATTTCCATTTTTCAGATTACCAGTGATTTTTGGTTTAATTTTAATTTTTAGAAACAGAGCCTCACTCTGTTGCCAGTCTGGAATTGGCACAGCTCACTGCTGCCTGAAACTCCTAGGCTCAGGTGACCCTCCCACCTCAGCCTCTTGAGTAACTGGTAACTTGAGTAACTTGAGTAACATGGGAGTATAAGCTCCAGCCACTGCACCTTGCTGATTTTAAACATCTGGTCATTCTCTTGTTAACCCATTGGGAGAGGGTTTCTTGTCTGCTAATTTCCTTTCCATACTCTCAGCACATTTTCCACTATTAATGTCTTTTTTCTTGTTGAGTTCATAAGTTCCTTATATCTTTGAAGCTTCATAAACTTCAGATATTCCAAATCGTTTTTTAAATATAAATTTTGTCTATTAATTTTTCCATAGTTTTATTTGATTGATAGGAGTTCTTATTTTGATTTGTCAAAATTATCAGTTTATTTCTTTACGACCTGTGCTTTTGAAAGTTAATTAAAGTCATTCCTTGTCCCTGAAACAGAAAGATAAACCCCTTGAGTTCATCATTATACATAATCCAGTATTTTTCCATATAGTAAACCAATGCTTTCATCATTTCCTGATTTATTTCTGGTGCCCCTACCTTTACGTATTAATCTATGTTCCATTGGTTCAAATATCTGTTCTTCTACCAACTCCATCTTGTTTTCATCCCTTAGCTTTTGTAATGTGTACTATACAGGGAAAAGAAAGGCAGCTTCCTCTTTTTATTCTCTTTTAAAAGATTAATTTATTAATTATTCATGGACCTTGATTTATCCTCATAAATATGTAAGTAAATTTATCGAGGAGTTCTGAAAACATATCCAAAGAGAATATTCACTGATTTTTCAATTAATTTATACATTGACTTGGGGATAATTATTATCTTTACGATAATAGTACATTGTCTTACCTTTAGTAAGTGTCGTTAGATTTCAGTCCGTGGGCCAAATCTGGCCTGCTGCCTATGTTTATACGGCCTACAATCTAATAATTTGAGAAATACTTTCAAATGGTTAAAAATTTTTTTTTTTAAACAGAGTCTCACTCTGTCACCCAGGCTGGAGTGACAATGCTTTTTTAGTCTAGCTTATAGAAAAACAAAAACAAAACTCAAGAAAAAAGTGAGCTGGAACCGCCAGCCACTTCTTTCCAGTAGGAGCAGGCCCCGTACGGGTCCGGTGACAGTGTCAGGTGCGTTACAACGCTCTTTTAGCCTAGCTGTCCATGCAAGGATGTGTTAACCAGCTCAGCAGAGAGTCAGGGTGAAGGTCTTTTACATCCTGCCCTCTTGGTATGCCGGTTCTTGTATGGTGTCCAGAAAGAATCAGGTCACACGGACTTGAAGAATGGTGAATGAAGATTTTCATTATGCAGTGAAAGAGGCTCTCGATGGAAGGGGAACAGAAAAAGGGTAGAGTATCCCCTTTACCACTCCAGGGGAAGATAATCTTCCCCAGGGACGGCTGGAGTCCTTTCTGACCATCCCCAGCTGAACTCTTCTGGATGTACAGATGCTTCTCTTCTACCCTTTGTCATACTGTTCTGCTCTTCTGCTTGTGGAACCTGGGGTTTGCGGCTCTTATAAGGCATGGGATAGGGGGTGGAGCAGGCCAGACTGGTCTTGGAAAAGGCAACATTCGGTGCGAAAACAGGAATGTTGGTTTTCACTTAAGGCGGTGGATCCAGGCTTCCTGAGGGTGGAGCCCTTGCCAGGGACCCCACCCTTCTGCTTTCTGTCCATATCAGTGTGGAATGTTGAGAGTGAGGAAAGCTGTGTGTGTGTGTGTGTGTGTGTATGTGTGTGTAGGTGTAGGTGTGTATATGAGAAAATTTCATCTCTACAAAGAACAAAAAAAAAAAAATGCGAAAATTAGCCAGGCATTTTAGCACATGCGACCCAGCTGCTTGGGTACCTGAAGCAGGAGAACGGATTGAGCCAGGGAGGCTGAGGTTGCAGTGAGCTATAACTGAACTGCTGTACTTCAGCCTGGGTGACAGAAGGAGACCCTGTCCTGCAAACAAACAAATAAACCATAAATAAAAGAAAAAAAAAAAGAGAAAGAAATGGCTTAAGTGTATAAATCAAGTAGTTAAAAAAGAGCAGCATGGCTAAAGTGAAAAAGGAAGGAAGTAATAAAGCTATAAAAAGTAAATAAAACGTAAAAACTATGGAGCAGACGAACAAAATTAAACTGTGTTTCTTAAAACATTAATTGTCAGGTATTTGGCTAAGTTTTCAAGAGAAAAAGGAGAAAATCCAGAAAAATGAAAGATAAAAACACTCGAAAACTTATCAAAATTGAAAAAGAAGTAGAGTATTTGAATAGAACAATTACTATTTAGAAAATAAAACGGTAGAGGATGATCTTTGTTCCCACCAAAACTGAGGCCCATATGCTTTATTGGTGCGTAATAATAATTTCGAAGAAGAATGAATTTCAATTTATATATCTTGTTCTAGCGAGAAGGAAAAAATAAAACAACTGTAATACTTATTTTATAAGGCTAATAAATTGTTGGTTTTAAACCTATATAAGAAAAATACATGAAAGGAATCTGAAAGCTAACTTTATGTATGTACCTAGTTACAGAAACCCTACATACCATATTAACGCTCCAAAACCAATTTGTGTATTTAAATATACTGTCGCTTTTAACTAGAATTTATCTGAGGAGTTAAGAAAAGGAGTTTTTAATATCAGAAAATTTAACAATGGTGTTTACACTTAATGTAATTATAAAATCATCATTGTAATATATGAAGAAAAAGTATTTCATTCACTTTAGCACTTACTTATAAAAATATAACAATACGAGATTAGAATAAAACATTTTTAAACTGACAATGTCTGCATTCCCAAATCTTAGAGCTGATTTTGAGAATTAACTTTAGATATAAACTTAAAGTTCAATAAAAAAAGAAGGTCTACCAATACTGAAAACTTTAAATATAGTATAGGAAGGTTTTGAACAATGCTTTAAGAAAAAGAAAAGGAGATTAGAAGTTAGGAATTGTGGCAGGACGTGGCGGCTCACACCTGTAATCCCAGCACTTTGGGAGATCAAGACCATCCTGGTCAACAAGGTGAAACCCTGTCTCTATTAAAAATACAAAAATTAGCTGGGCATGGTGGCACGTGCCTGTAGTCGGCGGAGGCTGCAGTGAGCCAAGATCGTGCCATTGCACTCCAGCCTGAGTAGCGAGAGCGAAACTCTGTCTCAAAACCAAACAAACAAATTGCATGGAAGAAAAGACTCTTTTTGTTATTTTCACATAGTACAATCATCCAGGTTGAAAAAAATTACTGAATCAAAAGTTGAAGTAAATAGTTCAACAAATGCTAATAGATATCACATCACCTTAAAAAAATACAAATTCTTGAAAACAGCAATGCCTAATTAAAAATTAGTAAAAATAGATACTATTAACTATGGCAACAAGCTTATAATATCTGTTTAGATTTAAATAGTTAACTCTATGGTAAAAATTGTAAACTCTAATGAAAGAAGGTATCTCAATCTACAGACATTTATGCTCCAGGACAAATATCAGTAAATTTTTTTCTGTACGGGACCAGATAGGAAATTTTTTTAGGCTGTATGCATCTTTTCTGCAACTCTCTTTGTGGGTCTGATCTCTATTGCAACAATTTAACTTTGAAGAAAAGTAATAGGAAAGCAGCCATAAACAATGTGTAAACAAACTTAGGTGTGGTGGTACGCAAATAAAACTTGACTTATGACACTGAAATGAAAAGTTTATGTCTTTTCACATGCCTTAAAATATTTTTCAACCGGCCAAGCGCAGTGGCTCATGCCTGTAATCCCAGCACTTTGGGAGGCCGAGGCAGGTGGATCACAAGGTCAAGAGTTCGAGACCAGCCTGGCCAAGATGGTGAAACCCTGTCTCTACTAAAAATAAAAAAAAGTTAGCCAAGCATGGTGGCAGGAGCCTGTAGTCCCAGCTACTCAGGAGGCTGAGGCAGAAGAATCACTTAACCCCAAGAGGTGGAGGTTGCAGTGAGCCGAGATCATGCCATTGCACTCCAGCCTGGATAACAAGAGCGAGACTCCACTGCAAAAAGAAAAAAACCTCAAGGTGATGGTATTAGAAGGTGGGGCTTTTGGGAGATGATGAGGCCATGATGGCAGCACCCTGTGCATAGGACTGGTGCCCTTATAAGAGTCCCCAGAGAGCTCCCTAGCTGTTCTTTCTCCATGTGAGGACACAGTGAGACACTGATGGCTGTCTATACATCAGGAAGAAGTTTCTCATCAGACACTGAATCACCTACTAGCACCTTGACCTTGATCTTCCCAGCCTCAAGAACCATGAGAAATAAATCTCTGTTATCAAAAATCCACCCCATCTATGTCTATAATATTCTATTAGAGTAACCTGAACTCAGACACTGGAATATCTGCTACATTGGTCTTTCTCCTCCCAACCCTCATTTTGCCAAATAGAGCCTTGTAAGTGCTTTTTCCTTTCAATGAAAGTAGATGAAATTAATATCTGGTAAGGTTCTTCAGTTCTTAAACAAGTTACTTAAATGCTGCTTCTAAGCAATTGACTGGGAACACAATCATGGAGATTATGTAACTCACATTATTACCCTAGTAAATGTTTTCCATGATGTCTTGATATTCTGTGGTTCCAAAAAACCAAGCAAAAGCATAATCCTGCACCATCTCAAATAATATCAGAGATTTCACTGCATATCTGCAGACAGCCAATCAGAGCAATACAAGGAACAAAACACCAACTAACCTTGCCCTTCTGGAACAGTGTTGTACTACGGAGGTTAAAACTCTATGCATTTGAACAAGAAATGTTTATCAAACAAGAAATGTTTAGCTCTCTTTATATCTTCAAGGATTCACATTTGTAGCAAATAGCTAGAAACACCAGTGCAGTATTTGGCATTGCATCTAATGAAATATAAAGGGAGTCAAATCTTTTGATTGGTTTCTATATTGTTTTCAGGTTGTTTTCATCACATTGAACATAAATGACCCAACTCGTATTCTAGTCCAGAAAGAGGAGGCAACTCTCAGTTTAGTAGACATTAAGTTTATGAATTAAAGTTTGTTAAATTTATACAAAGTAGAAATAAGCACTATAGCTGGTAAGTTAGGTTCAACATTTGTGGCAGGTTAAACGTTAGTACGGAGGAGTCAAAACTTCATTCAACAGTGAAAAACCATAGAAGATTTGTTGTACAAATGAAGAACATAAGTTCTGCTTTGAAAAAATCAATTTAATGCTAAATACCGTATGTATGACAGGAGATGTCAGTTCCACATTGTCTATATTGACATAAAACTAAATATGTCAATAAAAAATTATTAGTTCCGTTTAAAACCATCCTATTAATGTAGGCTAAAGGACTCAGTTACCTGAGTTCATGGTAAATCTAGTTCTTTTGAGTATGTAGATATATTAATCCAGATTTGATTTTAGATGTAAACCTTTTGCTATGTTTGTCTCTATTCCAAGTGTAGAATTCTAATTTTTAAGCTGTTCTGTTTGTTTTGAAACTTAGTTAGTATTCTTATCATATATAATTGAAGTGTAAATGTCACAGTATTCCTTTAAAAACAAATGCCAATTAAAGTGAGAGATGTTGGCAACACGAATGGACTCACTTCATTTATTATAACATGTTTTGACCTTTTCATTATTTTGGTGGTAATTATTCTATTTTTTGCAATCAATGCAAACTCGGATTATTTGATACAGTTCTTTAATTTGACTCAGTGGTCATATTTTCCTTTTCCTTGGATAGATCACTGATGCATTTCTTACCTATATTTCTAAGGCTTCTTTTATTAATAGCTAATTTATAAGTTTGTTCATTAAAATTTCAGGAAAAAATGCACAAATTTAATAACTTAAATTTTCTGTCTGGACTATCAATTTACTTCAATTCATACCAGTTGTAATATTTATATTTTTGCATTGGTCTTGAGGGTTCACTTTTCTTTCCTCTAACAGAAGACCAACAACTTATTAAGAATAAAAACATCATATTATTTATCCTTTTATTTTTAGTATCTAGCAGATACACTCAGACAGATATTATTTTTTAAATGAAAGAATGTGTGCTTATATCTGCAAACCTCCATTAACTACACTTACTATTTTATTACAGGTTTCTAGAGAATAGTAAAGATTTTTCATAGTCCTTGTATTACCTGCAGCCTTAATGAAGAATTGGCTTAAAAATTTAATTAAAGTCGAGTTATATAAAATATTTTTTCTATTTTCAACTTGCTCTTAGCTTGCCAATGGTGTGTTAATGTGCATACCTTCGAGGATAACTAGCCAATATATTGCATTTTTAAAAAAGCAAAACAAAAAAATAGCATGAAACAATTCCTAACAGAAAAACAAACAGTTCTCTTGTCTGGGTATGAATAAAGAATTGCTTCAATTTGCTTTTCTGATTTAGTAAGCTTTGTTTATCTCTAAGGAGCTTTAGAAGTGGGGTCAAATTTATCTAGAAAAATAAAGAAAATTAGATGAGTAGAGAATTAGTACTAATTGATAACCTCATGTACTGTTAAAAAAAAAAAAAAAGATGCCATTCAGATATTTACAATACATTATAATGAATAACAAAATCCTCAAGGAAAACTAAACCCAGAGAGATGGGATCAGAGACTGCATCAGTAGATATAACTGGTAATATATGCATATGTGTGTGTATATTTTACATATGCATTTGTGTGTGTATGCATGTATCTAGAAATAAGAACCAGATATGAATGATTCAAGGATACACCAAAGAAATAACATAGCAGAAGCTGTGAGCAACGAATAGGCAAATGCTTGCCTATGGACAGTTGAGGAAGGAAAAAATTGATTTAGCAGTAGAAAAAACAAATGGACTGAGAAGATGGAACCAAGGAGGAAACAGAGATATGGCACATGTGTGAAACATGCAACTTTGATCAGAGCTTAGGAAGGAAAAAACGCAGGTGTTGACAGCAAATGACAAATTTCTAAGTTATTTGGGGGAAACAAATACCTTGTATTACTATATTCAAAGCTGTGCTTAGAAGTCCAGATGTGACCTGAGAGTATCCAGCATCCGATTTAAGGCGGTGAACCATCTGCAGACAACCAGTCTTCAGGACTGGACCTGAGTGGGCTCGGGTTTTGTTTCATCTTCACAGTTCATCTTCTTAGCAATACACGGGGAAACACCTCCGTGTCAGGTAGAGAGCCGTAGCCCTTAGAATAAAGGGGTTTTGTGGATTCATTATTTCCATCTGATTGGGGCAACCTTTACAATTCATCAAAAGAAATGAGGATCCACAGATATTTCAATTGTGCATTTAAATCCAGACACCAAATTTTGGTTTTGTCAGCTTCATATTAACCTACTCGGAAGATATGAATGTGAAGAACAAGGAGATTTCAGTGATTGAAATTGGTTGTCATATTGTGAATCAGTTCATGAGCATTTGGATGTGAGTCATTTTATGTTGAACTAAGTACGCTTTCCTCTTTAAGCCTAGGCTTAAAATAAAATTAACTCTCATAGGGTTCATTCCATTACCTTAGGCTGGAATAGGCAACACCTTTGCTGGAGTAAGCAAATGTAATAATGACAATTATTTGCATGATTTAGTTATTATCTGCACATGTTACTATACGCAGATACCAGTTATAATTTTTACGTTGTTGAATATTTATATTGAGCAATAATTTCTAAACCATTTGACATATGTAAGGAAACACGTATATTAAATCAAAAGTTGGCAAACTGTTTCTATAAGGAGATAGGCAGTAAAGTCGCTTGGTTTTGTGGCAATATTATCTCTGTGACAACTTCTCAACTTTGCTCTTTTAGTATTTCAGCAGCTATAGGCAATATGCATATAAATCAGAGGGGCTGTGTTCTGATAAAACTTTATAAAAGCAGGCAGTAGGCTGGATTTCGCCTATGGGCCACAGTTTGCTAACTCTTGTCCTAAATAATAACAAAAGCAAACTATTTCCACTCACAGTCATGAGATCTTTTGTATTTCTAGCTAACCTTCCACAACACCATGTTTGCTAAAGCCATGACTACTTGTAGGTCAATACTGATTCTCCCAATACCAGGGGCAGCTTAAGGTGAGCAATCAGACTGTCAACTCCAGACGAGGTGTGTCTCCACAATTTTCCAATTAGAAGTAGGAAATAGGGAGGAAAGGTGCACGATGACATTAGGGCATGCTTTTATTTCAATGAAGCCACCTAAATTAAGTGGAGAGTGGTATATTCACTATTCATAAATACTAGCATCCATTGCTATTAAATTTTCCATCTCTTTTTTATTCTTTTAATCTATGTTGTAACATAGATGTGTCACATAAACAATTCATGTATAATATAATGTATCATTTTATCAAAAATATATTAATGCATCATTAAAAAATGAGATCTAGGGGGAAAATGCAGTTGGTATAAAACCAGAGTTGGTAAAATATCTTGGATGTCCCATTTGACTGTGCTCATTAACGGATGCATATTGATGAAGATATCTTAAGACTTATAATTGTGTTTAGCATTCAGACAGGTTCTCTGCTAAGTGCTAAGACATGTAAGAGTTCGAACCACATGAAATTGCTGTCTTTAAGTCATAGGGACAATAAAACATAAGGCATTTCATAAATTTTAAAAGTGTTATAGAAGATTGCTATTGACTCTTTCCTCAGGGGGTTAATAGTCTTGTCTTTGGACTAATAATTGCAAGTATAATAAATATTACCAATAGGAAAATAGAAGGTGCATTAGGAGCATATAAGGACTGGATTTAACTATTGTAAGAAACTAGAGAAAGCACCTTGAGTAGGGAGCATTTAGGTGGAGACCAACAAGATAAATAGAATTTCAAGAAACAGAGAGAGAGAAAGAGAAAGGGCAGCAAGGGATATAGAGAATGTCACAAGGTTTGGGATTCACATATGTCCAGGCTCAGAGGCAGAAGAGGATATAGATGTATTTGGTAATGGATAACATGGTCATAGTCAATTATGTTTCCCATATACACATTTAAAAACATGCATATACATGTATACATCTTTAAACATATATACTAATATTATATGATTATGTTATAGTATATATTATATATCTTTACATTAGTTTATATAAATAAACTTCCCCCCAAAAAAAATCTTAGTGTAATGGGGTCAGGTCCAAAAGGCTGTGTTTAGGTTCCACAGCTCCGAGAAGTGTTATTCTAAAGCAAGAACTCATAGTTCAGTTTGTTTAGTCTCAAACCTCAAAATGGAAATTCACAGATAAATCTTCAAGTAATTCAACTTCAAGTCACCCTTCAAAACCTGGGCTTCTTGTGAAGCTCTCCATCTCCTCCACCCTAATCTGTTCTTCCTATCCTTACAGTACAATTAGAACTTTCTTCTCTGACATTCTACCAACACTATTTTCATGAGGCCACTAATGTGAACTTTTGCACCTCCCCTGCTTTGTAAGTACATCTGAGGATTAAGGTCCATTCAGGACTTGCCCTTCTGCGGAACATACTTGCTGTGAGTCCTTGTTTCCTCTTTGTGAAGATCTGATATCAACTGGCACACTGAACCCCGTGTTATTTCTCTCCAGGTGCAGGGACTTTCTTGAGCCCCTAGAACTTCTCTTGTAAATGGTTTTAATGGTAGTACTTCGCTACTAATATTCGGGTAATAAATGCCTACATGTGTAATAGGAGACTTACTTTCAGTATAATCTGGTAGAGGAGTTTGGGGAATATCACTAACTCTCTCTTCCACTACCATTTACCAAAAGTAATCTAAGAGATGTGTACCAGTACATTGAGGTAAGCCAGTTGACAACAGTTTGAAATCTACAATTATAGTGTTCTGTATACCAAATGGCATGTACATTTATTTTGGGAAACTCAAGCTTGGGCAAAGAAATGTCCTCCCTCTGTAAACCAAGTATTTTAAAATACTTTAAAAATAATCTTCACTTTGGAGAAATGAATAATAGTTTCCTACTTTTGATTTTCCCCTTTCCAGCTTCTCAAAGCCCTTTTATACCCATTCCTCCATTAGATCCTTGCAATGGAGATGTGACATTGACTTAATTTCTGGCTAGGCAGGAGGAATATGCAGAGAGGTGGTCATTTGCTGCTTACCTCACCCCTCTCCTTGGCTTCTACTCCTCTCCATTTCCCAAAACCCTGATTGGGAGTTAGGGTTTGAATTGTGAGATGCCTCACTCATAGCAACAGTATCTATTGGTATTGTGTTGCTTTTTGTTTAAAAAAAAAAAATCCAGAGGAGATAAGACAGGAAATCTGCCCTTATCTTGCTTGTTGATGAAGGGAAATGATACCTGCTCTAAGGTTAAATCAAGGGTAGCCAATGTCGATTTGTTTTCAAGAAGTTCAGGCATTGAGGGAGTTGTTAACATCCTGTTAACATTGGATGATGGGGAAAATGGGGTCTCTTAAATATAGATCTTTGCTGTAGATAATCTATTTTAAATGTAATTGTTATCATTATCAAAGTATAGCCTCAGAGAGTCAGACTGATGTCACCAAGGTGTTCCTTAACTGAGAGATCGGCACCAGGTTCCAGTCGCTGCCCCGGTACTCATTAAGTATGTGGCCCAGGTTGATTAATTTCACATTTTCGGGACTCTATTCTCTAGAGCATCCATTTTCTCTCCTTACTGGTTTTCAGGGTATCTTCCTTTTCCATTCTTAGTGCAGTTGCCTTTATTCAGGACCTCATCTTTTCTTCCTTGGAGGATTGTAAGAAGCTTCTATCTGTTTGACATTTTTCCATCTCACCTCTTCAGTCACCTCAACCTCTAACAAATATATTTTTTATATTGTTGCCAGCAGCTTCTTATTATAATGTACATCTTATCACATCATTCTCTCAATTAAAGTCTTTCAAGGATTTCCTCTATTTCAACACGAAGGTCTAACTCTTTAGTTTATATAAAGGAAGCTGCAGAAACTAGGGAAGTTTCTTACAATCCAGTCATTTCAAAATTATTATATTTTCCTGAATATAACCAACCTATTCAGCTCTAGATTTTAAATGCTATATATTACCCTCTGCCCAGCTTCTACAGAACCACTTGGCTCAGTCCTTCTTGACATTCTCTAAGAAGCTCAGACACTACCTCCTTCTGGAAGCCTTCCCCAATTTCTCCAATCTGGACCTGGGCCCATCTCTTTGCAGATGTAGCACCTTGAGAGGCCATCTGGCATAAAGCTTTGCAGCAGGCACTGTTGGTGACTATTTCCCTTTTTCCCTCCAGCTACCTCAAATTAAATGTGACCATTTTCAGGGGGAGGGTTGCGCTTTCATCTCTACTTTTACTGAAATGTACTGTACTTGATAAATGGCTATTGTGCAAGAAATAAATACAAGCTGAATAGATAAGAGCACTGGACTCTATTATTCCATCCATTTATGAATACATAGTTATTCAAAATCATGTTGCCTAATAGAAAGTCACTGGTATGGTGTTTCATCTTTCTTTTGATTCCCAAAAACAGAAGTGTAGATTAAATATGTCTCTGCAGAATAAAACTAATGCTAAATCCTAAACTTGCACCTTAAATCAAGTGGTAGCCAACAGCTCACTCTCCATTGCCAACCCCAATGTCAGTTACACTCAACATCTGGACGAGTCCAATTGCACAGGGATGTAGGTTAATAAGATGCCAATGGTAGTTCAGGGAAGATAAAAAGTAAAATAATGAGTTTGGGAGCAGAGAGGAAAAAGAGAAACTGATAAACAGAAAGTACTTTGGGTTGACTATAAATTAGATTTATGAACTACTCACTATAAATGGTTTTTCTCAAATCTGATATCAATACATAGAGAAAAAAAATTATTTTAAAAAGAGAAAACCTGAAAGAAGTTTTCATATTCTATACAATATTTAAGAAACAAAGAATACTATGATATAACCTGTGATAAGAAATCAACTACAGAGCAATGCAGAGGAGAGTGTTTTGGAAGTTAAGCAATGTGAATTTTTTTCCAACATAACTAATTATGCATAACTGCTATGTGGCCCTAGGTTGGTTTCTTAATGTCTCTGAAGTTTATTTTTTCTCCTTTGCCTATGGAATTAGGAAGTTTATTCATATAATTCTGATTTCCTGCCAATTTATCATTCTATGAACCTGCAAACACTGTGCAGTGCTAACCAATGAATATAGGCACATACACAGAGATGGCTGATTCTCTCTTGCAAGAAAAGATGGAGAATCAGGGGATACTAAGTTACTCTAAGGGTTGTTTGGGGAAGAACAAGAAACTCCAGTTATCAGGAGATCGAAACAAGGTGTTCATGAAGGAAATCTAGTCAGCTCTCAGATAGAATGGGCTGAGTATAATCAAAGGAAATATTGGTGTTGAACTGAATCCCTTTCTAGTCCATCAGAAGTCACAGGTTTTTCTAGGAGTCACGGATTTTCTCCTTGCCACAAATTCCTATGATTTTGTAGCTAATTGAGACCTTGAATCATCTAGTGCTCTTCCCAACTCCGTTCACCTGAGGTCAAGAAGGTACGTAAGTGATTCGCATAAGCTGGTGAACAAGCCCAGTCTGCTTCCCACTGGACCCTTTACCCCTGCCCTCTGCTGCTTCTTTGGCCTAAAGGATGTTTTGTAGCTATTTCTCTACCCCATGCCCTGTCACACACATGTACCTTTCCAGTCCTTCCATGAAAGAGAACAAAATGAGAACTCTGCTAATTTAGATGGCAAATTTAAAATCAGTTTCATTGAAATTGCTTTAAAATCCTCTCTCACACCTAAAGAAAATAGTCAAATTATACAACACAGACTGGGCACAATGGCTCATGCCTGTAATCCCAGCACTTTGGGTGGCCAAAGAGGGAGGATCACCTGAGGTCAGGGGTTCGAGACCAGCCTGGCCAAAATGATGAAATCCCATCTCTACTAAAAATACAAAGATTAGCCAGGCATGGTGGCGTGTGCCTGTAGTCCCAGGTACTCAGGAGGCTGAGGCAGGAGAATCACTTGTACCCAGGAGGCAGAGTTTGCAGTCAGCCAACATCACACCACTGCACTCCGACCTCGGTGACAGAGTGAGATTCTGTCTCAAAACGAAAACAAAACAAAAAATTATACCACATAGTCTTCTTCATATGGCCTCAACATGAATATTTTGCAGAATTAAATTTCTCAGCCCATTTAGAAACACCATTTTAGGAAAACCTTTTTGTGTATTTATTTTTAAAGAAAGCAATTGGTGGTTTGGTTTGAACATGACAAAAGGTTGATCTTTTTATTTTCCATAACTGTAGTCACACAATTATCATATGGAGATTTACATATAATCATGGAAAACTATTGGCATAGTCAGGACAGTCTCATTTGGCTCTTCACGACCTTGCTCCAGTTTGTGCTGTATTTTCTCTTAAATACTTCTTTAGCCTACTTTCTTGCAAGCTTTTCACCATCAGTAGTCTGGGCTTCTCTTTTTTTTTTTTTTTTTTTTTTGAGACGGAGTTTCGTTCTTGTTACCCAGGCTGGAGTGCAATGGCGCGATCTCGGCTCACCGCAACCTCCGCCTCCTGGGTTCAGGCAATTCTCCTGCCTCAGCCTCCCTAGCAGCTGGGATTACAGGCACGCACCACCGTGCCCAGCTAATTTTTTGTAATTTTAGTAGAGACGGGGTTTCACCATGTTGACCAAGATGGTCTAGATCTGTTGACCTCGTGATCCACTTGCCTCGGCCTCCCAAAGTGCTGGGATTACAGGCTTGAGCCACCGCGCCCGGCCGTCTGGGCTTCTCTTTACTCACCCACTCCCTCTGGCTTCCTGCTTTAGAGTATTGAATGCTGTAAAAACACAAACATAAATCAACAATGAGTGAAATGCACAAGGTTTTGTATGATTTGCCTTTTACCACTAAGATACCTGTTTTTCTCTTGCTCCCCACATTTTAATAAAAATTAAAATAAGTATAAATAAATAACAGTAACCACAGTTTACTAAACTGTTATATTCTAAACACCTACCTGGAAGAAACAGAGTTGGGTATATGGTCATATTTGCCTTAGAATAATGAGTAATTTAAATATAATTGTCCCAAACTGGAGTCAAAGATGCAGCAAAAAAAATAAAATGAAGATCAAAAAGGTTAAGAATAGCAAGCCAGAAGAAAGGGCACAAATGGGATAAAACACCTAACTTGGTCTTACGAGATCGTTCTCACTTTTGAATTGACCTCATTCTGTATGTTCTCCCTCACCTGCAACCTGCTCGAGTCAAAATTTTTTAATTATGTTTTTCGCAAGTGCAAGGGAAAGTAAGTTGTTTTATTTCTGTAGCTTCTATATTTGATTCCATCTGTTTGCAGCTCCGTAGCACCCTATTTAGTTAATACTTATACCACCCATAACGCTAGGAGAAATGATTTGTAATTAAAGACTTAACTATTTTAACAGTCTACCCCAAAATGCTTCTGAGCAAGTATTATTGCAGTGGGAAAGTCATGTACAGAACTTTTCATCTTTCATTTGTTAAATAAATTAACATATATTACTTTATGTTATATTGTTAAAGAAGACATTATAACTCTTGGGATTAGGTGCTGCAATCTTGGTTTGGTTTAAGTGTTATTTTTAAATTAACTTCATTGCATAGTTTTACTAGAACTTTGACAGAATTCACGTTTAGCTGATTCTGAATTATTTTAATAATAAAAATCCTATTTAATTGCAAAGCACGTGTTACTTTAAACTTTTCTCCGGAGGAAAGAAAGCTTAGCTGTAAAATTAATATTGCTGTAACAGAGAATTTGCTGAGAAAGACAATAATGTTAGATTCTCACGAGGTCTATGATGATCAGGAAACTTCATTCTCTGGACATTGCCGCTAAAAACCATCAGACAGTTCATATGGGGCCTGCAAGAAAGTCACCCCTTCATGCTGTTGGGGTTGCTAAACTAGTTAATGGCATGATGATATTGCAAGGGACTCCATAGAACTAAGTTAAGGGATTACTGTCAGGAGTGTAGCTAATATGTAATGAGTAGTTCCAAATCCTGGTTATCAGCCACACCTTTTAATGAGATCACACATTGGTTGTTTCTAGTTCATCCTGGTATGCAAGCAGAAGCAACAACACTGAATAAGAACTTTATGCTAGAGATGTTCTTCAGAGTTTTTGTGAAAGAATGCAGAGATTCTAAAGTTTGAATCTTGGTTTTGCCATTTTCAAGTTGTGTACCTCATGGCAAGTTATTTGACATTTCTAAGTTTCAGTTATCATCTGTAAAATAAAGCCCAAGACAGCTATTTTGCAGTACTTATTGGAGAATTAGAGTTGGTAATTTTAAACATCCTAGAACAGAGCTTGACAGGTAGCGGATATATATGGAAGTCTTGTTTGTTTTTACTATAATTCCTATGGTTCTTTCCCAGGAGCCTCTAAATTACCTTGATGTGCATGCATCATATTTTTGAACTAAATTGTGTCATCAGGGAGAGCATTTAATTTACTTTTTTGTTATTATTCAGTGTACTAAGCGTTTTTAAAAATGTTTGTGTATAGGACGTTATGCAAGATTACTAATATTGTATTATGATAAGGCAACTTTTATATCAAAGAACATAAAAGAGTCTGAGGGCTTTTTAATTTTACCAAACTTAAAGTAAAGTTGTTACACATGTAATTTATAATTTTATTAGAAAAACAGATCTTTCATTGGATGAAAATATTCATTTTTCTAACATAGAAATGCTTCCACTTAGCCCTTGAAATACATCTATTCCCTAGGGCAGCCATTCTCTCTTAATGTTTTACCTTAAATGTCTAGTACATAGTTCAGTATTTAGGGTCCCCCATATGATAGAAATTACATCATTTTAATTAAAAAAATTCAATTATTCTATGTATTGTTATTGATAATAACTATGATGTAGGAATAAAACTTCTATAGATTTTTATATCAATATTTTCCAAATAGTTTTCACTATTAAATCTGTGAAGACTTTTGTGTTGATGGGAAAAACAAAAATTTAATTTTGTGCTCTTCCATCTACGTGGTTTGTTTGAGTTACAGGGTATTCTCCAGAGCCTCCAACTGATTTTAATTCCATCAATTATACACAGAAACATTCAAATATATCTCCTTTCTTCCCACAGCTACTACCAACTCCACCATCAAGTGCATTTTAAACCAGAATGAAGGGACTGTAGACAGTCATACATTTTCAAAGATGAAAAACACTTAACATGGAACCACTTTAAATCAGTCTTTGTCGTCTTCAAATGCTGATACTCTTACCCCTCCAACCTGGATGCTTTGGCCCTGACATTTGAGCAGAGATGACTTTTCAGCGGCTTTCAAGGTATTGCTCCCAACTACTTGCATCAGAGTAACCTATCATGCTTGTAAAAAATTCAAATTTCTTCATCTCATTGCTGTAACCTGAATTAGAATCTCTGCATTATTTTGAATTTGCATATTTGATGACGCTATTTGTTTTCGTTCTGCATACTAACATTTGGGAAGCACTGAGATGAAGAGACATACTTTGTAGACAAGTTTTATATCAACTGCCACAAAAGAGAAACTCCCTACTCATCTTACTGGTTCCATGAGAAATAAGCAGAAACCAGGATTATGTAAATGTCAATCACAAACATATACCATCCTGTTCTTCTTATGGGAAAACTGCAAACTGACAAATCTCAATTTCTGAACTAAAAAAAATTACAGTTAATTAAGTTTATTTGCTCATTAAAAATATTTCTACACTCTTGGATACATTAAATAAATCTTATTCAAGCTACCATTTTAATGAGTATTCAGGATTTTTATGATAACCACTTACACATAATTTATGTGTTTTTCATTAGTGTTATTAAAGATTAATATTTATTGAGCATGTATCATATACAAACACGGTACTTAGCATTTTACATCAATTATCACATTTAATTCTCCCAACAAACCTATCTGTTTAACAGATAAACAAAAGCTCAGGCTTGGTAAGATCCAGTACATCATAGATAGTGATAAGGTTTGGCTGTGTCCCCACCCAACTCTCATCTTGAATTTCCCATGTGAGAGGAACCTGGTGGGAGGAAATTGAATCATGGGGGCATGTCTTTCCCATGCTTTTCTCATGATAATGAATAAGTCTCATGAGATCTGATGGTTTTAAAAAGGGGAGTTTCCCTGCACAAGCTCTCTCTTCTCTTGTCTGCCACCATGGGAAGTGCCTTTCACCTTCTGCCATAATTGTTGAGGTCTCTCCAGACATGTGGGACTGTAAGTTCAATAAACCTCTTTCTTTTGTAAATTGCCCAGTATGTCTTTATCAGCAATGTGAATGTGGACTAATGAAGATAGTGAATGGAGAGTTACGATTTTAACCATTTCATGTGCTATGGTTCAAATGCTTGTCCTCTCTGAAACTTGTTGAAATGTAATGGCCCTTGGGACAGTATTAGGAAGTGGGACCTTTAAGAGGTGTTTAGATCATGAGAGATCCACCCTCATGAATGGTCTAATAGTTACTGCGGGAGTAGATTTCCCCCTGTTTCTCTCTGACCTGCCATGTGATCTATTCTTTCACATGACATAGCGAAACCTCTTTTTTTGAAAGTCCAAAATGCCAGTCCCTTGATCTTGGACTCTCTAGTCTCCAGATCCGTGAGCTAATTGGAAAAGCAAATAAATCTTGAGGCCCCCAAATCACTAAACTAAAGATAAAAGTCAAGTTAGGAACTGCTTAGAGTAAACTTACCTCCCATTCCATTCAAAGTCACCCCTCTGCTCACTGAGATCAATGCTTATCTGATCACCTCCTTTGGAGAGACTAATCAGAAACTCAAAAGAATGCAATCATTTATCTCTTATCTACCTATAACCTGGAAGTGCTTTCTCCTCTTCAAGTTGTCTCGCCTTTGCTTTGCTGTCCTGTCTTTCTGGACTGAACCAATGTCATCTTACATATGTTGATTGATGTTTCATATCTCCCTAAAATGTATAAAACTAAATATGTGCCCCAGGTGCTCTGACCACCTGGGGCACATGTGCTCTGACCACCTGGGGCACATGTTGTCAGGACTACCTGAGGCTGTGTCATGGACACATGTCGTCAATGTTGAGGGGCTTCTCTTCCCAGGTCAGCGAGGAGCATGGTTTCAAAGGCAGGAGTTTCCCAGCTCCACATCTTCATCCAGGAACTTGAGGGGTTTCAAATGTAAAGTTCTTTGTCTGGGTTTCCCATGTGTGGGCTAGGTAGAGAAAGCGAGGTGAGGCTCCTTTGTCCAAAAAAAAAAAAACCTGCTGAAAGCTCTGGGAGGAGGAAGGGGCTCTATAACTCAGGGCTGTGGACCCAGTAGCCAATCCAGTATCAGAGTCAAAGATCAATCATTCCAGAGGAGTGGAAAAACTCAAGGGTTAAAACTCCAACTGCTCCTTACCTATAGGATTCCTTCTCTGGGTCCCCTCGCACAACAGCATGGAGTTGTCTTTCTTTCTCTCTCTGTCTAATAAATCACTTTTCCTCAAAACTCTTTGAGTCTATGATATTTATTCCAATGGCAAACTCACCATGCCTCTGGAGCCCCTTTTCCCATTCTTCGGGGTTAGGGAAGCTAAGAACCTCTTCAGAAGCGGGAGCTGAGTACCTCCCCCAGTTACAATGTTGGCAAAATAAACTTTCTAAGTTAACTGATACCTATCTCAGATATTCAGGGTCCATAAAATAAATTTCTGTTTATTATAAATTACCCAATTTGTGATATTCTGTTATAGCAGCATGAAACAAATTAAGACACCATGTGCCATTTTTCATGCTTTTATGTATTAGATTATTATTTCCTCTACACATAGTAAGTTTCTAACAGCAGGGTCTACGTTGTCCATAACTTTGTATACCCTTCAAAGTTATCAACATTAGCATCACACATGCTATACAACAATAAAGTCAAGAGAACAAATATTTACAAACTTGATCCCCCCAAATTCTACCACACCGATGTAATCAGTTGGTAGTTTCATGCATTAAAGGTTTTGGTCTATAAATTTAGTCTATGTTACTGCTGATTGCCAATCTTATCCATTTTTCTATATAAACATCCCACAATAACAGTGACAGTAGATGAAGGCAGATATACTCAATTCTTAAGCTAAGAATCCTGGTTAAATAAAATGTCAAGACAAACTCTCATAATAAAGTGGAACCAGAGAGAGATCCAAGATGGCTGATTACTAGCAGCTCAGGATTGTAGCTCCCAGTGAAAGCACAGAGAACGAGAGGATGCCACACTTTCAGACGAATTTCTGTTGCTCACGGACCAGGAGATGCTCAGTGGAGGAGCCCCATGGGTTGCCAGCATGACTCTAGTGGCCCGTGTGGTAGTTCTTGGTGCAGAGTAAATGGGACTGGGTCCCCTTCTGGTTGATGTTTGGAGCTCTGGGAAGACAGAGTTGCCCATTCAGCTGATTGAAAAAGGGACTCAAGAGGGAAGCCTGACCGGAGATTCCCAGGCAGAAAAGCACCATGAATCTTAATGCCACTGTTTTAGCCAGTGCAGTGGGTTGCTCAGATTTCAGTGCTGGGAATCAATAAGTTAGACGTCCACTCAGAGACCTAATTTGAAAGTCAGTAATTACAAAGATGACAGGTGGATAAATTTACAATGATTGGAAGAAACCAGCATAAAAAGGCTGAGAATACCCAAAATCAGAATGCCTCTCCCTCTATAGGGGATCACAGTTCCTCATCAACAAGGGAACAAGGCCTGATAGAGAACCAGTGTGTTCCAATAACAGAATCGGGCTTCAGAAGGTGAATAATAAGAAACTTCTGTGAGTTAAAAGAACATGTTCTAGCCCAATGTAAAGAAACTAAGAACCTTGAAAAAAGGTTTGACAAAATCCTAAAGAGAATAGACAATCTAGAGAGGAATATAAGTGAATTAATGGAACTGAAGAATACATTGGAGAACTCTGTGAAGTATGCACAGGTTTTAACAGTCGAATTGATCAAGCAGAAGAAAGGATATCAGAGGTCGAAGACCAACTTAATGAAATGAAACGAGAAGACAAGATTAGAGAAGAAAGAGTAAAAAGGAATGAGTAAAGTCTCCAGGAAATATGGGACTATGTGAAAAAACTCATAATTTACATTTGATGGGTGTACCTGAATGTCATGAAGAGAATGACTCCAAGCTGGAAAATATTCCTCTGGATATTATTCAGGAAAACTTTCCTAACCTAGTAAGGCAGGACTATACTCAACTCCAGGTAATACAGAGAACACCACAAAGATATGTCTCAAGTAGAGCAACCCTCAGACATATAATCGTTAGATTCACCAGGGTTGAAATAAAGGAGAAAATTCTAAGGGCAGCTAGAGAGAAAGGTCAGGTTACCCATAAAGGGAAGCCTGTCAGACTCACAGCAGATCTCTTAGCAGAAACTCTACAAACTAGAAGAGAGTGGGGGTCAATACTCAGTATCCTCAAAGAAAAGAATTTTCAACTCAGAATCTCATATCCAGCCAAATTAAGCTTCATCAATGAAGGAAAAATAAAATATTTCACAAACAAGCAAGCACTCAGAGATTTCATCACCAGCAGGCCTGCTTTACAAGAGCTTCTGAAAGAAGCACTATGCACAGAAAGGAACAACCAGTATCAGTCATCCCAAAAACTTACCAAAAGGTAAAGAGTATCTCCATAATGAAGAATCTATATCAACTAATGGGCAAAATAGCCAGTGAGCATTAAATGACAATATTAAACTCACAAATATCAATATTAGTCCTAAATTTAAATGGATTAAATGCCCCAATCAAAGACACAGAAAGGAAAATTGAATAAAAAGTCAAAACCCATCAGTATGCTGTATCCAGATCTATCTCATAAGCAAGGATGCACAAAGACTCAAAACAAAGGGTTGGTGGAAGACCTATCAATCAAATGGAGAGAAAAAAATCCCCAGAAGCTGTAACTTTCGTCTCTGACAAAATAGACTTTAATAGTAAAAAAGACTAAAAGAAACAAAGAAGGACATTACATAATGGTAAATGGATCAATGCAACAACAGGAGTCAATGATCATAAATATATATGCACCCAATAAAGGAGCACCCAGATACATAAGGCAAGTTCTTAATGACTTATAAAGAGATTTGGACTCCTGCACAATAATAGCTGGAGACTTTGACACCACATTGTTAATATTGGATGGATCAATGAGATAGAAAGTTAACAGGGACATCTATGAATAGAACTCAGACCTGGAACAAGTAAACTCAGTGAATATTTATCGAATTCTTCACCCCAGGTCCACAGAACATACATTGTTCTCAGTATCACATTGCACCTATTTTAAAAGTGACCACATAATTGAAAGTAAATCACTTTTCAGCATTTGCATAGCATTTTACAGACTTAAATGAAATATTGGTTGGCTGTTTGTTTGTTATTTTCTTCCCTTATTCCTTCCTGTCTCCACTGTTAAGCACAATTATAGGCATAAAGGAGGTTTTTGATACCTATTTTTGGATTGCATTCCAGCCTGGGCAATGGAGCAGGACTCCTGTTCTCTCTCCTCATTTCTCTTTCTCTTTAAAAAAAAAAAAAAAAAAAAAAAAAAAATATATATATATATATATATATATATATATATATAAAATAAAGTGAAACCTAAGTCAGTGGATTCATTATGATTTAACTAATTGTGTGGTTAATACTCAAAATCCCACATGCTTTCTCTCATTTAATTTCAATGTTAATAATGTTACATCTAAAAACACCATTATTTCAAATGATAATTGATTAAAGTTATTAAATGATTGGAAATATATAACTAGGGAATAAGAAGCAAATATGAGTGAGTTAAATCCACCTCAACTGTAACTTTCACATATTAGATAAAATGTGTCTAAAAGCAGAATTTTGCTGTATTAATTCCAAGCTAAAAGGAAGTCTAGAACTCAAAAGACATCCAAGTCACCATCAAAGACATTTATAGTCCCATTGTTAAAACTGATCACTTTATTTGTTTAAGGAAAAAGCCACTAGAAAATAGTCATGCTTATCTAAAAATGCCTCTGGGCTTAAGATTACTTTTTATTGGCTTCCTCCCTTCTTTCTCCTTTGAGACAGTGTCTAAGCTACCAAGTTTGATATGACTCAATACAATCAGCCTGTTCCTGCTCAAGCTGGGTCTATGTGCAGCAATAAGAACAAAATGATGTTCCCAGCAGGTATTAAATTGCGCTTAGAAATACCACCAGGATTCAGTCAATAGAATATACAATTTTATTAATGTCCTATATCTGTGATCTTCCAATAAATTATGAAAGTCAGATACCCGACATTGTATGGTACAATGCATGCATGGATAACCCTGGTATGGCCTTTCTGCAACCATAGCTGTTGTCCCGTAATTTTGTAAGCCCACCTCACTCTGACTCAACCATGTGACTTGCTTTAGCCAACAGGATGTTAGCTGACTTGACACTAACAGAGGCTGGAAAAACCTCTTGCACATATCTACTTCCATTTATTGCTTCTCTGCAATCACTGTTCGAACAAGTTTAAGCTAAGCTGAGAACAAGACTGAGCTAGCCTGCTGGATGATGGAAAAACATATGGAACACAGGCAAATTTTCTCAGCCAAAGACTCAGATGTGTGTGACAACACAGCTGAAATCAGCAACACTGTTTAGTGGATCACTCAGCTGATGTAGACAATAGCTCAGCTGAACTGGTTCCCAAGATCATGAGAAATAATAAAGACCTGTTCATTGAAGCCACTATTTTTTTAGAGAGTTAGTAGTAATAGCTAACTGATATACATGGAAGCGTATTTTATTCAGGGTATTTAAAGTATATCAGGCCTGGTGTGGTGGCTTATGCCTGTAATCCCAGCACTTTGGGAGGCCAAGGCGGGTGGATCACCTGAGGTCAGAAGTTCAAAACCAGTCTGGCAGGCATGGCAAGACCTGGTCTCTATTAAAACTAGAAAAATTAGCCTGGCATGGTGGCAGGTGCCTGCAATCCCAGTTACTCAGGAGGCGGAGGCAGGAGAATCTCTTGAATCTGGAATGTGGAGGTTGCAGTGAGCCAAGGTAACCCTACTGCACTTCAGGCTGGGTGACAGAGAGAGAGACGCCATCCTAAAAAAGAAAGAAAGTATACCAGTTACACAGTCTTTCTGTTTTTCTGCGTGCATGTAGATACGGAGGAGGCTATCAAAGTGCATATATTTCGGTATAAAACTTAAAAATGCCAGTATACCTAAAGGTTTATCAGGGGTTGTAAGGTACTAAAAAACAGACTGATTAGTCTAAATTGTAGCAATCAAAAAAGTACATAGGAATCGGTTTTACAAGTCAAGTCAGCAAATACTATCTCTGCTTGTGAAACAATAGCAGCATCAGAATAGATTTTTATATTCAATTAGCAGTACAAAGATAATTTATGTTCCTTCTCTGCAGATACATGACTTTGCATAATTATTTCAACCTCCATAATAGAAATCATAAAAACTTGACTGTTCTCTTTGAAAATCTCTCTAGCCCCTGCCCTCTACTAAAAACAGTTATTGGCATTTTTTTTCTCTTTCTAGTTTTTCCAAGTTGAAAATAAATATTTAATTATTCTTCTACAGATTCTATGTCCTATGGCCAAATGCAAATGTGGCATCAGATTTCTCATAAAAGTTTTAGCCACACCTGGCAAAAGTCTGTTTAGCCTAAGTCACTTCCTGATTATACATTTACAGAAAAGGACGAAGTACAGAACCTGACTTCAAGCCTTGATGAAGTCAAGACCTAGCTGCGTGACCTTGCACAATTAACTTCTTTCTGTTTGGCTCTGTTTACTCACCAGTGAGATGCGAGTGCAAAAACAATCTTTCATCTCTGTGAGTTTGGAAAGCAGAATGTAGATTTAAGAGTATGAGACTTAGAGACAGGCAAACTCTATTCCAGCTCAACCATTTACCATGTGGCCTTGAACTTCTTAATCCTTGAGTTTACACTTTCTCATTTGTAAAAGAAAATTAGCACATTTTAAATAGCTCTAGAATGGATTACATGGACTAAAATACTCTTCCCTGTTGCAAACTGTGGGTCTTCAAGAAGAACCTCAATGAATAGCATCTCTCCCCCCGGTTCTGAATGTTTTAAGAAATAATGCAAAAAAGTACATAAGGAAGCTAAAATATCCTTAATGTCAATGGAGAAAGGTACCTTTAAGCAAGAGCCAATGGGTCTCCTGAGTAAAGGCGAATTTTATCCACCAATCAGGCAGAGCAAGAGCAAAATGGTAGTTAGCGACTGAAAGCTCAGATAATATTTGGTACATGGCATAGCAAATGGAAACACAATTTTGAGGAGTAAACTTGCTCCCAAGAGAAATAAAGGGCAGAGCTGGGCCAAACAATTGGACTTTGCAAGTCACCAATTAGATGTCACTTGACCTTTCCTTGGGCAGAATGAGGGCAACAGTAGAGGCCAATGATAATAAGGATTCAGTTTGCTTTCCAGAAAGAAAGCTTTAGAATGCAGAAGAAGTAAGGCCAGCTAATAATAAGCACATAATTTCCAGTAGTTACTGTGATTGTTATTCAAAATATTACATTAGCTTTTTGAGATCACTACAATTTGTTTGGATCTCTTTGATCTCCAGTTACTTTCACTTACATTCAGAGAGGTCAGTTGAGATTTCAAAATTAATTCCTGTCGTGCTGAATTGTGTTTTCCGGAACATACTTTTATCTGGAACACGTGGTAAAATTCTACCCAAAGTACTAAAGGTTACCTAATGTTATTCTTACATTTTAAAATTTTAATTAGAAAAACATTCAAGAGACTATGGTGATAGAGAAGAGATTGTATATTAATGGATCTCAAACATCTGTAATAAATATAGAATTAAATGCCAAGAGTTGGGAATAGTAATGAAATGTGGCTAAGAATGATGGATCTACAAAGATTAAAATCTTACCAAAATTTAATGTATGTTACCCTTGTATATGTTACCAAGACTTCCACAGCTTTTACATTTCCTGAGACATGTAAAAATTCACAAAAATAAATTCTTGCATTCTCAAAAACAGAATTTGGTGTTAAAATTAGTCAGAGTACAAAAGTAAAATCAATTTGCCCAAGAAACATCCTGAATACCTGAATATTCTGTTTATTTCCTATGCCTAAAATTCCACCTAAAGGCTTGAATTGATGGGTATTGTCATGATTGTAGAATATAGCTCACATTTGACCCCAACACTCTTACTCTCTTAGCTTCATATTCTGTGAAGTTAAATAACATCTTCTCTTCCTACCATGACATGCCATCAGATTACAATAAGACACTAGTAAAGAAGTGCTTTAAAATAGTGCCAATACTAACAAATTCGAAGTCATTTTTAGGTAAGTGTTTAATCTTTCTCTCAACTTCAGTCCCAAGTTTCCTTGATTCTTCACTGACTATTGTACTTTGTCACTACTTTAGGTGGATGATGTAAAGAAAGCATTACAAATTACACAGAATGTCACAGGAAAACTGCATAATGTGAATATTGATGAAGAATCCACATGAAACCAATTAGGAAGAAAGGAGCATATCGAAACAGTGTTACCTTATTCACTGGGCATGCATATGTTGAGAGGTTGATGGAGAGGGGAGGAGAGTTCCTTATTTAATGTCCTTAACACTGACAACGTAAATGTTGCCAAGTCTATTGATACTGGTACAGAGAGACTAAGTTTACCAGCCTTTAATATCCAGGTGAGTTTCCTTCTAATGAGCCCCTATTAAGAATAAAGACAATGTGGGAGAATGTGAACTAAGAGAACTTTCATGGAGTATGAAACTAAGACATGAAATATGCAAAACACATGAAAGAAGCAAACAAAAATAGCAAGACAATAAATAAAAAAATAAAGACAATGTTCTGTCCGGTTTGTGTATCCAATTAACCTGTCAAATCTTACAATCCTATTCTAAGAAGAATGTGAATAATTCAAGTGAAAAGATAATTGACTCAACATATAAGTGATACCACACCATATATGTCTTTCTGTGTCTGGTTTATTTCTCAACATATTTGATTTATCCATGTCATTGCAAATGGCAAGATTTCCCTCCTTTTAAAGATTGAAATAATATTTTGTTGTATGCATTTACCACTTTTCTTATCCATGCAACCATAGAGGGAAATTAGTTGTTTCCATTATGTTCTGTTATCATAAAAGAAAACACACACATGCAAACAACAACAACAAACTCCAAAAATAAGTTTGTAGGAGAAAACTTTTGGGGGTGATGAATAAATTTATGGCATTGATAGAGGTGATGATCTGATAGTTTCACAGGTATATAAATATCTCCAAACACATCAAGTTGTACACGCATAAAGTATCTACAGCTTAATGCCAATTATGTCTTAATAAAGAGATTTTTTAAAACCTTTTCTTTAAAGAGAAATAATTGAATTCTCACAGAATTATTTTAGCAGGAATAAGCTGGGCCTTCTAGAACCGCAAAACAACATCATCCCTGGAACAGGAAGTAGGGGGCAGGAAAAATAAAGTTCTTTCTTCTCCACTCTACGTTAAAGCTACAAAGACGCCTTCTGATAGGAGGACATGCTGCTATTTTGTTTTAATGTCTTCTGTAGAACGGTGCCATTTAGTTCAGCTTTTAATGTGGCCTTAAATTGCTATTTTATTACCCTTGTTGACATTCTGGAAGCATGAAATTAGCAAATCACATTAAAGAAGCAAACAAAAAAAGCAAGAAACTTCAGCCTAGTTAAACAATGCCAGCATAAGCCACATATTTGAATAATATTCTTACCTTAAGACACTGAGCATATATTTATTTGGAGTTTTCCTTTTTTTCATAACCGATGAATTCATTTTATGAATAATTGCATATTCCATTACATTGCAAATGCATGCACCCATGGCGACCTTGAACAATGCTTTTCGGTTGTATTGCCTAGGAGAAAGATGATCGTTTTGTAATACTTCTGCTTCCTTTTGAGAAATAAGATTCCTCTTGACTCCACTTGATGAAAGAAAGCATCCTGTTCTTAACACTTGTCAATATCTTTGCTGCTTCATCTAGTACAGCACTTCCTTCTGTTATATTACAACAGTGATACTTTTATTTCAGACAAAAGCAATTTCATGGTTACAAAGTGAAAAGGATTTCAGTCAAGATATCTTTATTTTGTGTGTTAACTCAAAATGTAGATAATTACGTATTTTTGAAATCAAACTAAAAGTAGTTATGCAAAATAAATTAGTGTGTTTACTTTCTGTCATGAAATAAGGAAGACAATCTCAAATATTCATTTCAGTAAAGTGTGATGAAGGGCAGACTTTTTATAGCATGCCTTTTTATTTTTGGCTTTCTGACATCCATTTCCCCTTTCTAGTCGTGCCCTAATTTCAAAATGAGAAATTAGCTCTCCCTCCTTGTTCTCAGGCTGGTTGGGTTGTAATCAGAAGTTCTTTCTCCGCAAATGCAAATTGGGCTAATCTGATGATCCTGTCACTCATTTTGAATTTTGAGCAAAAGATCAAAAGGACTGAAAATTCTTGAAGTCCCTGTTATAACAAGTGGCATCGGTGTTCTACATAATGCAAAAATGAGCTTGTGAGCTTGACTCGGTTCACCACATGGGACAGGTTGCTTAATCATTCTGCCTTAGTTTCCTCACTAATAAATAAATAACAGAAAACTCATAGTGATGATTTTAAAAAAACTAGCAGATGCCAAACAATTAGCAGTTGCTCAGTGTTGGCTGTTAGCATAATTTTTGCACATTCCAGAAGTTGTAACCTACCATTTTGCTTTCCTTTGGCACAAGTTTTTTTTGTTTTTTTTTGTTTGTTTGTTTGTTTTTTGAGATGGAGTTTTGCTCTTGTTACCCAGGCTGGAGTGCAATGGCGCGATCTCGGCTCACTGCAACCTCCGCCTCCCAGGTTCAGGCAATTCTCCTGCCTCAGCCTCCCAAGTAGCTGGGATTACAGGCACATGTCACCATGCCCAGCTAATTTTTTGTATCTTTTTAGTAGAGACCGGGTTTCACCATTTTGACCAGGACGGTCTCGATCTCTTGATCTCGTGATCCACCCACCTCGGCCTCCCAAAGTGCTGGAATTACAGGCTTGAGCCACTGCGCCCGGCCGGCACAAGTTTTTACAGCTCCAGCTTCCCAGTCTTCAGTTCTGCCTTGGTATCTCCTCATTTCCAAGTTGACTTTCTATTTTCAGTTGATTCTATGAACCTTCTTTGATATTCTAATAAATTATATGTTGTCTAACATTTTCAGAGTCATTTTCTGATGCATATAACCAAGGAACCTTTTCTGAGACATGCACCTACTGATATAAAGTACTTTTTGGATAATTCTAGAACACAAGATTAAGATCTTAATAAAAAAATCAAACTGTAGAAATTGACAGATTAACAGAGTAAACTTTAACTACTAAAATTGAGACAAGCATGACCTCAAAAAAGTTTGAACATGTTCCTTTGGTTTTAAGTTCTCTGCAAAATGACTCAATTAATTATCAACCACAGCCAGCAATGTAGTGTGTCTCTTCTTCAACAAGTAAATCTAGGTCCTGAGATATATAATATTACTAGTAACTCTCCTGGGAATAGTAATGCAATTAAGGTCATAATTAAAGCATTCTTTCATCTTTTGGGTCCAAAACATAAAGCAGGAAACAAAGACTTTAATGAGAGCCCAGAGGAAAAGAGCAAATTATTGAAAGAATGAGGGAATAGTTATATAAAAAAAGACTAGAAGAATTAAACATTTTCAGAGCAGCAAAGTAAGGTCCTGTTAAATGCTGGTTTTAAAAGCATATTAAAGAATTTTTTGTGAAACGTGATACATTTCTCTTCCAGATCTATATTAAGTAATTTTACTTGTGAAATATAGGCTAGACAGCAGGAATATGTTATCAACGCTGAGTCTTATGGGAAATAGAAACATAGAAGCAAAGCTAGTTTGAAAATGGATGTAGTATTTATTAGAGTGCTTCCAGAATTTCTTGTAGTGAGAAGATCTGACATAGCTTGTCCCAGAGTAAGCTGAGGTTCATAGCTATCTTTTTCATTCACAGAAGTGGAAGAATAGATTAAGGTCCTCCTTTGTTCACATCAAATCATTATTATTCAAGTGGCCCTACCAGAAACTTCAGGGAATCTTTCCTCACCGGTACTGTGTTCAGGCTACATAAGAAAAACTTGAGAGAGTTTCAGGTGCTCGTTAGCCTCATAGTGGTATGAGCTAGAGAGTGGGCAGAAAAGTTTTTCAACTGAAAGTCCACTTAACTAGCATTGGGAACGATAATAACATTTTGGTGACATTTTGAACAAGAACAAACAGGGCCACAGATTTCAATTCTCATAAACACCCTAAGCAATCACAGTTCTAGGGTAGACGATATTTTTAGCTTGTTTTAATCTAGAATCGTTCTATCTTCTCTTTCCATGGGTGACTTTTCATTCCATAGCAAAATTGTTCATTTTTATTTCTAAAGGAAATATTGCATTTAGACATATTTGTAATGATGGTAAAAACTGATAAGAATAGAAGAATGTAGGGTTCTAATCCACATCCTTCTATGACATAGTTCTTGTGACTTTGGGAATGGTCTGAGTTGCTGGTTTCAGACCACGTCCTCTGAAACCTGGGGGTTGTAATAAGGGTGTCCTCTTTGACCTTGATTACAGTTGCTGGGAGTTACCAGGATGCAGAGTTGACCAGATTATCTAGACTGTCCTCTACAGCCCCCAAAATATCACAGTTAAGATAAGTAGGATTTGCAGATAAAGATAGAATCCTTATTTTTGCTAAAGAAATAAAAATGTAAAAATGATAGAATTATAAAGTCCATAATAAAGACACACATTTTAACAAATATGTATACAGGACTAGTCTATGCCAGCCACTCTTCCGGTCACCTTAAAAGTTCAAACTAATTTAATCAGCATAAGTATCTACAGGCCAGGTGCTTATATTATCACATGCATTTAGGAATAAGAACACTGAGGCCCAGAATGATGAAGTAAGTTGTGTAACTAGTATGAGATAGAGTCAAATTTGGACCAAAGAATTCCAGTTACAGAATCTGTCCTCACAATCACTGTACCTTCTGCCTAACTGGAACGTTCTCTCACAGGTAGTAAAACTAGCAAACGTGAGAAGGTAATTTGATAAATGTAGTGAAGCTCAGACCTAGGGCACACTTTTTCTAGACAACTTCTTAAAATTTATTCCCGACCATGATTTTGTAATGCTCTATACTGATGAAAAAAGATGCTAAAAATGCTAGAATAAGTGGCAGATAGAGACAAAAATCATATCCATTAAGCCCTTGAGGGCTTTTCCATCTCAGTTCCAGGTGTTCACAGTGCTGCTTATACTTTTATTTCCCAGAAAATAGCAAAGTCCACATGATCTGATACTGGTAGTTGAGTACTCAAATTCTCAAGTTGTAAATGACAAAACTCTTCTTCCAGGGAGTCTATTGCAGCTATTGACATTCCAAACCGAAATTCTAGGTTGCTTCTCAAATCTTATTTCAAGGCAAACCATTGTGTAGTAGGATGCAGAAAGCAACCAAAGAAACAAAAGAAAAAGGAAGAGAAGTCTGGTGAAATGTGTGTATTCCTAATTCAAGAGTGCAGTCAAGGACAGTGAGGAAAATAATAGGATTGCACAAAATCCAACTGTAGGTATAAATCACAGTGTTCCGGAGGTGTCTTTCCAATTCTTAACTGCTAATACCTTCAAAAATAAAAGAGGAATACCAAGTCCCATTTTGTAAAGTCATTCTGTGATACCTTGCTAAGAAAGGTCAAACTAGGTTACAAATACAGGCTTCTGGAAAGTTCCTTTATTTCAGAAGAATGAATAACATCACTTAACAAATAGTGTTGTTTCTACACACACAGTTATAAACCAGGTATGATTCACCCTAGAGAACTTCACTCAGTAATTTAGGGGAATACGTATTTGGAATGTATGATCCCAGTCACACTACGGATCTAGAGGACACTCAGGACTTGTGGTCATCCATTTGTTTTTACTTTCAACAAATATTGATGAAAGATCAATTCCATGTTAATTACTGTTAATTTATCAAGGAGCACAAAACAACTCAGTGCTAAGTGGAAATGGGTATTTTTAAAAATACAATTTAATCAAAATATTTTAAAATTTATGAGGTGCTGTTCTATTTTGAAAGTAATTGGTAAGGGTGATAGTAAACAAGGAAGATTTTTATACACAAACAACAGCTTTCTATTTTTAAATATTTTCTGGCTCAGAGATATCTCAACTTTCCAAGTAAATAAGCAATGCAACTTTATGGAAAGAATACTGGCATTAAAATTAGACAGGAGTTAAAATCAAGCTTTCAATTGGTTAAGTTATTTTACCTTCTTGACCTTCAATTCTCTTGTCAGTAAAATGGAATTGACACTGTCTTGAAGGGTTGTTTACAGAAGTACAATAATGTCAAGTGTGTGTCACATAGAAAGAACTCAATTAATTATATCTGGTATTATATTTATTTCTGCCAATGGCAGCAATAAATAGTAGTGTTTGTTGAGTCTTAGGCTATCTGACTGTTTAAGAATATAAAAATAGAAATAGTTAAGCTAATATTCAAACTTCTATTGGAAAATTTATACTCCCTGCCAAATTACTTTAGGGAATATATAAATATGGAAGCTATCGTTGCTGTATTTTGTTCCCTGTCATATATAAAATAAAGTCAGGAAGACTGGTAGTCTCATTGTGAAGAAAGAAGACTAAGTAAGTAACGGCGATGCCAAGACTTTATTAGGTCCTGTGTTAATTGTCTATGAAAGTGTGGACATGAAAGATCATGTGGCTGTCCATAAAATCAGGATGAGTTCATGTCCTTTGCAGGGACATGGATAAAGCTGGAAACCATCATTCTCAGCAAACTAAGACAGGAACAGAAAACCAACCACATGTTCTCACTCATAAGTGGGAGTTGAACAGTGAAAACACATGGACACAGGGAGGGAACCATCACACAGGGGCCTGCCAGGGGTGAAGGGCTGGGGGAGGGACAGCATTCGGAGAAATACCTAATGTAGATGACGGGTTGATGGGTGCAGCAAACCACCATGGTGTGTGTATACCTATGTAATAAACCTCATGTTCTGCAAATGTATCCCAGAACTGAAAGTATAATAATAATTAAAAAATTAAAGCAATCACATGCTTATCCAAATATATACCATTCTATAACTTTCTGAAAAGGAAAAAAAAAATACACTTAGAAATTAAATATTTAATCCTTTAATTTTATAAATGAAGCTATAATAATGAAGCCTCATTCAGATGCTACCCTAATCCATCTTGGAAAAGGTATCTGTGATTCTTAATAAAATAATGGACTTTGCTAAACAATAGAAAAGAATGATGATGTGACTGTCATCATATGAGTCTCCATGTGATTTCATGAACAATTTCATTTAAAGAAAACATTTCGATCAAGTCGCATGCAGTGATCTGTGCATAATAGAATCCAGCACAGCTATTTCCTTTTTGAAAATTTCCATCAGAGAAAGAAATTTAGGCAACATCTCTGGCTGAGCATCATTCAAAGATAAAAATTAGTTTTTTTGTTTTGTTTTGTTTAAAAAAGAATTTAGTATTTTTAATGAAGTAAGCTGTTCCAGTCAACTTTGACTCTTAGAGTTTAGAAATAAACTAGATGGATTCAAAGCAGAATTTCAAGTGTTTTAAATTCGACTGAAATAGGAACTTCTTGCTGTCTGTTCCCCCTTTCTGGAAAGGGCCAGAAATCCAGGGACCTCACTGTAAGTGATCTGGCAACTTGGGCTGGGCCATGGAGCTAGAGTTATTCTGGGACCGTTTTTTTTTTTTGAGGAATCTGGGAGCAATTATTACTGAGTTCTGAACATTTCTACTTCTCACAGGAAGTCTAAAGGGAATTTGTTAAATTGTGATTCATGTTAACCTGCTTCAAAATTGCCCACAGAACTTTTTAAAAATTACCAAATGTCACTGAAAAACTATGGAATTAGATTATCTGTGCATTGGTCTTCAGAGATCTGCTTTTCTAACAAGTCCCCAGGTCATTTGTATGCTGCAAAAGTATGAGTAGCACTAAATAGACAGCCTGGGCCTGGATCACTATACCCATCCTATGCAGTAAAACATGGCTCAGAGAGAAGGAGAGCATGTGTACATGGAGGTTTGAAACAGATCTTAGAAAGAAGAGATTGGAAGATTTTCCTAAATGCAAAAGCAAGCAGCCTCTTTAGAAATGTATATTGTTCTATTGCCATGGTCACACCTAGCAATGACACCAGTCATCTATGAAAGGTTACTCATCTAAGATGTATTTCTTTATCTTGCATGTTAAATTTTTTCCAAGAAGGATGCTGATGAGGTAAGTTATTTCAGTGATTTTTTCCATACAAATAGGTATTTTTTAAAAAGTCTAGTTTAGAAATAATTATACTCGTAATTAAATTTATATGTGGCATATTTACTAACCTAAGTGTTTTTTCTATCACAAGTACAAAAGAAAAAAATGCACAGGATATTTGTTTAGAATGCCAAGGAAGATATCATTCAAGAGTATTAAAATAGTGGTATGGCAACTTCCCCACTTTGCAATAGTGGGGAAATTGAGCTCAACTCCAATTTAAAAAAAAAAGACAAAAGAAGACATCAATGAGGCCAACAAACATATGAAAAAATCCTCATTATCACTGATCATTAGAGAAATGCTAATCAAAACCACAGTAAGATACCATCTCACACCAGTTAGAATGGCGATCATTAAAAAATATGGAGACAACAGATGCTGAAGAGAATGTGGAGAAAGAGGAACACTTTACACTGTTGGTGGGAGTGTTAATTAGTTCAACCATTGTGGAAGACAGTGTGGCAATAATTCAAGGACCTAGAAATAAAAATACCATTTGATCCAGCAATTCCATTACTGGGTATATACCCAAAGAATAATAAATTGTTCTATTATAAAGACACATGCACACGTATGTTCATTGAGGCACTGTTTACTATAGCAGAGACCTGGAACCAGGGCAAATGTCCATCATCGATAGACTGGATAAAGAAAATGTGACACATATACACCATGGAATACTATGCAGCCATAAAAACCAATGAGTTCGTGTCCTTCGTAGTGATATGGATGAATCTGGAAACCATCATTCTCAACAAACTGATACAAGAACAGAAAACCAAACACAATATGTTATCACTCAAAGGTGGGTGTTGAACAATTAGAACACATGGACACAGGGAGGGGAGCATCACACACTGTGGTCAGTTGCAGGAGCTAGGGGAGGAACAGTGGGGGTGGGGTGGGTGCAGAGGGATAATGAGGAGAGAAATACCAGATATAGGTGAAGAGGAGATGAAGACAGCAAACCACCGTGCCATGTGTGTACCTATGCAACAATCCTGCATGATCTGCACATGTACCCCAGAACTTAAATTACAATTAAAAAAAAAAAAAAAAACCAGATGGATTTTATTTTAATCCTGGTGTGTGCCACGTGACTTTGGTGGTGGGTTGGTCAATGTGATTAGACCTCCTGGGTTTACTAGTTGTTTCTGATCAAAGTTAAGCTCCCACTCTCCCCCAAGAGAATAGGAGACAAAGGCCTGTCTTTCTTAATGATTATATTTCAAATGGATAGCACCTATCTCTTTTTTCTTGAGAAAGACAATTCTGAATTGTAGGAGATTTACATCTCAAAAGCACAGAAAGAGAATTTACCATTGCAAAGTTTCTAGAGTGAATTCTTTTAAGGAAAGGAACATCAGGGGCTTATCATCAGAAAGAAGCCTGTCTAAAGTTAAGTCAGGCTGAAGAGAAAGTTAAAGATATCTTGGTCACAAAATATAGAGTAGAAGATGCTGTTTTCTTAAAGGCACATGAAAGATTTTGTTGCTGTTGTTTTGATTTTTCAAATTTTGAGACGATAAATGTATTTTCAAATAATATAAGCCATTTTCCTATCGGGTGTCCTTATACTTGTGAGAACAGGGCCTTTGAGTCTATGATCACCACTATATGTGAGTTACATATACAAATATTGCACTTACAATTGCTTTCTCTGTCTGTTTGGGTCCAAAACTGTTGAATATGGAGTTCAAACCTGAAATATTGACCACCTTGATGTTCAAATAAAACATATATTTGCTTGGTATAGACTAGGGATTGAGGCTTTTCATCTTCCTCTGGCAATTTGGTGCAGTATGTGCACAACAGACCTTTTCCGTGAATTTACAGACAAGGAAATGTTAAATTCTCCATCTTGAATTATTTTTTTGTGTATCATAGTCTCCAACATGCTTGGGGTGTCATTTCTGCTTCAGAAGAATCTAGCATGACGTTCACACTAAGAATTAATCAAAGGTATACCGTAAACCAAAACTAATCACATATTACCAACACTGAAACCACGAGTCCCAATTGCATATTTTCTCTCTCCTCGTTTTCTCTGGTAGTCTGTTTCTCACCCACACCACTCACGAATGCTGTGTTCTGCTCTGCTCTTTTTCAAGTGTTTGCATGTAACAACATCCTTGCCACTTAGTGTGAAGTGCTGTCAGTCTTACAAGGTGCTCTGTGCCTGTTCCCAGTTTCCACAACATCCTGCAGAAATCAATATAAAGCCGCCAGTTTGTTAATAAATCTGCAATTAAAATGTAATGAATTTTGAATGAGAAATGATTTTTTAAAGTGTGACTGAGGACTAAGCATTAACAGTGAAATGAGAGAAGGACAGCAGAAACTAGACTTCAGGATTTAGCTCTTGACTTCACCTTATATTTTCTACAATCTTGGAAATACTCTAATTATCAAATGCTGAGAATCTACTTTAACATTTTCCTTGTCTGTAAATTCACAGAAAAGGTCTGTTGTGCACACGACCTACCAAATTTCCTTAAGAAGATAAAAAGCCTCGATCCCTAGTCTATACAAAGCTAAATATATATTTTATTTGAACATCAAGAACTATGAATTACATACATTTCTCTCTACCTCAGGTTCATCTAGGCAAGAAATACATGGATTAAACAAAGAATGAGTTTGAGCAAATTTTTAAAGGTCAAAGGTAAATTTAGTTATCAAAACGTCTTGGGATAATTTATAAATCTGAGGGTTGGAGTCTTAGATTCTATTCTAAATAAGTCTTAATTAAGATAATTTTATTCTGTATTCCTATAGTAATTTTTCTAGGAGCAAAAATCTCAGCTCAGTCTTTAATAAAGGCATCAAATGTTACTGATTATTTTCACAGTTTAGTGAGTAGTGCTTTACATTTATATCCTTCTATAAAGAAGACGGGAGAGAATTTTCACATCTCTAGGGTAAGACATCTTTTTATGAGTCCAAGAATAACTGCTGTCCTCCTTCGCCCACAAGAGCTACAGGGACTCCCATTCCAAGGACCATGGTGAGTATTCCCAGATCTCCCACAGCAGACCAGTCATTAAGTAATCCACTTCTGTGATGCCGACACACCTGGCTACCACGTCCTCTACTCCCTTAGTTCCGCCCCCAATTTCCTGAAGTCTAGAGTGTTACCACAATCTCCTCATAAATGTTTTCACCTTCTATTCCAACCTATTTCTAACTAATCATATCATTCATCTTTCTAGAAAACGTTTTCTTTCATTTTCTCTATATAAAATATTCAGGAGCTTCTCCTAATCCAATAGATAAAGTTCTGTTTGACATTCAAAATCTCCATAATCTGGTTTTGGACTATTATCCTAATAGTTTTTTTCTACATTTGCCTTCAATTAAACCACTAGCTAAAGAGCTGTTCGCTGCTATTTCCTCCCCTGGCATCCTCCAGAGCATCATCTTTTTGTGCAGGTCTAAATCACAGCTTTCTTTTAAGTTATTGATCAAAGCAATAGCCTCTGACCCCTTCCTGATGCTACCAACATGCCAGATCAGGCCCAGCCAGAATTCATCTTCCCCTCCTTTCAGCCCATGTAGAATTTTAGCTGTCATTTCCGTGATAACACTATCATTTTGTGTTGCTGTTAGGAATATTTTATTTCTCTTTATAAATTATAAACTCCTTAAAGAAAGGACCATGCCACATTCATTTCTCTTTCTTGCACTCAGCAAAGTGCTGGGTACAGTGTCTTGGGCATAGGACTCCTTCAATAAATCTAACCAATTCTTTGATGAAGTACTAATAAACAATACAATTAATAAAATAAATGTTGGTATTTTATTGACAATAAGCTAAGCTTCTTGTAAGTGTTCATTTTACTTATGTTAGCTCTGAATGATTTATTTTTGTGAGCATTTTCTTTACCCTGTATAGTAAAGCTTATATCAGTATTAAATCAAATAAATCAAGTTACCTTAACACATTAAGGATTATTTTTATTTCCATCATTCTCAAAACCCAAACACTTTGTTTTCTGAGAAATCTTTAAACCTAGATTAATTCAACAGTGTCAACCAATGGAACAACATCACATTTCAAGAATAGTAATATTTAGGCCAAATATGGTGTCTCATGCCTGCAAAACTAGCACTTCTGGAAGCCAAGCGGGCAGATCACTTGAGGTCAGGAGTTTGTGACCAGTCTGGCCAACGTGGTGAAACCCCATCTCTACTGCAAATATAAAGATTAGCCAGGTGCGGTGGCATGCGTCTGTGATCCCAGCTACTTGGGAGACTGAAGTGTGAGAATCGCTTAAACCTGGGAAGCGAAGTTTGCAGTAAACCAAGATCACACCACTGCACTCTAGCCTGGGTGACAGAGCATGACTCCATTTTCAAAAAAAAAAAAAGAATAGTAATATTTAATTCCAAAGCAGTGATAGTCAGTATTGACCTAGACACAATTATATCTATGAGGACACTGGGAAGATTTTTTCATTTGCAGAATAAAGATCTGCTTATATAACTCAGAGCATCAATCTCTGTTGTTCAAAACCGTTTTTAATGCACAAATCATGAAAGTTTCATTCAAGGAGCAGAAAAGCATGTTATGAAAGAATGGTTAAGTTACCAGCCATTCAAAAAAAAAAAAAAGGATCTGTTTCCTATGGCTGAAATAGAATCCAGAAATACGAAGTAGATGATGTATACTGCTGATCGTACAACCATATTGAATCATTTGTAAAATATAATAAACTGTAGTTAAGTGCAAACCTGCAGTTGCTGACCTCTTTATTACCCGAATCATTGTGCTACACATTCTTTGGAGAGAAAATGAGCTCATCAATCAGATGATAATGTTTACTAGCGCATAGCTTTCTTCTGAGCTGATGACTTCCTGTAGCAAAAGTACATGAATAGCTTTGTAAGCATCACTTGAATAAAGACTTTTTGCCATTTCTATGTGATTCGCAGGCTACTGGTCTTTGGTTCTAAGCGTCTAACCTTTCTGCTATTCCAATCTGACCAATCATAAATGCAGAGGGACTTGAAAAATTCAAGGTCTGCAAAGTTATTTGAAGTCAAAAGCTCTTGTTGAGGAATTCACCTTGATCTGTCTGTGGAACATGCTGCACTGAACTGTGTAATAACTTCCTTTTATTAAAGTTAGTTGCATGCCTTTGATTTGGAATATCACCACATTGCTTTATCTGAAAGTGTTTCTTATGCTTTCATCAAAAAGCCCTGAAAATATGTCCCAAGTATTGGTTGCCCTCAATTCAGAAAAGGTCTCCATTAGAATGTAACTGTTCAGTAAGAATCGGTTTCCAGCCTTCCCAGCTTTGTCCCTGACTCTTCTTGCCTTTCAAAGCTTGTCCACAAAAACAAAGAGCTCCTAGATAATTATTTCTATTGCATTATTTTTGGTGTCACTCCTTCATTTCCTGACTCTTTTCTCAAAAACCATGAATAATTTTCTCTTCTTTAAAAAGTAAGATCCATATTACCTAGCTCGGCTTTTTAGGCCGCGTTCATTCTGGGTAAAACCTTACATTTATCAACTGTTCTATAAGAACCGGAGCTTGTTTCCAAATTAGTTTTCCAAAATAATATGCATAAATTTCCAAACAGGTGCTAAACCTTTCTTTTATTCTTGTTATGTCTGCTTTCTCTCTTTGTATCTGGCCTGACTCACCATTGACACTGTAAGCCAAGACTTACACCCCTTGGAATCTCAGCTCTGGGCTGAAGGAGGCTCTCAATGAATGTTCAAGGTCATGACACTTGTGTTTTAAGGGCAAGTGTTCTATCAAATAATGTAAGATAAAGTAGTCATCTGCTGCATTGTTTAATTTCAGAGCCCAATGTGGTGGGGGAGAGGGTCAGGGTAAGGCAGTAGTAAGGATGGGCAGGATGTATTAGCTTTCAGTGCATGGGGTTCTTTTGAAGGTAGAAAATAGATAAATCGTTTGTTTAGCATAGGGCCTAGAACTTTGTAAGAGTTCAATATATGTTGCAACAAAAATGTAAGGTGATGGTTCCTTTCTTACAGACATCTAATATAGCCAAAAACATAAAACATTCACTTCACCAGCCCATACAATTTTGGAAAAGTATTCTGAGGCTGTCAGCAAAACTTAGCTTTCTTGATAAAAGGGATAAACATGGCTAATCCTTTGCTATCTTCTTTCTTCCTGCCTTGAACACAGAGGAGACAGAACTGAGAAAACCATCCTGTGATCTTATTCAAGCAGGCCATGAGAATCACAGAGAATGGCATCAATACACTATTGTTAGTGGCATTTTTCTCTCACTTTCAGTCCAAAGAATATCTCTCTGATAAAAATGTAGCTATTAGTTATTTTTTAGAAACTTTTACTGCCTGTACCCATAACTAATGAGCTATGTATAGAGCAAAGAAGAATAATCAATTGATGTTTCATGGACACATTAGCCGCACGATATCCTGTATTGGATATATATCCTTGTAAATAAAAATTGCCTAAATTTCACAAAATTGTTTGAATGCAAAAAGTAAAGTCTCCAAATATTTTTATGTGGGAAAATGAATGCTCAAATCATGGACATTATTTTGTAAGGATTTAGCCTACATAGATCAGTTGCTTACATTATTGAGCATTAAATTTGTGCTAAGAAAGCACTGAGCCAGGCACTTCCAAATACCACCACATTTAATCCTTTCAACTCAACTACATAATCAAGATTACAAACTTGGATTTGTAGGAAATATGCTTCAAAGTCTTAAGCAACTTGCTCAAGGTCAAACAGTTAAATAATTGCAGAGGTGGGAATCAAACTTGAGTTTGTTTGGTTCTAAATCTGTGATTTTAAATATTTTATATATTCCATTACAATCTAGCCTAATCCACAGAACTGAAAATACACAAAATGGCTTTGTAATTTGGAAGCTTTTTGTCTTGTATTGTTAACTCTGAAATAATATATTTCAAAGGTGTTCTTCATTCATTTAACCAATATTTATTTAATGAATACTCTGTGTAAATGGTGTACTACTCTGGGCATAGGGTATACCCTGAGAATTTAATATCGGACAAAATAGCCATGATTTCTTTCCTCAACAAATATACCATTTACTAGAAAAGGAAAATGGTAAGTGACTCTAAAATAAACAGTGATTATCAGCATATTTCTTATATGAGAAATTGGAGATCATGTAAGTCCATTTTGCAGCATTAGAGATTCTTCTGAGAATCATCTAAACTGAGATTTGAAGGATAGATAAGAATAAGAAAACCTAAGGAAAAAAGGAAAGATTACTCCTAGTAAAGAGAATAGCTTGTGACATTAACTGAAAGGGTAGATGTAGGTAAGATGTAGGAGACAAATTATGGTAAGACATGAGAACCTTAATAAAGAATTGTTTATTTATGTGCCTTTCAAACTAAAAGAAGCACAAGTTATTGAAATAAGCTTTAAGTGTCAGAATAACAAGATCAGATTTGCATTTTAGAAAGGTCATTTTGGCTTGTGCAGTCGCGGATAAATTAGAGGCATTTGTTTGAAAGCAAGGAATTTACAACATCCCATGTAAGAAATGGTTGCAAAGTCCTGAACTTAAGTGTGAACATTTGTGTCTGGAAATGTGAGGGGAGATGAAAACCTTCTGCGTCTCCCAGACCTCAGGCGGGTAGTACACAAAAGATGCAGCAGTCATTACCTCTGTCCACTGCAGTGGAGGTGAGGCTTTTAGCCGAGTTCTTAACGCAAAGAGGTGAAAAAGTCAGGGTGCTTTTTAATGGTAGAATGAGTTTGGTTGGGTGAAGTGCAAGGGTAAGGGGAGCAAAAGAAGGAAAAGGGAGAGGTTTGGTAGAGGATGACTCAGATTTAAACAAGCAAACTGCATGGTGTTTGGGGTCGATAGAAATATGAAAGAGTATTGATGACTAAATAAATTTAGGTTTTGGCTATGACTTTGAAAATTAGGGTGAAATTACTAAAGAATGGATTTATTTAAAAACTGAGATTTGAAGAAAATATCCTTAATAATTCCTTCTTGAATGAAAGGAACTTAGAACCCCAAAGTGGCAGCTGTGTGAAGCCTTGGCATCCTCAGGTCCAGTTGGTTACAATGCTGAGCAAGACTGATAGGTGCACGGAAGAAACACTAACATAACGCATTTCTTGCCTTCAGGGAGTTTACCATGCCATTGGAGAGAACGAGAATGCTTTTTTCCCCTAATAATTTACTTGTCAATTTTAAAGTTATTATGACCCGTTTTTTTCCCCTCGTCTCACAGTTGTTTATTAGCTGCTTTTTCTTTTCTATTTTTATATCACTCATGGCCTTGGAGCAAATATACAATGTTTCAAATCAGGTCTGAAGTCTTGCTCTGTCTTAGGGGCAGTAGAAGATTAAGTTATCTTGATCCCCAGTTGAATGTAACAGCTTTGCAGAACATGTAACAGCTTTGCAGATGAAAATTAAGAACAGGGTTTGGGAATCAAAAGTCACAAAAGCAAAATATCAAAACACATAGGCATACATATCCATGGCATGTGAAATATTATTTAAAACATCGATATCAGCACTGTTCAATAGAAATATTATGTGAGTTAGAAATGCAAACCACATATGTCATTTTACATTTTCTAGTAGCCACATTTTACAAAGAAAAAAGAAGCATGTAAAATTAATTATAACCATACATTTATTTAAATTAACATATTTAAAGTACTATCATTTTAGTGAGTAGGCAATACAATTAAGGAGATTTACATTATGTTTTATTTCATACCAAGCATTTGGAATCCAGTGGGTAGCTTATACTTACAGCACATCTCAATTCAGACAAGCCATATTTTAAGTTTCCAATGACTCCATGTGACTGGGGCCCACCATATTGAAGAGCATGGCTCTTCATACTAAATAAGGATTATCCAAATGCTAAACTCAGAAAATTATATTTTTCATTTTTGAGTGTTTAAAAAAAGTTTACAAATATACATTTGTACTTCATTAGTAAGCGTTATAATATATTCGTTTTCTCTTAGATTTAGTCCTGTAGATGAATTCATTAAGTCCTATAGTCAATAATCGGCTTGCCAGGCCTTGAGCCTGGATGTCCTAAAGAATTTTACAGTCTAGTAAGGGAAACAGAAGACAAAGCATGATAAGTCAGATCATGTTACTTACTTCTTTCTCAGAGCCTAAAATCCCAAGTTCTTAAAGTGGCCTTGTCTATTGCAGCTCTGTGACTCCATCTCCTCCCACCCACTCTTGAATCTACTCCGATGTGCCACCTGGTTTCCCATTTGGATTTGATTATGCCAAACATGTTTTCACCTCAGAATTTTAGAATGCACCCATTCTCCCGTCTTGAATGTCACCCACTTAGATGGCCCAATGCCTTCTTCCTTCAAGTCTCTGCTCAAAGCCTATCTTATTAGAGAGTCAACCCTGCCCACTTTACTTAAAATAGCACTGGCCAACAAGCCTTATTTTTACCCTGTTCTATTTTACTCTATAGTACTTCACACCACTGTGATACTTAGTTTTATCTATCAGCTTGGCTGGGCCACAGTGTCCTGATATTCAGTCAAACATAATTCTAGATATTTCTGTGAAGGTGTTTTAGAGATGAGATTAGTATTTAAATTAGTAGACTTTGAGTAAAGCAGATTGGTGGGTGGGCCTCATCCAGTCAGTTGAAGGCCTTGATTGGATAAAGACTGACCTTCTCCCATGTAAGGGGGAATTCGACCAACAGATGATATTTGGACTTGGGTTGCCATTCCTCTCTCTGGGTTTAAAGCCAGCCAATCTGATGCATATTATGAATTTGCACCTGAATTGGCAGGACTATGTGTAAGCCAATTCCTTAAAATAAATATCTCTTTGCCACTATCTATCTATCCAACCATCCACATCCTATTGGTTCTATTTCTCTGGAAAACACTGACTAATACAACCTAATAGATTTTTTAAAAATTTCTTTGTTTGCTGTATTTTTCTTCAACTCAAAAGTAAAGTTAATGAGGGTAGGACACTGCATTTCTCACTACTCTATTCCCACTGTAAAGGACCTGAACAAGCTCAATAACTTTATTGAGTTTCTGAATATATGAAACCATCAATTCTGCTCATGTTGACTGCTTTAAGTGGAATAATTTTGCTTTCAAGCAGACAGCACTGGACAGAATCAGCTACATTACAATAACAGATACTCTGGTATCTTCCTTTATTTAAGACTCATAAAAGAAATGTCTTCAAATGTGTTCATATTACCTAATAACAAAAACTTTTAAATCAGTGCTAAGATAATATGTACCACGTTCTAACAACCATTCTAAAAACACGTGTTCACCCTCGGATGATCAGATCTCTCTGAAATTTCTACTAGATTGTATTAGCTCAGCATATGCTCGATAAACTGAAGCAACAATCCTATAAAATGCTAGGTTAAACAAGAGAGACAAGGTATCAGATCTCCAAATGACTCCGATACCAAAATGTATTTGTGGATTGAATCCCAGAGATTAAAAAAAAACCTGACTAATGAGATGTTTGCGTGTACTGTGCTCATATGAAAGTTTCAAAAAAGAACAGCCAGGGTTTCAGCAAGTGTCCATTCCTATGCCTGGAACATCACCCAGCTCGATGTCACAATGGCTTCTTCCTTCATAAGCCCTCAGGAAGGAACAAGATATTCATGAATATTCACTTGGTGCCTAATGTGATTTATTTCTTTTCTTCCTGTCACTGAACCCCAGTTATTACATCTCATGTCTACTTCAGAAGCTAATGGCATCATAAACTTCTCTCTCCAATACGGATTGTACTTACAGAAATAAGAAAAAGCAGACAGACATATACACACATGGCAAAAATCTAAAAGGTGACTCACCTGGCTTTATAGATGAGTTATCTTGCAATTATTTACAAGTGGTATCAGGAAGTTTTAAAAATACACACACACATACCCCAACTGCTAATACTCTAAGTTTCCTAGTCAGAAGAAAGAGGCTATGACTTAAAGGGAACAGAGCATTTGAATTAGGGATAGAGACTCCAGTCTGGATACTGTTACTGATTACAACCTAGCCTGAGGATTATTTTAAGGACTCTGGTCCTCAGCTTCCTCGAACTATAGACAAAAGGATGGCTTTCATTTCAAAATACTCTTTTTTTTTCTGAAATAGTTTATCCAAATTTGCTGAATCAAGGAACTGATACTTTTTTTTTTTTAAGAAAGAGGTCTGTCTCTGGGGTCTCACTGCTGTGAATAGCAGTAGCTACTCACAGGTGCAAACATAACTCACTCCAGCCTCACGCTCATACAGGCACTTGCCGTAGGGATCGACTGGAACTGATACTTTTTGAAGAACATTCTGTATATCAAAGCCAGGATGGACTAGAGATGAAGGGATCATCAGGAAAACGCTGCCCAAATCCATCCTTTGGAAATGACACATTTCAAGACTAAAAAATTTGATAATGTGTCTGAAATCACATAATTAGCAAGAGAGCTGAACTTCCTACAACCTTCGGCTTAAACTGTTTTTGAATTGCAAATGCATTATTCCAGGGCCTATGAAATCTTTTAAACAGTTTATTTTACAGAGGGCCATGAATTTTTAAACCTTTGGTTGCCAGATTATGACAACTGGAATAGAAAACTATTCAGAATCACAAACATGTCTAATCAAATTCAGGTACAGACAAGGCTACCAATTCTCATTGGCATGTGAAACTTTATTTTAGAAAGAGGTCAGGAGACGTTGTTTCATATTGAGACTCATCTGTGCTATTTTTAATTTAAAAATCTATTCAGTTATTTATCTCCAGATTTTTTTTAAAAAATAAGTAAAACTTTAAAGGCCTGGATATCAAGATTTAACCTAGCTAGCTCAGATTCAATAAAGCACATGAGAAGATCTTTTGTTCAATAGGATGTGAAGAAATGCAATGTAGAATTTATGTTCTATGCACTTTAGCACAATTACTCCTTAAAATTTCTACTATTAATTTATTATAAATTTTTATCATAGAGAAAATATTCCAGAATATTAGATGTAAGCCATCCCCCTGCTTACCTTCCAATGCAAGTTGGTCATGCTGTTACCTGTGCCTTTAAATAATTACTCAAAGTCATCCTTTTAAAAGCTTACATATTATAAGAAAGTGCTGCCAAAAAGAACATAAAAGCAGCACCAATTACACATCTAATCACTTATATGTTTTCCCCGTTATGTCACCAAAATCTATGACAGGCGGTTGATAATAGGAAAAATAATCTGCAAAAGCACAAGATAGAAATTTATGTATGAAAGAGAGAATGAATGGAGGCGCAGAAGCAAGAGTTTGTTAGAAGACTGAAAGAGAAAACTAGAAAGAACACATTCATTCACTATCTAGTATCTATTCAGTAACAAATATAAAAAGAGTACCACGCAATCATGAGAACTCAGGAATGAAAAGATATAGTCCCTATCTACAGAAGGTATGATGGAAATATAAAATTGTAGAGCTTAATAGAAGGAAAAATTCAAGTCCCTTGAAGATATCAATGTAGACATTACCCAAGGGATCAAAAATCTAAAATAACCCTTCTCAGACATCATTATATTTAACATCTTTTTTCCCTATGTCTTCAGGATCACTTTATCATATCTTATTATTACATGATGCTATTGAATAAACATGTCTATATAATTAAAGTACTTCATAAACATGCTTATCAATGATTACCTAATAGTTGATGTTATGCATAATATTTCATTTATATGTCTACTTTAACAGTGTTTAGCTTTTCCTATCATCTATTTTCTGGCTATTACAAATAAGATCATGATGAGTATTTATGCATATGTGCATTTATCAACTTTTTGATAATTTCTCACAGTTGTGTTATGTTTACGTTAATAGAATAATTTGCTAGTATCTATATCACTAGATCAAGTATATAAATATGTTTAAGCATTATACTTCCAGAAGTTCATGAGTTCTATTTATACTACATACATGTCAGAATTGCAAAGGCTTATTTTATTTAATATTTTATAATTTATTGTCATTTCATATACAACTAAAAATAATAGTAATTATTTTTTGCCTGATTTTCTTATTTACATTTTTTAAATTTTAAATTTTGGGGGTGCATGGTAGATATAGATATTTATAGGGTACCTGAGATATTTTGATGCAAGTATAGAATGTGTAATAATCACAACAGGGTAAATTGAGTATTCATCATCTCAAGCATTTATCCTTTGTATTACAAACAATATACTGTTTTGGTTATTTTTAAATGTACAATTAAATTATTATTGACTATGGTAACACTGTTGTACTAATGAATAGTAGGTCTTATTCACTTTCTAATGATTTTTTGTAACCATCAACAATCCCCACTTCTCAGTCACGATCCCACTACATTTCCCAGCGTCTGGTAACTATCATTCTACTCTCTATCTCTACGAGTTTAATTGTTATAAATGGTAGCTTTCACAAATAAGTGAAAATACGCAAAGTATGTCTTTTAGTGCCTGGCTTATTTCACTTAAATATAATGATGTCCAGTTTCATCCATTTTGTCACAAATAACAGAGTGTCATTCTTCTTTATGGCTGAATGGAGCTCTGTTGTGTGTATGTCCATTTTCCTTACCATTTATCTGTTGATGGGCACCTAGGTTACTTCCAAATCTTGTCAACTGCAAATAGTACTGCAATCAACATAAGAGTACAGATATCTCTTTGAGGTACTGATTCCTGTCTTCGGACATACACCCATCAGTGGGATTGCTGGATCATATGATAGTTCTATTTTCAGTTTTTTGAGGAATATCCAAACTGTTCACCACACTGATTGTACTAATTTGTATTCCCACCAGGAGTGTCTGAGGATTCCCTATGCTCCACATCCTCACTAGCATTTGTTATTGCTTGACTTTTGGATATAAGCCATTTTAACTGGGATGAGATAATATCTCTTTGTAGTTTTTATTTTCATTTCTCTGATAATCTCTGATATTGACCACCTTTTCATATACCTAGTCGTCATTTATATATCTTCCTCTTAGAAAAGTCTATTTAGATCTTTTGCCCATTTTCAGTTTGAATTATTAGCTTTTTTTTCTGTAGAGTTGTTTGAGCTCCTTATCCTTTGTCAGGTGGATAGTGTGCAAATATTTTTTCCCATTCTGTGGGCTGTCTCTTTATTTTTTGATTGTTTTCTTTACCTACAGAAGCTGTTTAACTTGAGATGACCTTGCTTTACCATCTTTGCCCAGTCTTATGTCCTAGATCATATCCCCAGTGCTCTATTTTAGTAGTTTCACAGTTTGAGGTCTTAGATGTTTTTAAACATTTTGTCTTGATTTTTATATATGGTGAGCAAAAAGGGCATGTTTTCATTCTTCTGCATATACAGATCAAGTTTTCTCAGCACCATTTATTGAAGAGACTATTCTTTCCCAAAACACTTTTTTCTGTATGTTCTTGGAATCTTTGTCAAAGATGAGTTCATTGTAGATATGTAGATACATGATTTTGTTTATAGGTACTCTATTCTGCATTGGTCCATGTGCCTGTTTTTCTGCCAGTACTATGATGTTTTGCTTATGATAGGTAGCTGTAGTGTAATTTGAATTCAAGTAATGTGATTCCTCCAGTTTTTTTGTTTTTGCTCAGGATAGCTTTGGCTATTCTGGGTCATTTATGGTTTCATATAAGTTTTATGTTTTTTTTCTAGTTATGTGAAGAATGTCATTGCATTGGTATTTTGATAGAGATTACATTGAATCTGTAGATTTCTTTGGCTGTGGACATTTAAAAACTATTGATTCTTTCAATCTGTGAGCATGAAATGTTCTTCCAGTTTTTGTAGTATTATTCTTTTATAGGTCTTCTATAGTTTTCGTGTTAGAGAATTTTCACTTATTTGAATAGGTTAATTCCTATGTATGTAATTTTATTTGTTGCTATTATAAATAGGATTGATTTTTTATTTTTGTTTTATATTGTTTGCAGTTGGCATATAAAAATACTACTAATTTTTGCATGTTGATTTTGTAAACTGCAACTTTGTTGTATTTGTTCTAATTGTTTTCTGGTGTACTCTTTAGGATTTTCCAAATTTAAGATCATATCACCTACAGAAAAGAATAATTTAACGTCTTACTTTCTAAATTGAATCCCTTTTATTTCTTGCTCTTGTTTGATTGCACTAGCTAGGACTTTCAGTACTATGTTAAAAACAGTGAGGAAAGTGGGCATCTCTATTGTTTTCCAGATCTAAGCAGGAAAACTTGTTTCTTCCCCATTCAACAAAATGATACTAGCTGTGGGTTTGTATATGGCTTCAATTATGTTGAGTGATGTCCCTTCTACACCAAGGTTTTTGGGCATTTTCACAATGAATGGATGATTTGTATAAAATTGTGTAAAATGCGTTTTTTATTATTAATTAGAATAACCATGTGGTTTTTGTCCTTCATTCTATTGATATGATGTATCATATTGCTTGACTTACATATACTGAATTGCCTTTGCATCCCTGGGATAAATCTCACTTGATCATGCTGAGTGACATTTTTAATGTGTGTTGAATTCAATTTGCTAGCATTTTGTTGTGTATTTTTGCATCAATATTCATCAGGGATATTGGCGTGTAGTTTTGTTTTGTTTGTTTGTTTCTTTGTTTGTTTTTTAATATGTCTTTATCTGCTTTTGGTATCAGAGTAATACTGGCCTTGTAGAATGAGTTAGGAAGCACTCCCTCCTACTCTGTTTTTTAGAATAGTTTGAGTAGGATGCGTATTAGTTGTTTTTTTTTTTGTTTTTTTTTTTTTAATGTTTAGAATTCAGCAGTAAAGCCACTGGGTCCTGGACTTGTTTTTTCAGTTTCATTTCTTGAGAGAGTTTTTATTGTGCTTTTGTCTCATTACTTGTTATTGATCTCTTCAAGTTTTGGATTTCTTTTTTCTTTTTTTTTTTTTTTTTTGAGACGGAGTTTCGCTCTTGTTACCCAGGCTGGAGTGCAATGGCGCTAACTCGGCTCACCGCAACCTCCGCCTCCTGGGTTCAGGCAATTCTCCTGCCTCAGTCTCCTGAGTAGCTGGGATTACAGGCACGCGCCACCGTGCCCAGCTAATTTTTTGTAATTTTAGTAGAGACGGAGTTTCACCATGTTGACCGGGATGGTCTCGATCTCTTGACCTCGTGATCCAGCCGCCTCAGCCTCCCAAAGTGCTGGGATTACAGGCGTGAGCCACCGCGCCCGGCCTCAAGTTTTGGATTTCTTAATGGTTCAATCTTGGTAGGTTGTATGTATGTAGGAATTTTTTCATTTCTTCTAGATTTCCAATTTATTGGCATATGGTTCCTCATAGCAGCCACTAATGTTCCTTAGAATTTCTGTGGTATTGATTGTAATGCCTCTGTTTTCATCTATGATTTTATTTATTTGGGTCTTCTCTTTTTTCTTAGTTGGTCTGGCTAATGATTTGTCAATTTTGCTTATCTTTTCAAAAAATGAACTTAATTTCTTGATCTTTCATATTTTTTTCTTCATTTCAATTCCATTCATTCCTGCTCTGATATTTACTATTTATTTTATTTTACTAATTTTGGGTTTGCTTGTTCTTGCTGGTCAAATTTTTTTGTGACGCATTGTTAGAATGTTTATTTGAAATTTTTCTTCTTTTTTGATCTAGGCACTTCTAGCTATAAACTTCCCTCTTAGTGTTGTTTTTGCTGTATCCCACAGGTTTTGATTTGTTGTGCTTCCATTATCATTTATTTGAATAAATTTTTCAATTTCCTTTTCAATTTCTTCATTGAACCACTGGTCATTCAGGAGCATATTGTTTAATTTCCACGTGCTTGTATCGTTTCCATTATTCCAGTGGCTGGGCCCAGTGGCTCATGCCTGTAATCCTAGTACTTTGGGAGGGCAAGGCAGGATAATTGCTTCAGCCTAGAATTTCAAGACCAATATTCTGTTGGTTATTATTTATAGTTTTGTTCTATTATAGTCAGAAGAGATGCTTAATATTATTTCAATTTTCTGAATGTCTTAAGACTTGTTGGCCGGGTGCAGTGGCTCAAGCCTGTAATCCCAGCACTTTGGGAGGCCGAGGCGGGTGGATCACAAGGTCAACAGATCGAGACCATCCTGGTCAACATGGTGAAACCCCGTCTCTACTAAAAATATATATTTAAAAAAATTAGCTGTGCATGGTGGCATGTGCCTGTAATCCCAGCTACTCGGGAGGCTGAGGCAGGAGAATTGCCTGAACCCAGGAGGCGGAGGTTGCAGTGAGCCGAGATTGCGCCATTGCACTCCAGCCTGGGTAACAAGAGCAAAACTCTGTCTCAAAAAAAAAAGACTTGTTTTGTGACTTACGTTTTATCCTTGAGAATGATCCACATGTTGAAGAGAAGAATATATATTCTGCAGCTATTAGTGGAAACATTTTTAAAATGTCAATTAGATCAATTTGGTCTATAGTTTAGATTAAGTCTGATATTTTATTGTTGATTTTCTATGTAGAAGATCTATCCAATGTTGAAATTGGGGTGTTGAAATATCCAGTTATCATTGTATTGGACTCATCTCTATCTTTAGCTCTAATAATATTTGCTTTATAAAGCTGTATTTATACAGCTACAATATTGGGTACATATATATTTAAAATTGTTATATCCTCTTTAAGTTGACCCTTTAATATTACATAATGACCATCTTTACATCTCTGTATATTTTTTGTCATAAAATATATTTTTCTGATATAAGCTGGATTAGTATTTTGCACACTACTGGGTAAATTAGTGTATATCATAATATACCCAGAATGGGTAATTTACAAAGAAAAGAGGTTTAATTGACTCACAGTTCTACATGGCTGGAGAGGTCTCAGGAAACTTCCCATCATGGAGGAAGGGGAAGGGGAAGCAAAGACCTTCTTCACATGGCATCAGGAGACAGATGAGCAAATTACAAAACCATCAGAGCTCATGAGAACTCACTATTTGTCATGAGGAGCAAAGGGGGAAGAGCACATTATAAAACTATTAGAGCTGATGAGAACTTACCACTTATCATGAGAACAGCATGGGAGAAACCACATCTATAATCCAAACCTCTTCTACTGGGTTCCCTCCTGTGGAGATCATGGGGATTGCAATTTGAGATGAGATTTGGGTGGAGACATAGAGCCAACCATACAATTCTGCTGCTGGCCTCTCCAAAATCTCATGTTCTCAAATTTCAAAACAAAAGCATGCCTTACCAACAGTCCCCAAAAGTTTTAACTCATTACAGCATTACACTAACCCAAAAGTCCAAGTCCAAAGTCTAATGTGAGATGAGAAAAATCCCTTCCACCTATGAGCCTATAAAATCAAACACAAGTTTGTTCCTTTCAAGATACAATGAAAGTATACAAGCACTGGGTAAATATACCTGTTCCAAATAGGAGAAGTTGGCTAAAACAAAGGGACCACAGGCCCTATGTCAATCCTAAATCCAATAGGGCAGTCAACAAACATTAAAGCTCCAAATCTCCTTTGATTCCATGTCTCACATCCAGGTCATGCTGATGCAAGGGTGGACTTCCATGGTCTTGCTCAGCTCTGCCCCTGTGGCTTTGCAGGGTACACCCCACCAGCTCACTGCTTTCACAGGCTGAGATTTAGTGTCTGCAGCCCTTCCAAGTGCACAGTGCAAACTCTTGATGGATCTACCATTCTGAGGTCTGCAGGACAGTGGCCCCTTCTCATACCTCTACCAGGCAGTGCCCCAGTGTGGACTCTGTATGGGAGCTCCAAACTCATGTTTCTCTTCTGCAATGCCCTAGCAGAGGTCATCCATGAGAGCTCCACCCTTGCAGCAAGCTTCTGACTGGATATGCAAGCATTTCCATGCAACTTCTGAAATCTAGACAGTGGTTCACAAACCTCAAATCTTGACTTCTGTGCACCCAGAGTCCCACCACCATGTGGAATTCACCAAGGCTTGGCACTTGCAGTGTCTAAGGCAACGGCCTCAGCTGCATGTTGGCCCCCTTCAGTTATGGCAGAGACTCAGCACACCAAGTCCTGAGAGTGCACAAAGCAGCAAGACCCAGAGCCCAGCCCACAAAACCATTTTTTCCTCCTATCTCTCCAGGACTGTGGTGGGAGTGGGTGCCTTGAGACCTCTGACAAGCCATGAAGACATTTTGCCCATTGTCTTGGCAATTAACATTTTGATCCAAATTACTGTTCCAAATTTCTGCAGCCAATTTGAATTTCTTTTCAGAAAATGGGTTTTTCTCTTCTATCACATAATCAGGCTACAAATTTTCTAAACTTTTGTGTTTTGCTTCCCTTTCAAACGTAAGTTCCAATTTGAAACCATTTCTTTGTAAATATATAACTGAATGTTTTTAAGAGCATCCAGGTCATATCTTGAATGCTTTGCTGCTTTGAAATTTCTTCCACCAGGCACTCTAAATCATCTCTCTCAAGTTCAAAGTTCCACAGATCTCTACATCATGGGCAAGATGCCACCAATCTCTTTGCTAAAGCGTAGCAAGAGTGACTTTTGCTCCAGTTTCCAACAAATTCTTCATCTCCATCTAAGACCACCTCAGCCTGGACTTCATTGCTCAAATCACTATCAGCGTTTTGGTCAAAACTATTCAAGAAGTATCTCAGAAGCCCCAAACTTTCCTTTTCTTTCTGCCTTTTTCTGAAGTCTCCAAACTGCTTCAACCTCTGCCCATTACCCAGTCACAATGTTGCTTCCACATTTTCTAGTGTCTTTATAGCAGTGCACCACTCTCTGTGATAACAATTTACTATATTAGTCTGTTTTCACACTGATATAAAAAATATACAAGACTGAATAATTTATAAAGAAAAAGGTTTAATTGACTCATAGTTTTACATGGCTAGGGAGGCCTCAGAAAACTTGCAATCATGGCAGAAGGTATAGGGAAACATGGACCGTCTTCACATGGCAGCAGGAGAGAGAAGAGTGAGGAGCAAATTGGGAAGAACTCCTCATGAAACTATCAAATCTTATGAGAACTCACTCATTATCACAAGAACAGCATGGGAGAAATGCCTTCATGATCCAATCACCTCCCACCGGGTTCCTCCCTCGACACATGGGGATTCTAGGGGTTATAATTTGAGATCAGAATTGGGTGGGGACACAGAGACAAGCCACACTATAAGCATAGCTACTTCTGGTCTTTTTTTTGGTTTCCATTGACATGTAATATGATTTTCCATCCCTTTATTTTCAGTCTATGTGTGTTTTCATAGGTGAAATATATTTCTTGTAGCAACCAATTGATGGGTCTTTTTAGAAATCCATTTAGCCACTCTATGTCTTTTGATTGAAGAGTTTAGTCCATTTATATTCAATGTTATTATTCATAAGCAGGAACTTTCTTTTTCCATTTTGCTATTTGCTTTCTGGTTGCTTTGTGGTCTTCTCTTCCTTATTTTCTTCCTTCCAGCCCTCCTTTTAGTGAAGGTGTTTTTCTCTGCTGACATATTTTAATATCTTGCTTTTTTATTTTTTGTGCATCTATGGTGTGTTTTTTGATTTGAGGTTACCAAGAGGCTTGCAAAATAGCTTATAACCCATTATTTTAAACTGATGACAATACTAATTGCATAAACAAACAAATAAAAGGAAAATTAAAACTCTACATTTGAATTTCATCCCCTTGGCTTTTAATGTTTATGTTTCTATTTATATCTTATTGTCTATGTCTTGAATCATTGTAGCAATTATTTTTGACTAGCTCATCTTTTAGTCTTTCTATGTGAAATAACAGTAACTTACCACAATTACAGTGTTATAATATTCTGTGTACTTACTCTTACCAGTAATTTTTGCATCTTCAGAGCTAAAGGAATGTAACTTTGTTTATATATTTAACAATTACCTTACTATTAGGCATTGGTATGCTTCCATTTGTTTCCTTTATGTTTAAATGATATTATAATAAGTATTCCTGCCTGAAAGCATTTGTATTAGTTTTTTATTATTTCCTTAAGTGAAATTTCTCAAGATTGAATTACTGAATTTATATGAGGCAGTTTGCCACAGATCTCTGTCCTGACGTAATTGCGTGAGCTAGCTAAGCAGTCTTTGTATGGCTATTGTCTTCAAGTCTGATGCTGGAGCTTGGAGTCTGAAGGACCAGCACTCAGGAATGACAAATGGATGTGAAGAAGTGAGTAAGAACAAGAGGAAATTGGGAGTTAAATTTTTTGTATCCCTAATTGAAACCTGATAAATGTAGAGAAAAAGACCAGAGAAAACAAAGTGTATAAAATATAATAACAATAATCAAGTATAATTCTTTCAAAGCATTTACTATATCTAGGCACTATTCTAAATACTTAATACATAAAAACATTTAATTCCCCACAATTAAATGAGAAATTAATTAATATTTAAATCAAATAGTATTAAGTTCTATGAGATTAATACTATTTGCCTTTTTATTGATAAAAAATGAGACATGAAGATATCAAGTAACTGCTAAAGGATTCTTAGATAATATGCTTCTCTCCTTGGTAATTTCAAATTAAAACATAAAAGAAGTAATGCCTTCATTTATTACTATGTTTTTGTATTGTTTTCATTTATTCTTTGATACCTTCTGTAATCAAAATATGATCATAAGTGGACATCTGCTATTGGGCAATTTGAACCAGCATAGGAAGTAAAAGGCAGAAAAGGTTTATTGTCATTCTGAATTTGAAATTTCTGACAAATATTGTAAAACCAGACCTTTAAAAACTTTGTTTTCCTTATTGTTACATAGTGTGTCTACTGTGTATATATGTTTTTAAAAAATATTGTGCATTTAATCTCAAATTGTTGAACCTGTTGTCAGTGAAGAAAGCTGTTTTGGTTATAAAATTTGGAAAAGCAAGAATAAAAGGGGAGTAGGAAGTCTCTCTTGGTCATGTATAAAAGCAATAATTAAACTTTAGTAGATATATTTGAACCTGCTTTAATCCCCCCAAATTCAATCTGTAGAAACAATATTAAAACAATAAAAAATATTACTTAATATAGAATAATTGAGTAATTTGTCCTGAATGCAGAGATGCAGCCAGACTAAAAAGCAAAGTAAGTATAGGAAGAACTCAAGGTGATGCCTAGAAATTCTAATTTAATACATTGTGGTGGAGTCACGGAATCTATATTTTCAAAATACCTAGATATATCTAAAATGTAGCCAACTTGGGAACTATTACTCTTGGCATCAGTGAGGCTTATTGAAATTTTAAAACCAGTGCTATAAAAGAATCAGATACATATTTTAGAATGGCCATTTCTTTTTCTTTCACCATATTGGAGATAGATTAAAATAGAAAAAGAAGAGTCTAAGCCACTTTATAAATTAAATATTTCTGTGGAGCATGGTGACTTATGCCTGTAATTCCAGTACATTGGGAGGCTGAGATGAGTGGATCACTTGGGGCCAGCAAGTCCAAGACCAGCCTGGCCAACATGGTGAAACCCCATCTCTACAAAAAAAAAATACGAAAACTTGCCAGGTGTGGTGTACACACCAGTGATCCCAGCTACTCAGGAGGCTGAGGCACGAGAATGACTTAAACTGCTGAGGCAGAAGTTGCAGTGAGCCAAGATTGCACATTGCACGCTGCACTCCAACCTGGGTGACAGAGTGAGACTATGTCTCCAAAAAAAAAAAAATCTCTTGTTTCCTGAGGAAACAAGAGATAGCATCTTTATATATAAGTAAAATAATTTTGATATCAATATGTGAAATATATATACATTAGAGATAACTCTCAACATTGTACAAAGTAGACCTTTATATTAACCTTACTTTATAAACATGGAAATCCAAACTTTCTTCCTTAGCAGGCATTTGGTAGTAAGAGGGCCTAAGTTTGTATATTGCCAGAGTCAGTCTTAACTTTGTGTTACAAGATATTTATTTTCTCAAGTCCTCAGCTTCTAATTTTATAAAAAAGAGGAAATAAACCAGTATCTTTTAAATTAGATATAAGGAATAATGAAATAGGAAATGTGCTCAGCCACTTTTTGATGCATGTTAAGAATTATTACTATAGTTAATACTACATCAATGATCATAAAAGGCAAAAATCTCCATTCTGTTTAATTTTTTCCATTTAAATGCTAGAAACTGGGTAGTGTTTTCAAATTTACTTGGGGTAAGAGAAAAGCAAGGAACATAAACTTCATTTTCAGTCACTTTGTATCTATTTCTAATCATAATTCTTGGGGAATTATCAAATGTAGTGCTTCTGAAAGTTTTATGTACATACAAGTCACCTTAAAGTTTGTGACAATGGAGATTGCAGTCTCATGTGTCAGAGTGAGACATGAGGTTCTGCTTCTCTAATACTCAATGACATAAGTGCTGTTGGCATGAGCTCTAGGTTCAGTAGCAAGGATCTAGATGACACCTGACACTACACATGAAGCAAGTAAGCCCCAGCTGGAGAAATAATCTTAGAAGCCCCATACCTATTTAGGAGCTGAGGCAAAAATAACCCCATACAACACTGCCAATGTTCTTCTCACTTTACCAATGAGGCTTCCACTTGAATGAGACTGTGATTCCAAATTTGCAGTTGGGGCTTCAGTTCCTTGTGTATGTGGTTCTACTTATGTATTTCTACCTATTAAATATATATACAATGCTGGCTCAAACCACTGAATTAAATTCACAATATAACAATAGATTATGATGAGTAATCATCGAAAACATAGTTGACCCTTAACAACTGTTTGGTGCATCAAGGAGTGCTTCACTTCTTTGGTTAGATCCTAATTTCTGTGTGGAGTCATACTAATTAATACCTGAAGAACATTGCTATACATTTCTGGTAATACAGGTCTGCTGCTAATGAATCCCTTCAGCTTTCGTTTGTTTAAAAATGTCTCTATTTTGCCTTCTTTTTTGAAAGATATTTTAACTATGTACAGAATTGCATTGATAACTTCCTTCTTTCAACATTTTAAAGATATCTCTTCATTTTCTCCTTGTTGGAAAGCTTTTGAGAAGAATTCTATGATTTTTATCTTTATACTTTTATAGTGTAATGGGGTTATTTCTCTTGCTGCTTTAAAAATGTTCTAATTATCTTTGACTTTCTGCATTCTGCTTATGCTATTTCAAGGAGAATTATTTGTTCATTTTGCATCTGTTGCATCTATCTATATTTTATTTTGGTATTTTCTGTGCATCTTGGATCTGTGGATTGTTGTCATTCATTAATTTTCTCCCATCCGATACTAACCAGGACCGACCCTGCTTAGCTTCTGAGATCCAACAAGATCGGGCACGTTCAGGGTGGTATGGCCGTAGACTAATTTTCTAAAGCTCTTTCTCGATTGTTACCATTTCAAATATTTCTGCTTCCATATATATTTTTCTCTTTTTTGCCATATTATTTATAAGTATATATATCATTAGATATTGGTGCTTTGCTCAATTTTTAAATTGAAATTATTACTGAGATGATTGTAAATTAGGATGTCCCATATATCACTTAGTTAATTTCCCAAGTAGTAATATCTCATAAACATTTTGTGTTATATTTCAGCCAAAATATTGGTATATAATCCACTTATCATGTTCAGTATTGTTCAGTTTTACTTGTACTTATTATGGGTGTGTGTGTGTCAGTGTATTTAGTTCTATAAAATTTTAGAACATGTATAGATTTGTTTCCCACATCTCAGTTGAGACACAGAAAAACTCCATTACTGCCAGGACCTCTAGTATTCCTCTTTAATAACCAACACATCTCCCTTCCCTCTGCCTTCACCATTAACATTTAACAACCCATAATATGTTCTCCATTTATAAAATATTGTCATTTCAAACGTGTGTAAATGGAATCATGATTCATGTAACCTTTTGGGATCGAGTTTTTTAACTCCTCATAATTCCCTGGAGGTTCAACCAAGTTGTTGGAAATATGAGCAGTTCATTTATTTGTAATAAAATGAGCCGAGTAAAAGAAATTATTACTGAGATGATTGTAAATTAGGATGTCCTAATTTACAATAGTAAATTAGTATTTCATGGTTTGTAGGTACCACAATTTATTTAACCATTCACCTGATGAATTTTCTCTATTTTGGGGCCAGCTATAAAAAATAAAGCTGCTATGAACATTTGTATACAGGTTTGTATGCCAACATGAAAGTTCATTTCTGTAGTGTAAGAAGCCCAGGGGTATAATTGTTGGGTCATATGATACGCCTTGATTTTTAAGAAATTTACAAACTGTTTTCCAAATTGCCTGCACTGTTTTATATTCCCATTAGCATGGTGTGAGTGATCAGTTGGCTGCACCCCCAACAGCATTTTTTATTGTCCTTAACTTTTTAAAATTGTAGACATTATAATAGGTATGTAGTTATATCTCATTGTGCTTTTAATTTGCATTTCCCTGAGAAATAATGATGTTGAATACCTCCTGATGTGCTTATTTTAATCTATATATGTTTATTCAAAGCTTTTGCTTATTTTCTAATTTTGATGTTTATAGATTGTTTTATTTTTTGTTGTTGAGTCTTAATAGTCCTTTATATATTCAAGATATCAGTCCTCCGTCAAATATGTAGTTTGCAAATATTTTTTCTGCCACTCTGTAGCTTTTCTGTTAATCATTTATCAGAATCTTTCATAAATAAAACTTTTTTTTGTTGTTGTTGTTGTTGGTTTTGTTTTTGAGACAGAATTTCATTCTTGTTGCACAGGCTAGAGTGCAATAGCATGATCTCAGCTTGCCGCAACCTCCGCTTCCTGGATTCAAGCAATTCTTGTGCCTCAACCTCTCGAGTACCTGGGATTACCATGTACCATCACACCTGGCTAATTTTGTATATTTAGTAGAGACAGGGTTTCTACATGTTGGTCAGGCTGGTCTCAAACTCCTGACCTCAACTGATCCTCCCTCCTTGGCCTCCCAAAGTGCTGGGATTACAGTTGTGAGCCACTCTGCCTGGCAAGAAAACATTTTTAATTTTGATTAAGTTTCATTTACTAATTGTTTCTTCTGGTATAATAATTAAGAACTATGCCTACCCCTAGATAGGGCTTTGCTATTTTTCCTAAAAAGACTTTACTTGTTTTCCTAAAAGTTTTATAATTTTACATTTTATATTTAAATCCATGGTGATGGCCCATTTTGAGTTTATTTTTCCACAAGTTATCAGACAGGTTCAAATGTCTTTCTTTTCTTTCTTTTTTTTTTTTTTGGCCTATCAATTCTCCATTGTTTCAACACCACTTGTTGAAAAGACTTTTCTTCCTCTATTGAATTGCCTTTGCAGCTTTGTCAAAAATCAGTGGAGCAAATCTCTTTAAGTCTATTCTGGTTCTCTATTCTATTCCATTAATCTGTGTGTCTATCTTTCCATCAATTTCATACTACCTTGCTTATTGTAGCCATATAGTAAGCTTTAAGTAGAGTGATTCTCCCTCTTTTATTCTGCTGCCTCAAGACTGTTTTAGCTATTATTGTGCTGTGACTTTCCAGATAAATTTTACTATATACTTGACTTCATCTACAAAAAACATTGCTAGAATTTTCATGCAAATTGATTGCATTAATCGTATTGATCAATGTTGGGGCAATTGTATGTTTACTATATTGACTTGTCCAATTCATGAAAGTTGTAGGTCTCCCTATATATTTAGATCTTCCTTGAAATTTTTTATCAGCAGCTTTTAATATTCAGAACATAGACCTGTATATCTTGTTAAGTTTATATTAGTATTTCATTCTCTTTGGAGAGATATTAAATGGTGTTATGTCTATAATTGCAGTTTCCAGATGCTTATATCTAGTAGATAAACATGTTACTGATTTTTGTGTGTTAGCCTTCTATCCTGCAACCTTGCTGAAGCCACCTCTCAAACAGTCCTGAGAAATGTTCTGCAGAGACCATCATGTCATATACAAAAATACTCCTTTCTTTCTTCCCAATCTGTGTGTTTATTTGTTTTTCTTGCTTGAGTACACTAGTTATAACATTAAGAACTAGGTTGAGTGCTCGCTTCGGCAGCACATATACTAAAATTGGAACGATACAGAGAAGATTAGCATGGCCCCTGCGCAAGGATGACACACAAATTTGTGAAGCGTTCCATATTTAAAAAAGAAAAAAAAAAAAAAGAACTAGGTTGAATAAAAGGGGTGAAAGTAGACGTACTTATCTTTTTCTCAGTATCAGGGGAACCCATTCAGTCTTTCACCATTAAGTACGACTGCTTTAGGGTTTAATATAATGCTATTTTTGCATCAATTGATAGGATTGTGTTTGTTGATTTTTCTCTAGCTTTATGTAGTGAGTAGTATTGAAATCCCTAAAATAAATTCCACTTTGTTATGGTGTATTACTGTTTTCACAAATTGTTGGGTTTGGTTTTTTAATAGTTTTGAATATTTTTGCATCTAAATTCATGAGGAATATTAGTCTGTAGTTTTGTTTCTTTATTCGGACTGCCATTGCCTGGTTTTTTTGTTGAGATAATATTGACTTCACACAATGAGTTGAAAAGTATTTCCCTACCTTTCATATTCTGGAATAGATTGTGTAGAATTACTGCTAGTTCTTTAAGTGTCCGATACTTTTCCTGGTGAAACCATCTGATCTGAAGTTTTTTCTTTTCTTTTTTTCTTTTTTTGGACACAGTCTTGCTCTGCTGTCTAAGCAGTAATTCTAGCTGCTGTGGAGGCTGAGGCATGAAAATCACTGGAGCTCAGGAGACTGAGATTGCAGTTATCCGAGATCCTGCCACTGCACTCCAGCCTGGACAGCAGAGCGACTGTGTTCAAAAAAAGAATTCAAATAAACACAGAATAACAAAATACACTAAGGAATGAATCTCATAAGATATATGCAAACCATATTTGAAAAAAGTAAAATTTTTGTAAATGACATGAAATGAAACTTAAACAGGGAGATACCTCAAGTTTGTGAATTACAACAACCAATATGATAACATTATTAATTTTTCAAAATTAATCTATAACGTCAATATAAGCAGAGTCACCGAGGCAACGAGATTTTAAAATATATTTAAGAAACTGATTCTTAAATTTGTGTGGAAGTCAAAATGGGTCAGAAATAGCCCAATAAATTGTGAAGAAAGAAAAGACAAAATATATTTTTAAAATATATAAAAATGCAGTGTGAAATATAAAGCATTTAGGATGGTGTTAAATGGGCCCTAAAGATATCTTAGATTCACAAAATACGATAATTCACAAGTAGGTCCATGTATAAAGTCAAACTTAGATTATAACTGAGGCAGAATTTTCAATCAATGACAAAATACTCATTTATTCACTAAATTGAAGGAAATTGAGTTAGATTCATACTTCTTACTATTGATACTCAAAACAAATTCCAGCTGGAGATAAATTCTAACCAAACCACACAGGTACTATTAGAAAGCACAGGATAGTGTTCTTAGGATTATTTGGAGAGGAAGGCTTTCTAATATAATGCACAACATGAACAATCTATAAAGAAGCACATGGATCAATTGAATGAAAATTATATTTCCTATAGCATAAAATAATAGTAAACAATGACAAAAGTTAGTGTATAGATCTGAAAAAGTACTTGCAACATGTAAGGGTTAATATCGATAATGCAAAAATTCCTAGAAGGTAAAAAAAAAACAAATACCCTAGGAGATGTAAGGACAAAAGATGTGTAGGTGGGCAATTCACAAAAGAAATGCAAATAGGCAATATTCATATAAGCCTGTTGCTTAGGTCTTTTTATTTTTTCTTTTAGCTATAATCAGCTGGGTGTCATTTTACCCTCCACTAAATTTGTCTGACTTCTGCTGGGGCTCATCACATGGCTGACTGCCATTCTTGGGTGACTGACATGACTAGGACAGTTCTCTTGCATCTACCAGTCGACTAGTTTGTTTTGCCTTCATAGCACAGCAGGAGTACAAGAGAAAAATGGGAGGCACTCAGATCTCCTAAGGCCTAGGCTTGTAAGTGGCACACAATGTCATACTGTTGGCCGCATTAAGTCATGTGGCCAGCACAGCGGCAAGGGTGGGAAAAGAGAATCACCTTTTGATGGAAGCTGAAAACAAACATTAAATAGGCTGTACATACAGGGAGAGATGAAACATTAGAAATATTTCTACAATCAATCTACAACACATAATTTGTGTAAAACTGAGCAATTTTGTTGTCCATTAGGATGAGTAAATAAAAAGCCAATCCTAGAGAAGTAGCTTAACCCTGAAGAAATTGAAGATCACAAGGGAAACACTAAAAATAAAAAAGAAAATAAACACTAATTTTTCTTATTGCCTGCTTTGAATGAGGTACAGTGTGTCCTTGACACATTTGATTTATTGGATCATGAGGTTCTCACTATGACCACCCCCCAAGAGAAGATATTATATCTATTACTTTTCAAATGAAGAAACTTAAATAAGAGTTTTAACTGTTTCTCAATGTCACATCGTTAATGAGTGGTTGAACCACAATTCTAATTCAACTCAGAAACTCATGTTCGTTAATTGACCACACTGCTGCTGAGGGCTGTGCTTCTCTCTTCCTGGTTGTTTACCTAATTCCCCAACAGAGCAATAAGTCTTAGGAGGCAGAGATCTTGCATCCTTTTATAATCATCTGTCACCTCTAGAAGAATGATGCTACTGGTTTAAAAGTACAAGTATGTTCAAATGTATTATTATTATTATTATTATTTTATTTTTTTATGTTTGAGATGGAGTTTCACTTTTGTAGCCCAGGCTAGAGTGCAATGGCACAATCCTGGCTCCCTGCAACCTCTGCCTCCTGTGTTCAAGCGATTCTCATGCCTCAGCCTCCTGAGTAGCTAGGATAATAGGCACCCACCATCACACCTGGCTAATTTTTCTATTTTTAGTAGAGACATGGTTTTACCGTGTTGGCCAGGCTGGTCTTGAATGCCTCACCTCAGGTAATCCACCCACCTTGGCCTCCCAAGGTCTTGGTATTACAGGTGTGAGCCACCGCACCCAGCCCAAATGTATTATTATTTAAAAACAAAAATAAAATCAGAAAACCTCTCAATTCATTGGATTCTGAATAACAAATAGGAAAGCATGTATGAATGGCTCTTTAAAAAAAGAGCCATTATTTGTTTAAGAAAAGAAATGTTCTTGGCATCAGCAAGGACACAATAACAATATTTCCATCCTTATGATGCCAAAGCTCATTAACTGTGCTATAATTTATACGGATAGAAAGCAAAGTTAGTAACAGTGAGTGGTGGGGGTTACAGTCTTTCACTGTAGTTCCAAACTGAATAATTCAGTAATAAGGTAGTAAATTAAAAAATATGTTTCCATCAAGTTATCCTATTCGCAAAAGATAGATCTTTCCAGTGTGGTCCTCAGGAGGATGAGTTGGCTGCAGGGAATCTCAGCTACTCCTGCTTTTTCTCCCTTTTGTTCAGGAGGCAGAAACAAATCTTCCCAAATGAACCCTTTAAATATGAAACGATCACCAGAGGCTAATTGAAACAACAGACAATTGAAACAAATTATGCATTCTTCCCTTAGATAAGAGACTTAAAATATAAATCCTTCAAGACTAGAAAGTATAAAATAAATTGAAATGCAATTAAGTGTCAGAATTAATGATATTTCCAAGTAATTTCTTGTGTAATCTCTTGAAATGCTTTGAGGTTTTGGAAATTCTGGATTTATCTTAATTAAATGTATCTAATTTTTTTATTTTTTTAACATGGACCTTATATCAGCTTCTCAATGTCTACCTGAAAACGCAAAATGCAAGCCTTTCTTTTTCTCTGCTTTTTTCCCCCTCAACCCATTTTTTTTTTTAACTAGCATTTGGTTTAGCAGTAGGGAGGACAGCATGACTTGCTTCGCGTTATGCTAAATCATTTGGTTTAGCAGTAGCCTGGACAGCATGCCTTGCTTCAAATCATCAAGTCAGTTCTGTCTTTCTTGGCTATTATTATGTGAAATGTATTGAAACAGGCAATTATATCGAGTATCATGCTGGAATTTGTATAATGTTCACAATTTGCTGGTGCCATCACCTCCAAGAGCTGAAGAACTGCTGCTGTTAATGAATTGTTGATTTTCAATGGATATTGACATGATTTGTTTGGTTGCCTCTTTGTTCCATCAGATAAATCTGTGAGTGGCTAACATGACTGATTCATCTAAGGTCAAGGACCTGTGATAGGACCTAGTGAGGGTCATTGTGCATTTGCCCCCTGATCTATTCAGCAGGGCTTGATAATTCTCTAAAACATGTAGATACTGGATAAATAAAGAAATTTTCTTATTTCTTGAAAAATAATTGGAGTTGAGTGGCAGAAAATGCCAATGTCTTCTAAACAAATCAAACTTTATGTTTCTTTCATAAAATCTTGTTTTAGATAGGACATATACTTTGAGACAAAAGATACTAACGTATGCAGATGCCAAAAGCTCAGTGGAACAATTTAACATATAAAAGGAAGATATATCATCTACCTTCAAGTCATTGTCAATATTTTAATAACACAAAAAACTGTTTATAAAACAACAATTTTTAAAAAACGAAAATGATACAGTACCCATCTTCCTAGACTTCAAGGAAATTCAATCAACGTATTTCTTTGAGGAGGGCTGAGATGTATCATTTGATTTGGTTTTATGTTTTATAAATTCAAAAGAGAGTCTCTGATTCTATTTCTACTTAATAGGAATATAATTATCTAAAAATACTAGAGACAAAGAAACATGTCCTACGAAAACCAAAACTTCAGGACTAGAAGCAAAGAATATAGACTACCAGACCAGGACTCAAGGAAATTCTTAAATTTCCAATCCAGTATTAGGCAAGAGTTCCTTTGAGATAAAAGCTGTGATTTCATACAAGCTAGTGTCATTTCATTCTACGTGTAAATCCACCAAGTTAATGTCATAATAAAGCTGTACAACTTCAAAGGAATTACATAAATAAGCAGCATTACCGAGAAATGTACTTCCTTGTACATTAGTCAAGATCAAGTCCTGTGGTTGGAAAAATCAGTTATTTTCTGTTATAAAACTTGGATTACATTTTTAAAAAATCTTACTGTTAGGAAATGTCTGAGTGGGCCTGTCTGACTTGTTGATCATATATTAAACCATCATGACTACCTTGTATATGTTGTTTATACTAGATTATACATTCCAGAAAAAGCATATCATTGTAAGTTGAAATTCTAGGCCACCCTGGAAATATTTAAAGAAAATTGATCTTTTCTTAATGTCCCATGAGCATATCTCATCTCATGTTCTTCATCTCCTCAGCGCCTGCCTCTTTTCCCCACCAGCATTGCATACTGTGATACAGGCAATACCTAAGCAAGCTTTAGCTGTAGCATATAAAAATCTTTCTGTTGATATCCAAGTAGGATTCGAAGTTTAGTTAACACTCTTTTACCCATTTTCAATTTCCTGTTTGTAATAATGTAGGGTTTTATATGTATATTATGTTTATTTATATCAAATTTATTAAAAATTATGTTTTATATTTACTGGGGTAAAGTACAGAGAGACATTTGATTCCACTTCTCATACATCTTAAAGTATTTCAAAGTAAAAATGGAAACAGTCTATTGTACGCACTGTTAGGTGTGTTCATATGATATTAAATCATTAAATTAATAAAAACAAAATGTAATTATTTCCTTATTCATACAAATTTCTTTTTGTGATGGGTCACATTCAAATTTTGAAATATTCTCATCAATAAATAAATGAAAAATCTATAGACCCATGTCTATTCTGATAACAAAAATAATTAAGCTCCAAAAATATTATCTCAGTCAATCAAAAAAATCAGATAATGTATTTCTACTCTAAGTCACTTTATCCTGACCGAAACAGGACAGTTCTGTTCTAATCTGCAACTTATTCCTCTTGATTTCAACTTCTAAGATTTTTTTCAGATTCATCAATTTTCTTGACTTTTTCATAGTCTACTTACATCAACTTTGCCTAGAGACCGCCTTTGAACTGCTACTTGTAATTTTTGTCTTTCCTCCCTTATAATCACTGACTCTTTCATAGTAATTTTACAGTTTTCACACTGCAAATTTCTAGAAGATAGAGATTGAGGTTATGTATTTACTTTAGACTAGGTTCCCTAAGATATAGTCCCTGAGACAAGAATTTGAATTTGAAGGGATCTGAAGAAGCACCAGTAGGGGAATGACACCATGAAATAGGGAAAGGCTGAAAGCTGGATAAAGGATATACAGCTCAATCTCTCTGTGAGGGGAGCAATGCAGAATATACCTCAGAGCTACTTATCGGGAGAAAAAACCAGGATATTTATTTTTAAAGTTCATCCAGCACTGGTGAGGGCTGCTCCTGAGGAAAGAGAAACTACTAGCAGTCCAGAGTGGATGAAATGGAAGAAGGATGTCAAGAAGAGTTGTTCATGTTCTTGCAGTAAGCTGCTGTCAGCAAATATGTGACTAGTGAGGGCTGAGGGGAAAAAGGCTGGTGTATTAGTCTGTTCTCATGATGCTAACAAAGATATACCTGAGACTGGGTAATTCATAAAGGAAAAAAGTTTAATTGACTCAGTTCCACACAGCTGGGGAGGCCTCACAATCATGGTGGAAGACAGATGAGGAAGAAAATCACGTCTTACATGGTGGCAGGCAAGGGAGTTTGCACATAGGAACTCACCTCTGGAAAACCATCTTTTTTCTCTTGAGACTTATTCACTATCACAAGAATGGCAGGAGAAAACCTGCCCCCATGATTCAATTACTTCCCTCCAGGACTTTCCCATGATGCATGTGGACTATTGGAGCTGTAATTCAGGATGAGATTTGGTTGGACACACAGCAAAATCACATCAGCAGGTCAACAACAGTGTTTGCTATGACATTATTTTGTTCACTACTGTCTAACACAATGCATGATATAATAGGCAAGACAAAATTACTTACATGATTAGATCAAATAGTAATCTTTATATAAATGTGGCTTAGAAACCAATGGAATAAATAAACCCCTAGGCATACCTGGATAAAACAGACTTATAACATTGGCCATGATCATTAGTAGATACAGTTCATGTCTCCAAAATAGTAAAGTTCGTAAACATTTCCCAATATGGATGGATTCAAGGTGTTTTTAAGCATGGAGCTCAAAAAGAACATTTTAGTTAACATAGCTCTTTTCAACCTCAACAATATTGCTTTTAATCATATCTATTTTTGCCTCCAGTTTTATATTGAAATGTGGTGTTGTCAAAGAGCTGTGATGATAGATTATTACTTTCTTACAGGTAGGAATTGCATCTTATTCTCTAACAACTGTTTTGGACATACTATCTGTTCAAATAAATGTGCTTCAAAATCATTTGTTATTAGATCTGGTTATGTTTGGCTTCAATCAAATAGAAAGTAGACATATCAGTCAAAAATGCACAGGAAAAATAACAGTGAAAAATGCTATATTCTCTTTCCACTCTTTTTATTCCATGATTATTTTTTCCTCAGCCAACTCATGTCCAAATACCAAAAAACCTTTGCTTCTGGTATATATGTATCTAACTTGAAGTTTTTATTACTTCACAAAAGCTCCTTCTGTTTCTGACCAAATTAAAAAAAGGACTTGTAGGAGAATAGGAAGCTGATGTGCAACTTAAAAAGAGAGTGCTAATTCATACCACCTGGGCAGTATAACATAGTCAAACTAATCAGACCCCCAAAAGAAGTCAGCTCTATTGCCCATGATCTGAGATTGGTTCATGTCATACCACATTAGGGTCAGTGGGCAGGGAAGAAGGGACATGGATGTTGTGATGAGTGGTCCTGTGTTCTACACTGCCACTTCGTTTCCTGATCTCTAAGTGTTATTTTCTTTATCTGATATGATTTGGTTTTGTGCCCCTTCCATAATCCACGTGCTGTGGGAGGGACCTGGTGGGACGTGATTGAATTGTGGCAGCAGGTCTTTCCCATGCTGTTCTAGTGATAGTGAATGGGTCTCATGAGATCTGATGGTGTTAAAAACAGAAGTTTCTCTACATAAGCTCTCCCTTTGCCTGCTGCCATCCATATAAGATGTGACTTACTCCTCCTTGCCTTTCACCACTATTGTGAGGCCTCCCCAGCCATGTGGAACTGTAAGTTCATTAAATTTCTGTCTTTTTAAAAATGCCCAGTCTCAGGTATGTCTTTATCTGCAGCATGAAAATGAACTGAAACAGTAAATGGGTACAAGTAGAATGGGATGCTGCTAAAAGGATACCTGAAAATGTGAAATTGACTGTGGAACGGGGTAACAGACAGAGGCTGGAACTATTTGAAGGGCTCAGAAGAAGACAGGAAAATGTGGGAAAGTTTTAAAGTTTCTAGAGACTTGTTGAATGGCTTTGACAAAAATGCTGATAATGATACAAACAGTAAGGTCCAGGCTGAGATGGTTTCAGATGGAGACCACCTCATTTTGCCAAAATGAATGAGCTTGAAATGCATTTTGTTAGGTACATCATGTTAGAGGTGTAGCTATGCCTTTTTATTGTCTTTGTTTGGAGATTGAAGAGATGTGTTTTCTGTGCATCTGCATTTGTGACGGGTAAAATTTCTTGAAATCTCATCTCTTTCAGCAACTCCATATGTAGTCATGACCTACCTTGGTTCAGATCCAACCTGTCAAAAGACCCAGGTTATTCACCACGTTGTTTCAGATGACTGCAGTTATAAAGCTGGGTGCACATAATTACCAATCATGGTGGTATCTGTTTGTAGATTTTTCTTTTTGACCTATTTTTTTATGAATATGGTTCACTGCTCATAAATGTTATACATGTGTTGTCAATAGTATACCTGAGTGTTTATGCTTGCAAAACCATGCTTGTTATTTTTGCCTATTTTATTGTTAAAGTAGCCTATAAAGTGTTGTCCTGCTTTTATAAGTTTCTCAAATTTTCTTTGAAATTGTAAATAGATGCATTTTAAAGAAATTTTTAAAATATTTTTTTCTGGAATTATATTTTGAGGATTTTGATCTTTTGGGATTTCAGCGTTCCGGGTTATGGTCTTTGGGATTGTGCCTTTTGGGATTCTGATCAAACCCATTGCTGGCACAACTCCATTTTGATTCATTTGACTCTCAATCCCTGTGACCCACAGTTCAACTAAAGGTCATGTTTTATGTTTTCATATCCTACATTCTGTAGAAAAATATTCTCAGGTCATTTCTGATAAATATTTATGACTATTCAATTAAGGCACTCAACTGATTGGATGAGGTCCACCCACATTATGGAGGGTGACATGTTTTACTGAATGTCTGCTGATTTAAATGTTAATCCCATCTAAAAATAATGTGGCTACATCTAGATTGGTGAATCTGATCTCACTTTTACCTTACACCCAATTAGTTGTTCTCTGCTCCATGTCATTGTAAGATCAGAAATCAATCCTTTTTCTGTGAATTCTCGCTGCAAAAACTCCCTAAGCAAGACATTTTGGGTCTTGCAGATTTGACTCAGGATACATGGTATTGGAGAGATAGTCCATTACAGTTTGACTTGCTCCTTTCCCCCTCTAAATACTTTACACCTTTTCATTTTCCAATGATCTACCTTCAGCCTTCCCAGAAGATACAATTCTCAAATTTTATTATGCAGATCAGCTTAGATTCGTACCATCCATGGCCTCAGGCCTTCCTTGAATATTCAAGATTCATTAAGAAGCTCTGAAAAACCATGAATCCCTCTCTCCAACTTGAGAGAGGTGAATTCAAGTTTTATGGAGCTTAAAGCTTATAGGGTTTTATGGGTCTTCTTTAAGAAAAATAGTTTTAGAAATATCACTTCTGAAAATTTGTAAAAGCGGGAATATGCGAACACACTGTTAGATCCCTTTTTCAAAGACCTTAGAAAGACCCAGGCAAATGAGGGGCCCTGAAGCTTGAATTTCTTTTACTTCATCATAAATCCTTCTTTATCCAAGTCCCACTTTTAGTTGAATAGAATAACTGGCAGAGGATTTGAAATCTCCAGCTGGTCCTTATTCTTCCTTTAATAGTCTTTGAAAGTAAGGAGAGGTTAGTAGCATATTTATTTCCCCTGTGATATGAATTGTTATACATCCCATGAAAAGCAAAAGCCACTATGGTCAACATTGTTTCTAAATTATTATTATGTTTCATTTTCCTTAGACCTCCATCCAGTGACTTCAATATCCTCAAGCATAATAAAACAATTCAAAATCTGTCCTATTTTTTGGCCAACTAGTTGCAAATTCCCCTAAGCATGAAGGTGTACTTTTGATCTCTAAATCAATGCACATATCTGAAAAGGCACAGCCTATGAACATCTGCCCTCTATAGGAACTTTGTAAATATTTTCTTGTAGGAACACGAACATCTGATTTTGTCATGCCACAGACTCTACCTTGCTCCTGGACTTTCACTGCTTTCAAAGATCCTGGGTAAGAATAAAATCTCCTAATGGACAAGAAGTACAGCGTGCTCCTAAGCTGTTGATAAACTATCCTAAAAATTTAGGACGAATATTCTAATGGCCTTACCCTTTGAGGAAAGTGTTAGTAGTGAATCACTCAGCAGTTGATTAAATGTCTTTGACTTCACTTTCACCACTGATCTGCCTTTCTCTCAGTTTACCTGGACCACTAAAATAAAAATGGATATTTCTTCCTTTTATTATCTGCCCCAGGGCTCATTCAGGAGCCTCTGGTAATGTAACTAACATTGCACTGGGTATCAAACACCTCCTGTTTCTGATTCCGCTACTTTCTCCTTGTGAGAACTTGAAATGCCTGCTCCATTTTTAACTAGGTCAAATGTAAATAATAATATTAACTTTGTAGGTCTCAAAGAATTATTATGAGAATCAAACTAGATAATTTATATGAACAATTTTAAATATCATTGCTTTACCCTCAGATGTAGAGTCAATATTTTTTTTCTCATTAATTTATTTTTGAATAGTTGATGCCAGTAGTTATTATAAACTGAAATTAAATAAGATATATTTTAAAAATATCTCACTCTATTTGTTCCCCATACTCCATTTTTATCTCCTATTCATATATATTAGTCAGGGTTCTCCAGAAAAAGAGAATCAGTAGGACATGTACCTGTCTGTCTGCCTCTCTCTATCTATCTATCATCTGTGTGTGTGTGTGTGTGTGTGTGTATATACACACACACACACGTACATATAAATACACACATATATACATATATACACACACATATATATACACGCGCACATATATATACACACATATATATACATATGCACATATATATATACACACACATATATATATACATACACACACACACATATATATAAAATCTATTGATTTTATTTTATATATATAAAATTGCTGGCAAGTGTGAAATTTCAGGACAGCCCAGCAGGCTGGAAATTACAGAAAGAGTTGATGTTGCAACTCAACATTAAATCAAACACAATCTGGAGGCAGAATTCCTTCCTCTTCTGGGAACCTCAGTCTTAAGGCACTCAACTGATTGGATGAGGTCTACCCACATTATGGAGGGTGACATGTTTTACTCAATGTCTGCTGATTTAAATGTTAATCCCATCTAACAAACAATTGTGGGGACATCTAGATTGGTGTTTGAACAAACAATAGGTTTCAAAGCCAAGCTGGGTTGACACATAAAATTATCACACCATATATAATTATTTTTCTAAATAAAACTTTTTACTTTCAAATAGTTTTAGAAAAAAAATGTATAGATAGTACAAAGAGTTTCCATATACCCCACATTTCTATTATTAATATCTTACATTTGTATGGTGTATCTGTAGCAATTAACAAGCCACTGTTGACACATCATTACTTTTCAGTGAGGTCTGTGCTTAATTCAGATTTCCTTAGTTTTATCTATGTCCTTTTTCTGTTACAGGATTCCATACCAGATCCCACTTTGAGTTTAGTCATTATGTCATCTTAGGCTCCTCTTGGCTGTGAATTTCTTAGAATTTTCTTGTTTTATGACCCTGACAGTTTTAAGACATACTGGCCAGGGATTTGGGGAATATACTCAATTTAAATTTGTTTAATGCTTTTCCTTTGATTAAATGGGTTTATTGACTTTGGGGACAAAGATCACAGAGATGAAGTGTGATTCTCAGCATATCATATCAAGGATACATATTTACCATATGACTTACCATGGTCAATATTAATCTTGATCAACCAGCTAAAGTAGTCCCTAAATTTTTTTTGATGTTTTTCTTGTATCCTTGGAGACCAATTCTATGAATATAATTGTTGATATACGTAAACATGCATTTTAACATATACATATATGTTTCATGTGTATATATATATATATATGCATGCATGTATTTTGCTTAATATATAATGGAGATTATGTTATACAATCATATTCAGAAAGGTGACACCATTCCCAAGAGTTGCATGACGTTTCATTATGTAGATGAACTACTTTTTAAAACTAGTCTATACTGAAAGACATTAGTTTGTGATAAGGTTTGGCTCTGTGTCCCCACCCAAATTTCATCTTGAATTGTAGTCCCCACAATTCCCACATGTTGAGGGCAAAACCTGATGGGAGGTGATTGGATCATGGGACAGTTTCCCCCATGCTGTTTTCATGATAGTGAGTTCTTGTGAGATCTGGATTTTGATAAGCATGGGACACTTCCCTCTTTGTGCACTTCTCTCTTGCTTTCTGCCATGTAAGACATGCCTTTGCTTCTCCTTCACCTTCTGCCATAATTGTATGTTTCCTGAGGCTTCCTCAGCCATGCAAAACTGAGTCAATTAAATTTCTTTTCTTTATTAATTACCCAGTCTTGGATATTTCTTTACAGCAGTGTGAAAATGAACTGACACAGCTTGTTTGCTGTTGTTGACTCATAAACAATGATCTAATGTATATCTTTATGTATACTGAGCTTGTAGTAAAGAAAATCTGTAAGATGAATTCTGAGAAATAATTCTGTGTGCATTTTTAATTTGACAGATATTGCAGAACTCCCTAAAAGTTACATTTAGATTCTATTTCTAAATTTCTCTTCCTCCATAAATTTGCTAATGCAGTATATTATCAGATTTTTAAAAAGTCATTTTTGACTTAGTAGGAGAAAGTGAAGTATTTTATTGTAGTTAACGTTTGCAGTTCCAATGAATATCTTTCTATGCATTTAAGACATTTGCACTTTTTATAAGACATATCATGATCTTTTGCTCATTTTTCAGTTCAATTGTTGATAAGTTTCTCATAAGTTGAACATCAGCTCCTTACAATGCAATTTGTAAATATTCTCTAATGTAGCTAATGCCTTGCTTTTTAAGATCTGTTTTTAAATTCTATGGAGACTTTCTATGTATGGAGATTTTTTTACATATAAGTTTGTAAGATTTTTCTTTTATATCTTCTACATTTTACATTACACTTTGAATAGTCTTTGAAAGTTCTCTCTTAATTTTTTTAGTAGTGAAAACTTTCATCTGATCAGAACTTGTTTTGGAGTAAGAAATGGGAAGGGATGTGTTTCTCACCATAGACAGCTACTTAATTGTCTATTGACGTTCCATCATTTCCCAATTGACATGCAATGTCAAATTTGTTATATTATTGATCTTTTTTTTTTTTTTTTGAGACAGAGTCTTGCTCTGTCACCAGGCTACAGTGCAGTGGCACAATCTCGGCTCACTGCAACTTCCACCTCCTGGGTTCAAGCGATTCTTCCTCCTCAGCCTCCCGAGTAGCTGGGACCACAGGTGCGTGTCACAATGGCCGGCTAATTTTTTTTGTATTTTTAGTAGAGATGGGATTTCACCATGTTGGCCAGGATGGTCTTGATCTCTTGACCTCATGATCCGCCTGCCTCGGCCTCCCAAAGTGCTGGAATTACATATTATTTTTGACTACATTATGTTTCATTGAGTCTTTACTGGACAGTTTTAATTTATTGTAGGTATATAATATGCTCTTTTGGGACTATTTCCCATATAGTTTTAAATATTTTAGAATTCTCCAGAACATAGTTATTTTTTACAATGTGTTTTACAATCAGTGTAGCTCTAAAAAAATAAAATTATGATAATGTTCCTTTCATTTATACAAATTTTTTCTTTTGTGTATCATTTCTTCATGTCATCTTCATGTATTCTGTATTTTTATTGCTATATAAATAAAACCTTTTCTTCTATGAGATTTTCTTCAACTGTTTGCTGTTCCTAAATAGAAACTCCTCCAAATTTTACATAAAATATATAACCCTGCAGATAAGTTTCAGATTTACTTATCAATTATAATAGTTTGACAAAATCACTTAGTGTCTTTTTCCATTTTCCTAAGTTACTTTTCAAAATACTATTCATTCTCCTCAAGCTGCTGAGCCCACCTTTCTACAATATTTTAGTCCATCCTATACATTCTCTGTTTTGTTTTAATTTCCTATTTATTTGGTGTTTCTCAGTTATCTTTAAAGTTCCCACTTTTTGGTTATCTCTACTTGACATACACAATCCCTTTGAGACCCATCCATTCCTCATATCCATCTTGCAAATTCCTACTAACCTTTAAAGAACAATTTAAATTTAATTTCTTTTCTGTTGCCTTTCCTAACCCTGGATCCAGACAGAGTTAGAGCACATGGCTCATTGCTTCATTCTAGTGTATATCACATGCATTTAGTTGTCTGTCTTGTTAGATGCACATCCAGCAACAATTTAGTGATTTCTTCATATGACAAGCTGAACAAACATTGGCTGGGTTAAAGTTGAACATTAATTTAACAAATACTTTTTATTGTTACAAAAATCCTGCAATATTTAATTTTTGCTATATATCTAGAAATTATGACATGACTGTTAAGTACTTATTCTGAACCTCTTGCAACTCTGCAGATTGAAAAAAAAATGTGCTCTTAGGTTTAAAATAAGTCAACAACAGATTACTAACAACTGTAGAATATCTTGAAGCTAACTTATATTTTGAGTTGGAGTTTCCCTCTTGTAGCCCAGGCTGGAGTGCAATGGTGCCATCTCAGTTCACTGCAACCTCTGCCTCCCAGGTAACTGGAATTACAGGCATGCGCCACCAAGCCTCGCTAATTTTTTGTATTTTTAGTAGAGATGGGGTTTCTCCATGTTGGTCAGGCTGGTCTTGAAATCCTGACCTCAAGTGATCTGCCGGCCTCAACCTCCCATAGTACTGGGGTTACAGGTGTGAGCCACATTGCCCGGCTGAAGCTAACCTTTATTTAAAAAGAAAGATACTTATCCTTGATTATTGCCCGCTGTAGAAGATAGAGATTTTTGTGTGCAAAGACATTTGCTTTTTATAGAAAAAATAATTTCACTTACATGGTTAAAAAACAAAATCAAAGCTAGAATGTATATTTACAGTTATTGCCTCAAACCTCAATCAAAAGAAACAGAGTTTTTTGTTTTGTAATTTTAGGGCTAAGGTGTATGGCAAATCAAATAAATGTTTGATCATTCCATTTGCTTACACCGAATACATGAGGTCCTTTGATGTTTAGTACATAAGCTAACAGATTTGCCAATCATGGAAGCACACGGGTCAGATAAAAGCTAAAGCATCAAATAGAATCTTAAATTTACTTTTAAAATTGATATTACTTTCAGGAATTCACATTCATAAAAAACACACACGGTGCCTCTCTTAATTTGTTTCAAATTATATTCAGCTTTATAATACATCGCTAAAAAGCAAGCTTGTTTTATTTCCAGACTATCATCCAAAATAAGATTCACCTGTGGCCTTTTAAAAATGCATATCTGGTACAGGTGCCGTGGCTCGTGCCTGTAATCCCAGCACTGTGGGAGGCCGAGGTGGGTGGATCACAAGGTTAAGAGTTCAAGACCAGCATGGCCAAGATGGTGAAACCCTGTCTTTACTAAAAACACAAAAATGAGCCGGGCATGGTGGCAGGTGCCTGTAATTCCAGCTACTCTTGAGGTTAAGGCAGGAGAATCGCTTGAACCTGGTTGATGGAGGTTGCAATGAGCCAAGATTGCACCACTGCACTCCAGCCTGAGTGACAGAGTGAGACTCCATCTCAAAAAAAAAAAAAAAAGCATGTCTGAATGAGTGCTTCATCTGAAACCTAGCCAATCAGACTTTCTAAAGGAGTGAGTGTGTTCTACACCTTTTGAAAAGTGTTCAGCTGATTTTTGTTTTCAAAGTTTGAACCACAATGCCCTAGAGGTGTCCCATCACCCATGGCAAACATTGGCAAATTGTTTCTTTAACATTTGGTAATCACAATTGACCTTTGATATGGAGGTTTATCACTATATTCTATTTAAGGCTAATGTTATCCAGGAATCCCCAGTTACAGAACCTTTACTTCGTTAAAATTACCATGAAAAAGTTTGAGTATCAAGCAGGAAGTTTGAATATCAGTCTCGAGGTCAAAGAAATAACATTAATTACAAAAATATCTACCAGTATTTGAGCTCATACTTAAAGCCACGTTTACATTTCCAATAACCTGATTATTAGCTAGTAGTATCTGTATGTTTAACATGAAGAAGCGATGCAAGATGACTAATGTCATATAGCTATTAAGAGGTTGTGCTGAGATTTGAACCAGAAGATTTTACCTCCAAAATCTACATTCTTAACCATCAACTGTCATGTATTAAAGCCAGCCCCAGGGAGATATTAGCTGGGGATATACGATGATTTTATGTTTCTCTTCATATTGATATTGAATCTGTTTTTTGTTTTCTTATTATTTGTACACCTATGGAGGTGATAACAATGATAATGTATTCACTTTGATGATTCAGATACTTAAGGAGAAAATAGAAAGACCCTTATGCTAGATCATCCAGTTAATTGTGTTTATAACAGAGAAGGCTTCTAACAGAGGGAAAGAGGAAGCCCTGAATATATGAATAAAAGTAAGTAGGTGGTAAAAATTTCCAAGTCTGATACAGCAGTCAGAAATCACTCCTATCGCTTTTGTTGTTATGGTTGTTAATGTATGTGTTTCTTTACTTGTGGGTTGAAAATGAATTGAGTGGATGGAATTTTTGAGCTTCTCGTGGGTATACTAGATGTAGTGATCTTTTTTCTCTTCGATACTATAAAAAGAAGGATAAAATGATAGCACACATGTGCACAAAATCAGTCACTAGCTTCATTGAAAATGCAGTTTATTCTGTTTTCATAAGAGATGCCACTATTTTAGCAGCTCTTCTTATGCTTAAAAATGCACACAATAATTTCTAAACAATACAACTTAAATATTTTTACATAAAATTGGAACATTTTCCTTGTGGCTCTGTTAATTAAACATCCCGTCAGAAACAAGTGGTAATCTATAAAGGTAAGAAACCTCATCTGCAGTGGAGGAACAGACACACTGAATAGAGTATGTGATTCTTCACAAAACACCCCATGCTGCTTACATCACAGTCAGAAATCTTTCATTTTGGTTTTGTATAAATATTCTAAATGGCCAGTACTTGATTTTTTTAAAAAGCCCAATTATTCTTGAATAACAGCTGTGCAAGCTGTGAAGTAAGTAAATTATTCTTTTGAGCTTTTGGTAAAAGTGCAAGATCTTACAGTCAGCACGGAATATATATGGTTTTGTTCGTTGCTATAATATCCATGTGCTCTGGTCCATTTTAAGCAATGTTAAAAATGTGGTTATATTCCAAATTGGCTTTATGTGTTTTTCTCTTCAGCACGCATGTAAAATGAGCCCCTTATTTAGTGGAAATCTTCTTGCATTCTGTGATTTAGCTCAAGAAAAATAAAGAGCTTATCTATCATTGAAAGTTGGCGTATTGAGGGTAGATGAAAGGCCGGCTGGCTCCAATTTTACCACATGCATCATTAAAATATTCGCTAGCTACAGAAACTTTTCCAGCAATCCTCAACTACTGGTTCACATACTGATCTAATATGTTAAAACCGTTCATGGCTGGAGTTGTCAAAGCCCTCCGCAGACATATGCAATGCACACCAAGGATTACATCACCTGCCACTGAAGGGCAGCCACCTCCCTGATGAGACACAGACAACTGTGCATTTAATGGGGCATAGCATTTACATGAAGTAGGTATGTTTTTCAGTCTCAGAACTCAGGAAAGAAACTCAAGTTTAGAATAAATTTAAGCAACAAAATGAAATTGTTAGGATGCTTAAAGTAATACTTTGATTGTTTGTTTAGTAGTGATGATTCTTGGATCATAAAAGTTACAATTTTTTTCCAAAGTGATGTTTAATTAGTTTAAACATGAGAAAAACATGCCAATTTTCCTATAAGAATAAATGCAGGGAGTAAAAAGAGAGTGAGAGGGTAAGAAAGGAGTCTAGAAATTGTATCTCATACATTAATTTCAGCACACATTTTGTATCATTCTCACACAATATAGTAAACCTTTCCTGACTCCACAGTGAGTCAAAGGTGAGAACTATCCAGATATTCTATTAGAAAGCTGAAAACGTGTTCAGGTAGAAAACATGACAACTTTAGTTTACTAATTGTGAGTAACTGTTTTTTGGAGTTATTTTTTTATTCTTCCACGTTTATTGAAATATAAATTGACAAAAATTGCATATGTTTATGGTGTTCAATGTGATGCTTTGATATGTAAACCAAAAATAAAATTAAGAGACCCTCCCTCCCCAACCATCTGAATGGACTCCCTCCTCTAGGCCAGGGCATTCCAAAGTTAACCTGAAAGACTGATTCGGACCATGATGGGAAGCGAGGGGTCAGACATGCCTCATTATTCCCTCCTCCCTCTTGGAATTCAGAAAAAGCCGACCGTGTTTAACATCAATACAGACCTCGTGTCTGATAAGAAATATTTATAATCTATCCTCTCTGAAGCCTGCTATCTTGAGGCTTCATCTGCATAATAAAATTTTGTTTTCCACAACCTGTTATTATAACCCAGACTTTCCTTTCTATTGATAATAACTCTTTCAACCAATTGCCAATCAGAACATTTTAAAATCTACCTATAACCTGGAACCATCTTCTTCAAGTTGTCCTACCTTGACTGAAGCACTGTATATCTTAAATGTATTTGATTAATGTCTTATGTCTCCCTAAAATGTATAAAACCAAGCTGTGCCTCAACTACATTGGTCACATACTCTCAGAGTCTCCTGAAAGCTGTGTTACAGGTCTTGGTCACTCATATTTGGCTCAGAATAAATCTCTTCAAATATTTTAAAGAGTTTTAAAAAGTATTAAAATATTTTAAAGCTCAAAAATTCCCTCCACCTAATTCCTTTCCAACCCACAAGTAAAGAAACATGTACATTAAATACTATAATAACAAAATCTATAGGAGAGATTTCTGACGGCTGTATCACATTTGGAAATTTTTACCACCTATTTACTTTTATACATATAGACAGGGCTTCCCCTTTTACCTGTGTTAGTAACCATCTCTGCTGTAAACATAATTAACTGGATCATCTAGCATACAGATTTTTCTATTTTCTCCTTAAGTATCATCAGGGTGAACCATCGTCATTATTATCAACTGTGTAGACACACAAATAATAATAAGAACAAAAAGCAGAGCCAATATCAGACTGAAGAGAAAAAAATTATCATATATACACAACTAATATTTGACTCTTTAAAATATTTGAAGACATTTATTCTGAGCCATATAGGAGTGACCATTGCACATGGCATATATGACAGATATATGTTTATATTGTGAAATGATTACCACAATCAAGCTAATTACCATATCAACACACAGTTATGACTTTATAGTGTGTGTGATGAGAACATTGAAACTATACCCTCTTATCAATTTTCAAGTATATAATACAGGCTGCACAGTAGATCTCCAGAATTTATTCATTCTATCAAACTGAAACTTTGTACCTTTTGACCAACATCTCATTCCATCACTCACCCTGCATACCTCTGGCAATCACTGTTCTAATCTGCTTCTTTGAGTTTTTCAGATTCCGCATACAGATGAGATCATGCAGGGTTTGTTTCCTTGGGCCTGGCTTACTTTATTTCACTTTGCATTTTCACAAATGACAGGATTTCCTTTTTTTAAAGGCTGACTGGCATTCCATTGTGTACATATACCCATTTTCATTATCCATTCATCAGTCCATGGACAATTATGCTAATTCCATAACCTGGATATCGTGAATAATGCTGCAAAAAAACATGGGAGTGTAGACTTTTTTTTGACATACTCTTCTATGATAAGTAGCTATATGCAAACCTACTTCCAAAGCTCAAAGGAACTGAGAGACCAAATAAAGAGTGTGGCAAGAACAGTTTTTCAGAAAGAAACATTTAATAGGGACTTAAGAACAGAAGCCATATCTTGGGTGGCCACAAGACAGTGGGTTCCTGATCTCCCCCTCCAGAAAATATCCTTTATAAGTTTTTTTTGGTAAATTATGCAGCTAGTTTCATGTCAGACTTTCTCGCATAATTTGTGACCTCTGAGGAGGTTAGATAAGCATTTTCATGAGGGGTTATTTATAGTACAGGCACTTTTTTGTGGAGTTTATTTTTTAGATGTTATCTATGCTATGGACATTGTTTGAAGACCTTGCTGCAACACACCTTGTTATGCAGGAATGATATTGTTTGGCTCTGTGTCCTTACTCAAATCTCATCTCCAATTATAATCCTCTCATGTCATGGGAGGGACCTGGTGGGAAATGATCGGATTATAGAAGCAGTTTCCGCCCATGTTGTTATCATGATAGTGATAATATGAGAGTTCTTATGAGATCTACTGGTTTCAAAAGTGGCAATTTCCTCTGAGCACTATCTCTCTCTCCTGCTGCCTTGTGAAGGAGGTGTCTTCTTCTCCATTACCTTCCACCATGATTTTAAGCTTCCTGAGGCCTTCCCTGCCATGTGGACCTGTGAGTCAATTAAACCTCTTTTCTTTATAAATTACCCAGTCTCATAGAGTATCTTTTTAGCAGTGTAAGAATTAATACAGAAAATTGGTACCAGGAGTGGGGTACTGCTATAAAGATAACCTGAAAATGTGAAAGTGACTTTGGAACTTGGTAACAGGCAGAGGTTGAAATGGTTTGGAGGGCTCATAAGAAGATAAAAAGATGTGGGAAAGTATAGAACTTCATAGAGACTTATTGGGTGGTTTTGACCAAAATCCTGATAGTGTTATGAGCAATGAAGTGCAGGCTGGGGTTGTCTCAGATGGAGATCAGGAACTTATCAGGAACCAGAGTAAGAGTTACTCATGCTGTGCTTTAGCAAAAAGACTGGCAGTATTTGGCCCCAACACTAGAGATCAGTAAAACTTTGAACTTGAGAAAGATGATTTAGGGTATCTAGCATAAAAAATTTCTCAGCAGCACAGCCTTTAAGAGGTGACCTGGCTTATTCTGAAAATGTTCACTTACATTAGTTCACAGAGATGGTTAAACTTATGTTTAACAGGGAAACAAAGAATAAGTGTTTGGAAAATTTACAATCTCACCATGTGGTAGAAAAGGAAAATCCATTTTCTGAGGAGGAATTTAAGCTAGCTGCAGAAATTTCCATAATTAACAAGAAGCTGAATGTTAATATTCAAGACAATGGGCAAAACTTCTCCAGAGCATGTCAGAGACCTTCACAGCTGCCCCTTCTATCACAGGCCTGGAGGTCTAAGAGAGAAAAATGGCTTCCTGTGCCAAGCCTAAGGCACTGCTTCTCTTTGCAGCTTTGGGACTTGGTGTCCTGTGTCCCAGTCACTCCAGTTCTGGCTGTAGCTAAAAGAGGCCAAGGTACAGCTCAGGCCATTGCTTCAGAGGATGCAAGCCCCAAACCTTGGTTTCCATGTGTTATTTTCAGCCAGCAGTTACACAGAAGACACAAATTGAGATTTGGGAACCTCTGCTTAGATTTTAGAAGATGTATAGAAATGCCTGGTTAACCAGGCTGATGCCTTCTGCAGGGGCAGAGTCCTCATGGAGAATATCTGCTAGGTCAATGCAGAAGAAAAATGTGAGGTTGGAGCCCCCACACAGACTTCCCACTGGGACATTGCCTATTGGATCTATGAGAAGAGAGCCACCATCTTCTAGACCCCATAATAATTGATTCACCAATACTTGCATTGTGCACGTGGAAAAGCAGCAGGCATTCAATGACAATCTGTGAAAGAAGCCACAGGGGCTGTACCCTGCAAAGCCATAAAGGCAGATCTGCCCAATGCCATGGGAGCCAACCCCTTGCATCATCATGCACTGGATGTGAGACATCAAGTCAAAGAGATTACTTTGGAGCTTTAAGATTTAAATGTCACGTCATGTTTCAAACTTGCATGGGGTGCTTGACCCCTTTGTTTTAGTCAATTTCTCCCTTTTGGAATAGGAACATTTACCTAACACCTGTACACTCATTGTATCTTGAAAGTAACTAACTTGTTTTTTATTTTGCAGGCTCATAGGTGAAAAGGACTTGCTTTGTCTCATATAAGACTTTGCATTTGGGTTGAGTTAATACTGGAATAAGTTAAGACTTTGGATGACTGTAGAAAAGGCATGATTGGTTTTTAATGTGAAAAGGACATGAGATTTTGGAGGGGACAGGGTCTGAATTATGTGGTTAGGTTCTCTGTCCCCACACAAACCTCATCTCAAATTGTAATCCCCACATATGGAGGTGGCGACCTGGTAGGACGTGATCGGACCCTGGGGGTGGTTCCCTCATGCTACTCTCATAATAGTGAGGGAGTTCTCATGAGATCTAATTGTTTCAAAAGTGGCAGTTTCCCCTGCCCTCTATCTCTCTCCTTCTGCCTTGTGAAGAAGGTCCCTGCTTCCCCTTTGTCTTAAGCCATGTAAGTTTCCTGAGACCTCTCCAGCCATGCAGACCTGTAAGTCAATTAAACCTCTTTTGTTTACTAATTTTGCAGTCTCAGATAGAATATGTATAGCTGTGTAAGAGTCAAACATCAGTCAAGGAGTCAAACATCTTTCATCATGGTAGGTTTGCATCAAGATGGTATCACTCTTGCTATACAATACGCTATTTTCCTGTTCATACTGATTTTATTTCTCTTGGATATTTAACCAATATTAACCAAATGGGATTGCTGGATTATATAATATTTCTATTATTAAGTTTTTCAGAACCTCCATACCATTTTTCATAGTGACTGCACTAAGTTACATTTTCCCACCAACAGTGCACAAGGGTTTCCTTTTTCTACATATTTGCCAAGACTTGTCTCTTGTGTTTTTCATAGTAGCCACCCTGAGAGGTGTGAGGTAATATCTCATTGTGGTTGTAATTTGCATTTATCTAATAATTAGTAATATTGAGCAGTTTTATATACCTTTTGACCATTAGTATGTTTTCTTTTGAAAATGTATTTTTAGATCCTTTGTCTATTTTTTTGATTTTTTTTCTGCTATTCGTATTAAAATTCCTTATGTATTTTGAATATCAACCCCTTATCAGATGTGTCACATGAACATATGTCTTTCTATTGCATAGGTTATCTCTACATTCTGCTGATTGTTTCTTTTTCTGTGAGGAAACATTTTTAGTTTGATTCAACCCCCTTTGTCTCTTTTTCCTTTTGTTGTTTGTAGTTTTGGGATCATCCAAAAAACCTGCTTCAAAGCCAACATCAAGAAGATTTTTCCCATGTTTTCTTCTAGTAGTTTTACAGTTTTGCATCTTATGTTTAAGTTTTTAATGCGTTTTGTGTTAATTTTTGTATCTAGTGTCAGATAAGAATCCAATTTCATTCTTATGCATGTATGGTGATATTTTTCTAGTTTGATCTTAAGATCTCTCTTTGGAGAGTGGCCATAAGTCAAGACAGCTACTTTCTAGGATAGCCCTGATCAAAAGAAGAGTTAGAGTCACCTGTGTTGATTAGGGGAGACCCAGAGAAGGCAGCACAATAAAACATAAAACAGGAATAGTTACAGATTCCAGGAAGAGGAGTGGTGCCCATAAGAGCTAATAGGAAGTCAGGAGATGTCAGTGAACACAACTAGCAAGTATAGAAGGCAGAGACAGAGAAAGAAAGAGAGAGACAGAGACCCAAAGAGAGAGAGAGAGAGGCCCAAATAAAGTTGGGCATTATCCAAGGAGGGTTACCACAGACAGTTCTAATTGTTGAGTTTGGAGCAAGCAGGCATCAGTTCTCTGAAGTCATTCTGACAGAGATATTACCACTGCACCATATCTGTGCAGTCTATGTGGAGTGAGGGGTGAGTGAAGTAGCTTGTATATGGCTGATCATAGGGAGCGCATCACCAGCAGACAGTTGCTTACAGCAAGTATCTATGTCTATCTCCTTAAGGAACCAGAAGGAGGCGACGTAGTGGAAACTGTTAAAGGTAGATAAGCCTTACTTTTGATATGAGAAAGTCCATATTACATTCATAATAGTAACCAATGCAACATAAAATTATAAGGATTCACTAGGATATGAATATCAGCTTTCTCAACACCATTGACTGAAGAGTCTGTTCTTTCTCCATTGTGTGTTCTTGGCTCCTTTATCCAAAATCAAATTCAATAAAAATACAGGGGTTTATTTATGGGCTTTCCTTTCTCTTCCAGTAGTTTGCAGTCTGTTTTTATGCCAGTACCATGCTATTTTGGTTGCTATAGATTTTGCTATGTTTTGAAGTTAGATGGTGTGTTGCCTCCAAGATTTGTTCTTTTGAATGAAAACTGCTTTGGCTATTTGAGTTGGTTGTTGTTGTTGTTATTGTTGTTGGTGTTTGGTTCTATAAGAACTGTCTGTTTTCCATTTCCTTGAAAAATGTCATTAGGATTTTCATAGGGATTGCACTGAATCTGTAGGTCACTTTGGTGTCATGAACATTTGACAACATTGATTCTTCTGATCGATGAATGCAGAATATCTTTTAACTTATTTATTTGTGTCTTCTTAAATTTCTTTCATCAGTGTTTCACAGTTATCAGTATGCAGATCTTTCAGTCCCTCGGTTACATTTATTCCTAAGCATTTGATTCTTTTTGATGCTATCATAAATGAGGTTGGCTTCTTAATTCCTTTTTCAGATAGCTCATTGTTTGTGCACATAATCACAACTAATTTTTGTATGCTGAATTTGTATCTTGCAACTTCACCAAATTTATTTATTAAGTTCTAACAGGCTTTTTTTTGTAGTCTTTAGGTTTTCTAAATATAAGATCATGTCAGTTGAGCTAGTTCATAACAGGGACATGCGTTCCACAGAAAGGCTATGCTTTAGTCGCTGGATCTAGTTTTATTGTTTCTGCCATAGGCACACTTTTTATAAACAGTGTTTTTTATGACCTTTAAGTCAACACTGCTGCCTACTTTGAAGCCAAGCACTATTCTTTAGGGCTATTGTGCAATATGAAGTAGATTTGCATTTGGGCTTTGAGTAGGCTTTTTAACCTCTTTTCTTATTTTCCAAGTGAGAAAAAAGAAAAATTTTTGTAAGATTGTTGTAAAGATTAACACTAATACACATAACCTATGAAATGTGGCTTTGGCACTCTGTGGTCTGCCACTAAGGGAGATATTCTTTGTTTACTCTCAGGGACACTAAGCAAAGATATGATGGTTAATTTATAGGATAAATTTTTTACTTTTCCGAAATTCTCTGAAACTGCCGTTTGATTAGATAGAGCCACTCAAATTACACTGTGTCTGATTTAAATTTTCCCAATTTGCTGAGTATTTGATATAATAAGAATAATATAACTATTAAATAATATAGTGGGTGGAATGATAGGTTTTGGAGTATATAGCAATGCAGAGCAATTTCATATATACAAAAGTGATTTCACAAAGATTTTTACATTTTGCAGTTGGAGATAAATTCTGACATCAAAAATAAGCCTCATGTTCAATTTCTACCTCATTGCTCATTGGCCTACCACAGGCATATTTCCCAAGTTTCCCCTGGAGAAATGAGGCGTAGACCATTGTGATCATTGGCCAAAAAGAATGAATAATGATTCTCGATAACAGACTCTTGAAAGCACAATGGTAAGTCTTAGAAGTACAGAAGAACATTTTGTTTAAATTGTATTTTTCTGTAAGGTACAATTTCCTTTTGCCCTAAGATTTAGAGGTGTGTGAATTTCTTAATGATTTCTATTATAATGACTCAGGAAAAAAAACAAATCAGAAAATTGCCTTTTGTTGATCTGACTGGTTTCTCTACATTTTAAATATATTCCTTTCTTGTTTGACATTATATTTAATTGCTTAACTTTAAAATTATTCTATTTCTTAACAAGTAGTTTATGCATATATGAAATATGAACTTGGATTCTTAAAACATCATTTATTTTTTCTACTGATGAAGTCATTCCAGCTGTGACACTTACCTTTCCAACATTCTCTGTCTCCTTTTCATTTGTTCCTTTTCTCACAAGGAGTAAAATGTTCTCATAATTACTGAAACTATTTCCCCTTATCTGTTTCCCTGCTGAAGTCTCCAAGGAAGATGATTTTACTTATATTCATTCATAGGTGATCAAAACTCTAACTTTCATCTTGGGGCAGGAATCTATTTTTGATCTTAAAAAAGCAAAAAAAAAAAAAAAAACAAGATCTTGGTTACTGGGTAAGGCTGGATCGCACACAAGAAAATCCAAATTTGTGACATCTTGGTTCAGAAAATAGTCGATTGCCGTGTTCTTTATTCCTGTCTTTACTACTCTATGCCTCAGAGGCCCAGCAATTAATTTTGAAGAGTTGTTGAAATTTCACATAATTGTGGTTTCTTTGTCCATCAGTCTTTCCTTTCTTTCTGTCCAGGGACCACTGTGCATTCTCTCTTTCATCATTCTCTGTAGCAACCTGGGGACAAATGACTGATTACATTTTAGCAAGCTGGTTCCTGCATTTCTGGAGCCAGTAAATATGCCGGTTAAGTGACAGACACTCACCACATTTTTTATCTTCATTTTGCTGATGTGAGAGCCCTCTCCATGTGTCCTGTGAATAGTTCAGCATCCTCAGGAGTGAGTCTCATTTCTGTAATGCTTCATATGTCATCCGCCCATTGTCACACACATGGCTCCAATTTTAGTACTTTATTTCTAGTTGGCCCAACAATTTAGTTTATTTTTCCCTGATTGTATCAATTTATTTTAAGTCTCCTATTTCTGTGTTTGGATTTCAACCCCTGTCATTCCCACACCCTTTGGGTGGGTAATCTTGTTTCTCTGTCAAAATATTTGATCTGATTTCTCCCTGTTCTTTTTATCCTCATCTGGGTTTCATCTTAATATTCTTTTTTATTAGCCCTACAAAGTATTTTGAATGCCTCATAAACATCAACAGGCTCTTTTTGAACGAGCCATTTTGAAGTAGGCTTTCAGGTTTTCACATCACAGTAACTCCTTGTAAAAGTTCATAGTCCTTGTAATGTATCCTTGGACTAGGGAGGAGGACTTTGGTCAGTTCGTCAGAGCAGGTTGCCAACAATGGCCACTCTTATATTCTGCTGCAATAAAGATCACCTTTCTCTACATGGATGCTCAATAAAGATCACCCTTCTCTACATGGATGCTCACAAAACAGAGAATGGAGAAAAAAGTAAGAGGGAGACTAATAAAAAGATCCAGAACAACAGCTTGATCTCTCTTTAATAATCTCTGGACTATGTCTTTCAAAACTCTTATCCAGAAATATCTTTGACCCAGAGAAAAGCTTTTTTAAAGTCATAATCCATTCTGGCTTCAAATGTAACTTAAAATTTCTGAATAAAATCGAATTCAATATTCTGTTTTCTTCAGTATAATAAGTAAGAGTAATAGTATTCTACTAACTGCTGCTGCTGATGACAATGGTACTTATACATGTAGGTTTATGGATGAAAACTGTTAAGATAAAAATAAAATAGGATAAAATTGGGATTATTTATTGTGCTCTATGCTCAACTTCATTACTAACTCTCCTCATCCAGAGCATTTATGTATTTTTTAATAAGATAGTATTTTTAAAGCACGCAGATTTATATTTTTATGTCAAATACATCTGGCAAATGTCTTTGTTGTTAGGTATATCATACACTCTTAAATTTAAATAATTTGCTTCCATTTTGGAACATACATAGCTATAATGTATTTTGTGTAATTCAGATTAGAAGATGAATACATCGACTCTATCGCTCCTTTCCTCTCTATCCTCCTGTTTTAAGTTTCATGCACACACATAAAGGCACACACACAGACCCAAGTAAAACTAGTTAGTTGGATAAGCAAAGTCAAAAGTTATGATGCAGAATATTACTCATTTAGCCTCAATCACAACAGACCCAATATACATTTGTTGCTTACTACTTAGACTGTCTACTGTTAATATTTGTTGTGATACTCATAATCATAACACTATTCATTATCAATAATGAGATGTATCCTGTTACATTAAAATTATCTTTCAATGTGTGTAAATGTTGCAGTTTTAGAAACGATCATGTGCCCTGAGAGCAGAGAGTGAAGAATGACCCCTTCTTTTTGGAGAATTCAGGCAAAAAATAAACAAGAGTGTGTAATTCTGTAAAGAACTTGGGCATGGAATCAAATTGACCTCTAAGTCAATCCTTTCAATGTAACATTTATGTAACCTAGGAAAAAATCTCCATCTCTACCTTAATGTTGTAAATGCAACAGCAATTACTATCTCCAAGACATGGGTTGCTTTGAAGATGAGTGATATGATGTAGAATAACCTTCGGAGAAACTTTTGAAACATTATCATTTCTCTCTCTTTCCTGCAAAAAGACTAGGAAGCCAGAAAGCATGTGGTTATGGAAGAACAGTTCTCCCATGGCTGGACCAGGAGGGAGCAGGCCAGGTAGGGTTGACACACGACAATCAAAATTTGGAAAGGGATAGAAAGTTTCATTTCTCAGAAGTCTTACTTGGCATAGTAGAAGTTTGGACTTGGGGATTGAAACCATCTCTAGCCACTCAGTTTATGGTTCACTGACTAAGCTTGACTTTGCTAGTTCAGAAAACTCTTACTCAGAAGGAAGAAGTTGCAAGTAATTGTAATTGCTTTAGGAGCTTCATAGAAATCCATTTATCTGAACAGCTTGCATTCACCAGGGTAAATGGTGCCCTCTCAGAGAACTAGACTCATTCAATAAATGTTTAAGCTTGTACAAATCATTTTGTCTTCTGGATCTACTAACCTTAAAGCATTGTATTATGAACTTCGCTTGATGTCAATCTGACGGTCCACCTTAAACCAACCCTTTGCTCACTCCGCTTTACAAATACTCTTTTCCTTGATCTGTCTTTTTTGAGATACTATGAAGACTATCAAAGTAGTGATCCCTTTTCCTACCATAAGCAAAAAACATGGCTTGTGTTATCATGAAATTAATTTGGTGATTTTTAATGAAAACTATCATTCAATAGACTTCATTTTCAATTGCTTTGAAAATTTGCTGTTTTTGTTATAAATTTGCATGATTTAATGAAATTTGAATTATTAGGAGTGTAAATTTGCCAGTAAGAGAAGAGGAGGAGGAGGGAGCAGGCCAGGTAGGGTTGACACACGACAATCAAAATTTGGAAAGGGATAGAAAGTTTCATTTCTCGGAAGTCTTACTTGGCATAGTAGAAGTTTGGACTTGGGGATTGAAACCATCTCTAGCCACTCAGTTTATGGTTCACTGACTAAGCTTGACTTTGCTAGTTCAGAAAACTCTTACTCAGAAGGAAGAAGTTGAAGAAGAAAGGCAGAAAAATTAAGACAAAACCTATTGAAAGCATCTGGGGAAAAGCCAATACATTGAACCAAAGTCGTGGTAATGCAGGTGGAAAGAAGTGGAAGAGTAGAGGGTCAGCTAATGAAGGATCAACAGGGTTTCTGAAGGGATAAGACTTAGAAAGAAGAAAGTAGTGTTATATGACTCTGAGGTTTTAAATCAGAGATTTGGTGGATCAGTGAACTCATTAACTGTAACAGAGAATGACTATGTAAGAGTCATAGATGAAGGGGGATGAGTAATAAGATTAGTGTTTAATTGCTGAATTTGAAAAGTTTATAGCAGTGGATTTCAACTGGGAGGAATGCTGCCCCTTATCCCCAAAAGGGGGACATTTTTCAATGTTGAGAGACATTTTTGTTTGTTATAACTCAGAGTTCGGTGATCCTGGCATCTAATGAGTCACAAGATAGTGGTTTCCAGGAATGCTGCCAAACATTTCACAATGCACAGGACAGCTCTCGAAACAATGAATTATCCTGCCCAAAATATCAATAGCACCAAGATGGAGGAACCCTAGTCTATAGAGGCAAATGTAGAACAAAACTTATTTGTTAAAACACTTGAATTAATTATGTCCATATCAAAGGATAAATGTAAGAAGTTTATCATAAGCGGTAGAAAAGTGGTGTCAATGATGAAAACATGTTTTCATGAGAGAAGAACAGACTGGTTTTTCTCTCTGGGCATGTGAAGTACTTTTCTTCTTTGTATTCTTATAGTACTTTTTGAAGCACCTAAGTCATCAAGTCCATTTTTTGTCAAATGACTAGTTATAACCCAGTCGATTACATTTTCAATTTCTTATGTGAAACACATTTGTAATTCAAATCTTTATCCCTTCAGTTTCTAGTGTGCCACTTACTTCTACACACAGAGTAGGTGTGCAAAACTGCGTGCAGAATTCAAAGCCTCTTCCCCAGCCTGTTAACTGAATCAAGCTGCATTATTCTGCAAGTGTCTGCCTAAGTTATACTCAAGGACCATTGTGAAGAACAGGTAAAACTGACTCTCATACAGAAATAAAATGAACACGTGTTAAAGATTTTTATTTAATTCATTAATTAAGGGAACTGGACATACCTTATAATGAATCAAAATAGAAAACAAAGAAGTAAACATTTACGTGGAGAAAAGACTATTGAAATGAAAGAACAAATAGATGACAACTGACTTTTCCATGGGGGCAGGGAAAGATAAGTCAACTGAATCTCCACGGGAAAAAATAGATTTGCGTGAGTATAGAAAATACTTATTTTGCTTTGGTCTCAGTTACTCATAAATTACAAAATAGCTCCCTGAGAATGGGATGAGATAATCCCCAAATTTTCTCTAGACAATTCATAGTTGTCCCTTGTTGCACACTTTTTTTTTTTTTTTGCAGTTATAGTTATTTATTCTTATAAGTAACTAAACCTTTTAGATCAAAAAGTTTCCAAAAGAGCATAAAAAGGCCAGGCGCGGTGGCTCAATCCTGTAATCCCAGCACTTTGGGAGGCCGAGGCGGGTGGATCACGAGGTCAACAGATCGAGACCATCCTGGTCAACATGGTGAAACCCCGTCTCTACTAAAAATACAAAAAATTAGCTGGGCACGGTGGCCCGTGCCTGTAATCCCAGCTACTCAGGAGGCTGAGGCAGGAGAATTGCCTGAACCCAGGAGGCGGAGGTTGCGGTGAGCCGAGATCTCGCCATTGCACTCCAGCCTGGGTAACAAGAGCGAAACTTGGTCTCAAAAAAAAAAAAAAAGGGGGGGGGGCATAACAATTCATTATATTTTAATATATTATGTTTTTTCCATATAATTCTGTCTTTTAATACCATTGCCATTTGCATAATAATTACTTTAAAACTTGTAAAATGTTACTTAAAGGTTTGCTTTTTATTTAATAGCTTATGGTATTATTTAATATATGATTATTGAGTGATGCGGTTTCCTTTTATTTGACAAAAATTATTTTATGGTACGTGAAGAATTGGTTGTTACTCATTTCCTCAGAAAAATATTTTCTGAGAAAAAATATTATATTAGATATTAAAAAGCACTGGAATATTACATGCATATGTTTGTATAGAACTGCTATCAATCCATACCTATGTTTCTCATTACATAAACAGTAATTTTGAAATAGGTAAAAAGTTAGTGGACTAAACAATAAAATTACAATGAAAAATATATTCTATGTAGTCTCTTGAAACACTGTAAGTTCTAGAATAAGTTTCAATGTATTTTTTCTATGATGTTCCCAATTATTTTCCAGCCTGGTAGTTTTATTCATTGCTTAAATTAATTCCCCGTTTCTCAGATTGTCAGGCAAAGCTCAGATCCTACTGTTTACTTCAATACTAATTTCCTCCAGATTTTGTTTTCTAAGCCAAGGACCACACAAAAGCTTTATTTCACATTTTTTCAAAGCTCTGGCATTTGCAAATTTTGGTTAAAAAAAAATTCCTTTCCAAGCTTTGTATTCTATCTCCCTGAACAGTTATCCTTCCTTTACTTCCCACATTATGTTTTTCTTCTTGAGAATAAACCAAAAGCACTGGGAAGATTATATTTGTACTTTAAAAAATATCTCTCCTCTATTTCAGGGGGTGCCAAACCCTTTTAGCTGATTATTTATGCTCCAAGCCCTTAGGATAAATAAGTTTTTAAAAAAGAAAAGAATAGCATTGAAAGAGACTGTTACTGAAACCAAATTGTCTAAAAGTCCCCAATGAATGAAATATTTTGCAAAGATGATAAGAATGGTCATGCTAATAATAAAGTTCAATTTATTGAGCACCTCTCATATACCAGAAACTACCATAAGTGTTTCACATACAGTATATTTTTAAACCTTCATATGACAGAAAATTAACCTCTGCTTTTTTATACTCATTACTCATTCTTTTATGCAACTGGGATGGCATTCTATACTTTCATCTCTCCAGTTAGGGTACACATGAAAGAACGAGGGTCAGTGCTTTACTTTTAAATTTTAAATAGATATTTAAATTCTTAGTACAGATTTTGTACAAAAGTAAGTGTTTTGAGGAGTGTTATTCCCCTTAGAATAAAAATTCAGAGCCTGGAATGAGTGAAGGCATAAACTTTATGTCACAAATAGTAGGCATTGGTGAACACATGGTCAATAATCACCAATCTTTCTCTATGCTCAGCAAGAAGGATGAAGTGCACCACACAGTTAGGGAGATGATTTACCAGATTATTGCTATAAGGAGGAAGCTAATTAATGAAGGACATCTTTAAAAAAAAAAAAAGGAGGAGGCTTGGGATTGTATGAAGATAGGAAAATAAGAAAGGCATGGACAAAGGCGAAGGCTGGTCTTATCTGGGAATATTTCTTTGTTACAACTTTTTCTGGAAAAGAACAGGAGAAAGGGATTTATTAACCTTTGCTGCTTTCTAAAAACACAAATAAAGTTCAACATTATCACCATATTTGACAAATGTCCTATGGGCAGGATTAAGAAATAGAGTCAGAGAGAACAGAAGAGGTAAATGCTGGTAGGGCTGTTGTGGAGGCCCTTTATACCTTAATCTCACACTCACTCATCAGACACTATTAGTTCAGGATCCAAATTTGAAATCTGGGAAGTATGGAATGCAGAGATGAGTGTGAAGATCTGAAGCAGGGGCGATGTGCATAATTGGAGAGTGTAGCAACAGGACTGAAATCTATCATCCCACTTCCCTTCACCCTTCCCACTCCCATCCCCAAGTCCGGTAGGGCTGAATGTCAATAGAATGCACATGCAGCATAGAATGTTTGTTTAGAAAAGCCTAGCCACAGCCCCAGCAATGTCAGTATGCTTCCACAGAGGTACAGTGGGGGTGCCATTTGCTGGCCAACACTAGTTGGAAATCTGGGCCTGGCGTGGTAGCTCACTCCTGTAATCTAAGCATTGGGGGCCAAGGAGGGTAGATCGCCTGAGCGGGAGTTCAAGACCAGCCTGACCAACATGGTGAAACCTCGTCTTAAAAAAAAAGGAAATCTGGTCTCGAGTCAACGATTTACACTGGGCGTCTTGCCCATCTCTTGATGTGACAGCCTTTAGAGGAACCGACAGCCTTTAGAGGAACCAACAGCCTCTGGCCTATTCCTCACATTATTAAGGAACAGAAATTACATTTATCTTTGTCAGCAAACCACTAGTGTTCAACAAATTTGTTTAAAGAATACAAAGCTCAAAACATCTGTGAGAATATCTATGATTCACTTAGATTATGATTTCTCAACTTCGGCAATATTGACATTTGGGGCAGGATGATTGTTTGTTGTGGGAGATGAGAAGTGTCTTGTTCATTACAGGTTATTTCAAATATTGCTGATCTCTACCCAGGAGATGCTAACCCCAGTTGTCACAATCAAAAATAGCTTCTTCATCCATCACCAAAACATCCTTTGTGGATAAAATCACTCTCGTTTGGTTGAGTACCACTGGCTTAAAACATGACTTGCCCTTTCAAAGTGATTTCTTTAGAAATAAGCATGAGACACCATTCTGGCCAAAAAGAACAAAGGAGACTCTTCCCATAGGATTATATTTTTGTGTTTGGCTGCTCAGGCTACCATAATAAAATATGTAGAATGGGGTGGCTTAAACAATGGAAACTTGTTTTCTCACTAACTTCAGAGGTGGAAAGTTAGGATTGTTAATTTTAGGTATCAATTTGTCTAAATTAAGAGATACTTAGCTAGCTGATGAAGCATTATTTTTTGGTGTGTCTTTGAGGGAGTTTCCAGAGGAGAGTGGCAAGTGAGTGGGTGGATGAGTGGGGAAGATCTGCCTTCAGTTTAGGTGGGAACTACCCACCTGGCTGGTGGCCCATCTGGAAAACCCCTTTTCTGCTGCCCTTGTATGTCAAAACTCCAGGTTGGCTTTTGAACTCTAGGACTTACATTAGCAGCCTGCTGGGCTCTCAGGCCTTTGACCTCAGATTATGCCATCAGCGTCTCACTCCCAGGTTCTGAGGCTTTGGGACTTGGACAGAGCCATGCTGTCAGGGTCCCTGGTTCTTCAGCTTTCAGACAACCTGTTGTTGGACTTAGCCTCCATAATCTTGTGAACCAATCCTGCTAAGAAATCACCTCTCATAGATCTACAGCTACAGCTATTTCTAGATATATATTTGCATCTGTATCTGTCCTGTTGGTCTGTCCCTCTGGAGAGCACTAAGTAATACAGAACTCCAAGATCAAGGTGCTAGTTGATTCAGTTCCTCTTGAGAGCGTTCAGATAGCAGCCTCCTCCTATGATCCCCATAGAAAAGAGAGAAAGGAAAGAGAGAAAGTGATCTTTCTCTTCTCATAATGACTTTAATCCTATTGGATTTTGGCCCACCCTTATGATCTCATTAAACTTTAATTACTTTCTAAAGACCAATATCAATAGGGTTATACTGGGAATGAAGACTTCAGCATATGAATTCAGGGAGGAACAGCATTCAGTTTATAGAACTTTCTGAAAAGCTCCCTCCCCTCCACTTTTATAAGGGACCATTGTTCTCTATTTCCTCTTTTTATTATGGGCACATGAGGAGTTGACTCATGGATCTACCCTATTTACACTACCTTGAAGGAAGTGTTAATATCTAACCCCCTCATCATGAGGATTAAGGAGTAGAAAGAATTTTTAATATCTCTGCTCAAACTAAATTCATTTTAACACACTGCCAACTGCATATTCTCTAAGTTTCTCTTTTAATTTGCTCTGGCTCTCTGAGCAGTGATTAAGTCCATAACTTTCAATGTACATTGTTCAACAAAAGATTAAATCACCACAGCGATGGCTAACTGTCCTTCAAAGGCTTGGTTTTAGGATTATCTGTAGGAAACTCAATTCATGGTTTATTCTGTTTGCCTGCAGAAAACAATATTCATTCTGTCTATATCCAGTAGTGAAGAGAGAAGGGGGTCTTAATCTGGAAGGAATACACAGTATTACCTGTATCTCTTCAAAAAGACCCAGAATAGATTCTCTTTTTTTTTTGAAGGATCATTATATTGTATTTTGCCATAAAAGGTAGACAATGAAAGGAAATTTATATGAGAAGTTGGGAATATTCTAGAAGTTCCAGATTTTCCATATAGAAACAGTTGGGATGAAGATTGGCTAGATAGGATGTCAAGAAAAGGTATCAAAGTCATCTTGACATTCCTGTGTTGTGGCTCCATGAGGAAGGGTGGCAGCGGGGAAGGACCACCTTAGGCAAGCTTACATAAGGACACAGAAGTAAGAATGCAGGGCTAGGCAACAACCCTAACACCAGCACGGCAACTTGAGAATTTCTCTGTTGACACACAATTCAGTGGGAGAGTCTTACTACCTGAGCTTCAAGACCTCACATCCTCACTTGTCTTATCATTAGATAAAGATGACTTCCTGCCTTGCCCCAGGATGATCTTGAGGTCAGAAGACTACTGTAAACCTAGCACTATGCACATGTACTTTTGTGCATGTTGATGCAGGTTTCTAAATCATCAGTTTTCAGTGTGTCTCTCTTTTTAAATGATTGTGACCTCCTTGAGGGAAAGAATTCTCTCTTTTCTTTTTATGTCCTCAGTACTTAATGGAGTTAATGAACAACTAAATCTTTCTGGAGGCAAAATGAGAAACTATTCAGGTGTGTCAGTGACTTTCAGTCAGATAGCTAGATAGATGAAGGTACCAAATTCAAGCCAACTTTATTATTTGGAAGAATGAGAATACAAATTTCATAAATGATTATGCTCACCTTGGCCACCACTGTATCCCTGGTAATGTGACTAGTGCCTGGCAGGTAGGCAGATGTCACTCAATGAATATTTGATAAGTAAATTGAAGAGTGACTGAAGTTACTTCTATCCTTTTATTATGACTACTAAACATGGGATCATTTTATTTATTTGTAACTTTCCTCAAATAAATTGTTTCAAGTTTTTTTTCACTATTTAGTTAAACCTGCCTATGAATTCAATTCAGCTTCTTCTAATTCTCCTTATTTGCCAATCAACAAAGACATTTGAAAATTATGCCTAATGAAAACTTCATGTTTTCAGAAGCAATGAAGGCAAAACCCTGAGGGGATCTGAATTCTGGATCAAAGGAAAATGCAAAAAGAACCATAGTTTACCAATCCAAAACTGAACCCTAAGGTAAAACATATAACTCTCTGCCTGCTGCTTTAATTGGTGAAGTGAGCAGATAATCAATATGGAGGATTGTTGAGAGCAGGGCATTCATTTCAGTGCTGATCAATACCAGACCTGCCTTCAGGGGAGAGAGACTCCCTCTAAAGCTGTGCCACCTGCTTCTAAAATCACTTCAAAGGGAAAGGAGGGAGAGGTTTTTTTCACACAATATAAAGCTGACTTCTGAAAAGGGAAATATATATGTGTGTATATGTATATATATGCGCACATCTTTTAAAATATATATATATTTGTGTTTTTGCTCTTTTTTCTTATAAAATATATATATATGTATATATTTGAATAAAAATACCGATGATTTACCCTAGGCATCCTATTGGATGGAACTCACTTCATTTTGTCTAGAGGTTTTCCACAAAACTGCATGCATGAAAACCAAGGTAGAAAATGCTGTCCTTGATTTAATTTGTAAAATCTTTAAAGTTATTTCAGCAGTTTAGAGTTGTGAGAAATGACCAAATAAAATAATACTACATGCTTCCTTAACCCTTAATAGTGTTCAATCTTTTTTTGCCATACATTATCATAGCTGGCTTCTTGAGAGTTGACCAGGCAAATATGGTGAGTTTGATCAGACAGGGATTGTTATTCTCATTTGACAGATAAGGGGATAGATAGTCATAGAGCTTAAGTGACTTTTATTGAGCTAACATTTTAGTTAAACAGAAAAATAATGTTTTCTGCCCGTATTTAAAAGTAGGAGGAGTCACTACATAATGATATCATCTTTAACCAAAAGAAATTAAAAAGAGAAAACCAAATAAAGTACAGAAGGTAGAAAAAATAAACAGCAAAGATCAGGAAAGGAATCAGTGAAATGGGAATGTAAGTCATCAAGAAAACAACAGAATAAAAAGCTGAATATTTGAGATGGTCAATAATATTGATAAACCTCTAGTCAAATTATCCAGAAAAAAAGAGCAAAGACACAAATTAACAAAATCAGAAATGAGAGAGGTGACATTACTATAAACTCTACAGATATTAAAGGATAATATGTGAGCACTGTGAACAATGTTTTGCCAATAAATTTAACAAGTTAGATTAAAATAGGCAAATTCCTTGGAAAGCTGGAAATATGAAAGCTTACTCAACCAGAACTAGAAAAACTAAAGTCCACTATGTATTTTTTAAAAAAACAAACTTGCAATAATACCTAAAAATCTTCTCAGAAATAAGTTTTAGATGCTTTTACTGGTAAATTCCACCAAACATGTAAGGAACAAATAATATACATATTCTATGAAAAGTATTACATAATATTTAAGAAGACGGAATACTTCCAATTTATTTCTAATGTCTTATACAGAAATTAGACAGAAACATTGTGATTAAACTATGGACCAATAACATCCATAAACATAAAGGTGAACAGTTTAAACAAAATATTATTAGCATATATAATTATGGGGGCTGGAAAGTCCAAGATCAAGGCTCTGGCAGGTGTGGGCCCGGTCTCTCTGTTTCTAAGATGACGACTTGTTACTGAAGTTTTTAGAAGGTACGAGTGCTGTGTTCTCACATGTGGAAGGGGAGAGGCAAGAGAACCAAAAGCTGCCTGAAGAAGCCTTCTTCTAGGGACCTGAATCTCACTAACGCAGAGGCAGACATTACGGCCTAGTCACCTCTTAAATGCCCCACTTCTTAATACTATTGGCCATTAAGTTTCAACATCTGAATTTTGGAGGGGATATATTCAAACTATAGACATATATTTACGGTATCTATTATAATCAAGTGAAGTTTATTGAAGAAATGAAATATTGGTTCAATATTTTAAAATGAATCAATGCAATTCACCAAATTAACAACTAAAAAAAAAATGATTACTTCAATAGACTCAGAAAAAGCACTTGACAAAAGCCAATATCCATTGCTTATAAAATCTCTCAGCAACTTAGGAGATTTATTCTATCTGATGGAAAGCATATGAGAAAAACTTACATAAAGTGTCATACTTACCGGTAAAAGGCTAAATGCTTTTTCTCTGTGATCAGGAACAAAAAAGAATGTCTACTCGCAGCCCTTCTAATCAATATTGGGCTAGAAAGAAGTTCAACAGTGAAGTGAAGCAAGAAAAAGAAATAAAAAATCTAGATTTGATTAAATTGTTTTTATTTTCAGAAAATGTAATTATTTAGAAAACCCGATGGAACCAACAAGATTAGCTACCAGGACTAATAAATGAATTTAACAAGGTGCCATGATGTATGAAGCAAAACTGGGTGCAACAAGTCTATTCCAATAGACTACTTGGCCAAATTGTTTGCACCCCCAGGGCAGGAGCTGTTAGAAGCTCTAGATCGCCAGATTCTCTTACTTCTCTTTTGTACAATAAGTCATATGTAAGGTCATATGCCCTTTTCATATTTTCTCCCACCTCATGGATTGCTGGAGATAATCCTGGCTGTGACATATATGTGTGTGTGTGTGTGTGTGTGTGTGTGTGTAAAATATTTATATACATATCCTCTATTATCTGTGTCTCATCGATCCATCTATCTATCTATCATGTCTTGTCTATATCCATCTACCTACCTGCCTATCTATTGCATATACTCAGACTCAGGCCCACAATTGCCTCTTTGTCTCCTTCTTTCTACCTGGACATGAGAAAGCTTTCTTACACATGGCCCTGTTAGTCCACAGACTCCCTGTGTTTAGTCTTGCTGTACCTCACAGTAGTACTGAAGTTTTCTTTGCTTAAATAGGCAATAAAACTTAGAACTACCTGTGAACACTGTGTGACTCCGTTTGTTTAAGCAATAAACTTTAAAACTACCTATGAACACTGGCTCCAGTGAGGTGTATTTGACATCTAAAACCTGGTGGCAGGAAGAGTGGGAAGAAAAAAGCACTGTATATAAGGTCAATATACAAAAATCAATTGAATTTTTATATACTAGCAACTAAAGACTGGAAAATTAAATTTGAAATTGCCACATATGATAGAATAAAAATTATTAAAAACTCAGAAGTAAATTAGACAAAATATTTGAAATATGTGAACATTGAAAATTATAAAATGTTGCTGAGAGAATTTAAGGAAGACCTAAATAAGTGGAGAGATATACTGTGATTCAACAGCATCTCATTAAAAATACCCTAGGTTTTGAAAGTTAAAATTGTAGAAACTGGCAGATTAAGTTTAAATTCATATAAAAATGCAAAGAACTTAGAATGACTAAAGCAACTTTTAAAAAGAATAACAAAACTAGCTTGAGCCTTGGAGGTAAAGGTTGCAGTGTGTCAAGATAATGCCACTGCACTCCAGTCTATGTGACAGAGTGATACTCTGTCTCCAAAAAAAAAAAAAAAGGATTTTAATCTCATTAGTATAGAGGTTAAAAAGAGAGAAAGAGAGAATAACAAAATTGGAAGACTTATATTGCCTGATTCCAAGATATTATAAATTTACAACTTTCAAAACAGTGTGGTATTGGCATCAAGATAGAGTATAGATCAATTAAACAGAATAAAGAGTCCACAGATAGACACACACACACACACGCACGCACACACACATGCACGCACACACACGCACGCACGCACACACGCACGCACGCACACACGCACACACACACACACATAGTCAGTGACTTCTCACAGTTACATAAGAGAAAATATTATTTTTCAACAAAATATTCTGATACAATTTGATATATATATGCAAGAATATATACTTCATTCCATAACTCATACTATATTAATTCAAAACATGTCATATATTACAATATAAAACTATATATTATAATATAAAATCTAAAACTTTTGGGAAAAAAATAGAAGAACATCTTTGGGAACCTGGGGTTAGGCAAATATTTTTTAGGTAAGATACCAAATGTCTGATCAGTAATATAACAAGTTGATAAGTTGAACTTTATCAAAATAAATAATTTCTGGTCTTTAATGGACACTAATAAAGGAAAGAAAAGACAAGTTATGAGGAGGAGAGAAGGTATTTGCAAATCACCTATAGTAGGTCCTCACGACTTGGGGAGCCCATTATTTGCACATTCACTTACTTGAAATTTATTTTTAACCCCAAAATCAATACTCATGGCACTGGTCATTCATGGACATTCATAGAGCAGAGAAAAATTCAAGTTTCCCCAAGTACACATTTTCAGCTGAGGTCAAAGTGATCTTTTGCCTTCTTGTTTCAGTTCAAATACTATAAACCAGTGTCTCTATTGTGGTGTATTTGGTGCCGTGTTTTATACAATTGTGTTCTTTAATGATTTTGCTGTTTAAAAATGCGCCTCCCCCAACACCTGAGTAGTACTGAAATTGTCTAGTGTTTCTAAACACAAGAAAGTGAAGAGGGAGGAAGGGAATGGGTTGTGTGTTGAAAACTGCCTGTGGGTACTACGCTCACTTCCTGGATGACAAGATTCATACCCCAAACTTCAGCATCACACAGTATTCCCAATATCAAACCTGAATAAGTACCTTCTGTTTCTTAAAAAAAAAAAGCACTTGTAATTGTTTTTAAAAATTAAAAACAGAATTTTAAATTACATAATATTTTAAATTTATTGAAGAGTTTTAAAATAAATGATTATCATAATTTTCATCCACACCACATTTAGGCAAATTAAACATATACTCAAAATAATATTTAAATGCATTTAAGAAACTCCAAGGAAGGGACTTCCAGAAATTAGTGTTAATAACTGACAAATGATGAAAACTTAGAAGATAAATTTATAGATGGAAGTTGCCGCTTAAAATAAGATGTGAGAAGTTTATTAGATAAGCTTTTCACACACAAAAAAACTTACCACTTCCGTGCTTGTTCAGCAGAAAAGATCAAATATAAAGAATCATTGGAATCTGATATTTGTAATGTCAACTGTTGCTAGATTATTCTTTTTTTCTAAGAACCTACTTAATAAATTAGAACATTGAAAATGATTTCTGTTTTGTACCCATTTCTCATCCTTCTTCAGGTCAGGCATTGTTCAGGCAAGCACAGTGAGCAGCATTCATCTCTACCAGATTCTGGGTTTTGGTCAAGTCCCCAGGGTATGCCTCAAAGTGAGAAATGATGCCTCTTGACTTCAGGGTCATAGAAAAGAATGGAGTTCCCTAGTGAAACAGTGGAAAATTATCTCCCTACTGTAACAAAGCAAAGGCTTAGATGTATTTTGAATCGTTTTTGAGTTTGGTGGGGAAAATGCTAGGCAGACTAAAAGTAGGAGAAATGTAATAAAACATTTTTTATAATGTATAATTAGAAATATTTTCTTGTCCATAAAGCAGGCACCAGAATAGTGCATGTTGAACCATTAAATTTTGAACTGGTATAAAATATTCAGCAAAAAAAAAAAAAATGTAATCTTTAGTAGAGAAGACATTATAAACAGGGACAAAGTTGTTTTGTCATTTTCATATCTAATATTTTGAAACAGATGTTTGGGGCACTACAAACAAATTTTTATTGATTGTGACATTGTAGAAATTTTTCTAATAACATACACCATCATGTTTTGTTGTAATCATCCCCAGCACACCACAAAATACCATCTAATACACCTTTTCTTTTTTAGGTCTGAATCTTCTACTAGGCTTAAAGTTTCTTGAAGAACTATTATCAAATCTTCTTCTTATTCCTGCTTCTTGGCACAAGGCATATAGATCAAATAAAGCCTTCATAAGTAAAGTAAAATACAAATGAGCAAAGCCACATTTTGCTTCACTTCCCTTTACAGGAATCAACCATGACTGTGTCTACTTTCAATTAAGCTACTGATTTGGAGTTGCAGTTTTCGGAAACTAGAAGCTCAGAGCAGGAGCTCTGCAAAGTACAGCACACACCTCCAAGGAACAGAAACACCTTTGCAGGTGTCGCGTCCGAGGGAATACAGCAAGTTACTCCCTTTGTGTGTGCTGGAAGAAACAAGAGGCTGAAGCCAATTGCAGGGGCTACCCTGACAAGCTCTTCTGGGGCCATATAGCTAGAAGCAGCAAGCAAACTGGAAGAGGGAAATTTTATTATTTCTTAATCTTCCTGGCTTCCACTTTATTTAAAAACCCCTTTGGGCAGTGAAACCAAGAAGCCAGGTGGAAAAAATAAATTTATTTTGTAAAGGTGTATTCCAAACGTCACAAAGCAAAAAACCAAAGAGTAGATATGAAGGCAAGAGTCAATAACTTAATAGCAAGCCCAGGGAGCTGTGTATTAGACTTCAAACTCAATCACAGACTCCTTGAAATCCAAGACTTTCTCTAGTGTCTATCAAAATGAGCAGAAAATTAAAGGTGCTTGAAACTCTGTGCTGAATTGAAATAATCTATTTTTAAATTAATTCTACAAATATTTATGGAGAACAAGTATTTATTACAGAGGCACTGCAGGATACTTCAGATAAAAATATTAATAGGATACCATCTCTCCTTTCAGATAATTTACAACCTAATGAGAAAAATACATTGTAAAGAAAAGCAATAAATAGCTTTTGGAGTCACTGTGATGTTTGTACCATGGGGAACAAGATACTGAGAATGGGAGAAAGAGGACTCAGACTGAAAAGGTGGATACTTATTCCACTTGATTAATAATAGGCATCATTCCAGCTATGGCTCTAGCCTTTGGGGATAAAATGGTGACTGCGAGGAACAAAACCCCTGCTCTTAACTGGGCTTACAGGCTGGTGGAAAGGACACACAAGGAAGGAAAAACATAACCTCATCTGCTCTACTGTTGTATCATAAAGATATTGATTGTAGGATGTGTTCAGCAGGTCAGTCTGTGTAGTTAATCATTAATGTCGTCCTGTTCCATGTTTTATTTCTAAAATTCTGTGTACACTTGAAAATGAGAGGAGCTTCTTAGACACCACTCATGCTTTTGATCTAGCCTCGAAAAACATAAAGAGACTCTGCAGTGACCCCAATGGGAAGCAAAATTAAATCACTCCAAAGAATAATATCTGGCTATTCAACTAGCCTGTCAATGGTGTCACCCCTTCGAGATCTCGCAAGGAAACCAGATATCTGCGAAGCAGGCAGATTAAATAGCACAGTACTTTTAAACCTAAAGAAATTCTACTGCTGGTATATGATGGTGCAAGTGGGCTTCAACTTGGGATTCAGATAGATCCCTGTCCGCATTGTGAATTTCTAATTTACTCACGAATATAGTACAGCCTAATTATTTAAATTGTCTGTGCCTCTGTAACTCCTCAGAAACATGAGAATAATATAGCACCTATATTATATAATTATTTGGGGGAATAAAGAAATATCTTTATAGTTCCTAATACACTATCTGGGCTTTAGTAAATTCAGACACAATAAGGCCCTACCATTACACCTGTACTTTTACATTCTTTGGATTCATTTAATGGTGAATTCCACTATCAGGTCAACTCTAAAAGTTGTGTAGACTAGATACTAATCTCCCGGAATAGCTGAAGAGAAGAAATAACAAATGATACATTTTCTTTCCTTTTTTGGTGGGGGATAAAATCGTATTATTATAAATCCATGCCAGAGCCTAGTCTACAAACCTGGCTGCCTGATTCCTAGTAGTATTAATTAAAGATGGAAAAGGGAAAGCACATGCATTTTAGAATAAATGTGCAGACAGAGAAACAAATAAATAAATAAGCCAATAAGTGAAGGATACAATAAATTTGTGTGTTTTTAGTACAGCAATACTTGATCATTTTGATTAATATTATGTGAAGGTACAAGACCCTAATAATAAGGCTAATTCCAATGAAAGGTTGTATACAGTTGTTATTAACTACCTCCACCAACACGCAAACTGAATGTATTCAGAGGGCAGATAATATGACTTTTTAGGGTTATCTCTAGAGAATAACACATATCCTCACTCTCACACCCAAAGTGAGCATCTTGCAATATTAAGGAAACCATTTGCCATATTCGCAGAGAAACAGAACAGTAACCAAATTAAAAAGAGGCATGCCATCAGAGAAAGCTGGTCCTCCACCTCAGGTTTCCTACACTTCTGAATAAAGAGACTTGAGCCTTCATGGGTTACTTGGTTTAAGGTTTTTTTTAAAGAAAAAAAAAGGAAAAGGAAAAGGAAAAAGAATAAAAATGCAATAAACTCCAATAGAAACAGTGTTGCTCTTTTGTTTCCAGAAAGGATTAAAATGTTATTCACAATTCTATATGCCTCACTCCACGAAAAGGGAATGTGAATAAGGAAAGGAAGAAAGAAAATGACTACAGTTTTAACCTCTCAGAGCAGCAAATGGTAACAAAGACATTTCCATTTGAAAAGAAAATACATGTTTCTCCCCATGGCTAAGGAAAGCCACCTTACTGAACTTCATAGCCATGCAACACAGTTGGAAAAGAATTACTCAGTGGAAACTTTCAACTTGCAACTAGTGGCACTGAAGTCTCCAGAGAATGAGCAGGTCCTATGATATCTTTTTTTTTTTTTAACTTTTCTTAATTTTGTTTTAATGCATTTTATTTTCTTTTGAGATGGGGTCTTGCTCTATTGCCCATGCTGGAGTGCAGAGCCATGATCTTAGCTCACTGCAACCTCCACCATCAGGGTCAAGCTGTCCTCCCACCTCAGCCTCCCAGACAGCTGGGACCACAGGTGTGTGCCACCATGCCTGGCTAATTTTTTTTTCTTTTTTTGAGATGGAGTTTCTGTTGATCAGGCTGGAGTGCAGTGGTGGGATCTTGGATCACTGCAACCTCTGCCATCCAAGATCAAGCAGTTCTCCTGCCTCAGCCTCCTGTATAGCTGGAATTACAGGCATGTGCCACTGTGCCCAGCTGAAATTTAGTTTCTGATCTTTCATTGTGTTCGTTGTCGTCTCTGAAGACATCATTCATGCCCTGTCTCACCTAGATACTAAATGTCACTTGGTGTGTCAATAAAAATTTCTAACATTTCTATAACAGAAACTCTGCATTGATTTTTTGTTTGTGTATTTCTTGTAGTATCCACAAACATAAGAAATTCATACTGAGAGGGCATCATGACCTCTTCAAAAAGTATAATAAACACAACTGGGAAGACATAATGTGGTGAAAAATCCCTTTCGCAATTTGTCAGAATGTTCCCTACTATTAAATCCATGCTTTCACCTCTCTCCTCTTCTCATTCTCTGAAAAGATACAAACGCCTCCCATTACCATGTGGTTAAAATGCGTTTTCATTTCAGTGTCTATTGACATTCAGGGATGTGGCCATAGAATTCTCTCAGGAGGAGTGGAGATGCCTGGACACTGCTCAGAGGACTTTATAAAGGGACATGATGTTGGAGAATTATAGGAACCTGGTCTCCCTGGGTAAGGACAACTTCCCTCCAGAAGTGGGGATGTGCCCTTGCGTATGTTTGTCTTTTCCCTTGTTGCCTCCATGGAGCCGCGTCCTTGCTTGCCTAAAATGAAAGCCGTATTGATTTCGAAATGAAAAGCTTCATGATATCTTAAAAAGAGATGGAAAAGAGAAGAGCACAGTGAAAACGTGATGGAGGTTGGTGGCCTCAGATTACAATAATTATAGAAACAAATGAGAAAAATTTACTTATATAGAAAGTTGCTCAGCTTTGTAAAGGAATCAGATCTGTTCTTCTGTGAGGCAAGTCTTAATTGTTAAGAGAACCACTCACCAACGCTATATGTTAAAGATGATAAGATATAGTGTCATGCAGATATACACTGAGATGTCACCTTAATTCACCATCCTATTATCTTTGACAGTGGCAGAAGCAACCTAGCTAAAATAAGTACAGAAGAATGTTATAGCACACCATATTAGTGAGAAAATAGCATGCATTTAGGATTTTAACATACCTATTCTCTTTTCTTTGAAGGTTACATCTAAGAAATTGTCTTGGTTTATGAGTTTTGCTATTTCTTCAAATACAATGGGGTAAGGACTTCTCTGAGCTAAGTGTCTGATCACAGTACCCATTGAAAACCATGACACCTTTGGTGCTATCAGGGTTCACTTTATGATTTGGTTACTGTTTTTTTTTTCTCTGAGAATGTGCAAAATGGTTGCTTTAGTATTGCAAGATCCTCACTTTGTGTGTGTGAGTGTGGATATGTGCTGTTCTCTAGTGATAATCCTAACCTCTGGACTTTGCAGAGATGGCTAAGGATCTTGGGATGGGGAGTCCCTCCTGGATTAACTGTAGAGCTCCATTGGAATCACAAGAATCCCAACGAGAGAGAGGAAGTTAATTCAGAAATAAAAATCGAAGATGTGATGATGGAAGCAAAAGGCTGGAGTGATGAGAGGAAGAATCCGGAAGCCAAGGAATGAAGACAACAACTAGTAGCTGGAAAAGAGAAAGAAATGGATTCTCCTCTCAGAGCCTCCTGAGAAACGAGCCTGCTGACACCTTGACTTTTGTGCAGCGAAACCAGTTTTAGATGTCTGACCTCCAGAAACTTAAGACAAGAATTTTTTTAAGCCACTAAATCTGTGATAATCTGCTCCAGCACTGAAAGGAAACAAAGACACTTCTTTTTCTTCATAGCTGTTCTTAAAGCAGACTTCGATAACAACAAAGAAGGCATGCTTAAGAGCTCATGTTTTACTTGCTGGAAAATATCATTTGTTTTAATGTGAACCTGGACTGTATAAAGCAATGCAGGTGATCTGGACAGGGAAATATCTTGATCTTCTTCCATACCAATGACTTTTACATGTTGCTTCAACATGTATTCAATGAGATGAGACTAATTCTCTAGTGAAGTATCTCACAGCTTTTCTTCACCAATGACCCCTTCTGCACGGTATGCAGGAATATGTGTGTGCCAATGAGGAATATCAGTTTGTTGAATGACTGAATGTGATCTTTTGAAATAGAAAGCTTATTAATATTTAAGACTCTTAAATCTAGATAATGAAATTACCACTCACCCCAGTAGACAGCACTGTCATGTGTCTCAGTTGGTTTCAGAATTTTAACTGGTTTTCCTACCAACTATAGGAAGTCATCAGCTGATTGACCTCAGGGCTAAGGGTATGCATCTTTTCCACACAACTTATGAGTAAATGCCAAATTGTTCTTTGGGACAGATAAATTTACCATGGAACTTTAAAAAATTGATTTAAAAGATGGTAGGTAAACAGTTGAAGCAGAACCAATTTATGTTTTGTTAATTATAAGGAATTATATGTGAAAACCAAAGTTAGCCTTATTTATGCTTTTGATTTATGTCAGTGATATATTAGTGCTGCTCATGGACTAGTAGCAGTGAGATATCCAGCAATCTGCCCCCACTCTGTCTCTTATCCCAAAATACTGCTAAATGAAAAGCAAGTTGTCCCACTTGAGCCAGAAAAGGAAGGCTTCTTCAGGAGGCACTTGGTGTTATTTCACATAATGAAGAAATAAGATGACTTTCTTTTTAATCATTTAAAATTCATTAATTGAAAATGTCCACTTTTATATCAGCCTTCTCCTATTCTCCAGGTTATTTAAGTCAATAAGGCTTTGTAAAATTCCTATTACATGGAAGTAAGAAAAATCTTTGTCTGAAGAACTAAAAGACAAGGTTTCTTTGGTCACGTGAGGCAAGATATAGAGGAAAATGTCAATGAGTGACAATGTACGTAATTTCTGCTCTAAACTTTGCCATTAAATTCCATGAATTTTAGCTAAAGCCTTTATAACTAAGAAAATTTTCCTTGAAGTCAGATGGGCATGAATTCAATTCCAGGGTCTAACCTAGTAAGTAAAAGTGAATTATTTAATGTCTCCAAGCCTCAGATTTTAATTTGTAAGCAGAATGAAAACAAAGATAATCATAAAAGTTTTTATTCATGCATCAAAACATTGAGCATTTACTCTGTTGTAAGCACTGCAGTGGACTTTCCAATTAGAGGGGTGGCTACTCCTTGGTCTCTTGGGCTTATTATAAGGTACCAAGGCAATCTGCCTTTACCGAGGCAGTTCTAACTGTACTCTGTAAACAAAACTGCAAGTAAGTTCACACAGCAGCTGGGCAGAGCCCACTGAAGCTCAGCAACGCCTCTCCTGGCAGACTATGACTAGACTACCTCCTTGCAGTGCAGGACATCTCTGAAAAAAAGGCAGCAGCACATCAGGAACTTATAAACAAAGCCCCACCTTCCCAGGACAGGGAACCTGGGAGAAAAGGCGGTTATGAATTCTGCTGCAGCAGACACCCCAAATTCACAGAATATATATACTTCTCAGCACCACATCACACCTACTTTGAAATTGACCACATAATTGGAAGTGAGTCACTCCTCAGCAAATGCAAAAGAACAGAAATTATAACAAACTGTCTCTCAGACCACAGTGCAATCAAATTAGAATTCAGGATTAAGAAACTAACTCAGAACTGCACAACTTCATGGAAATTGAAACACAGGCTCTTGTATGTTTACTGGATAAACAACAAAATGAAGGCAGAAATGAAGATGTTCTTTGAAATCAAAAAGAATAAATACACAGTGTACCAGAATCTCTGGGACACATTTAAAGCAGTGTCTAGGGGGAAATTTATGGCAATAAATGTCCACATGAGAAAGCTAGCAGAAGACAAGAAATACTAAAATCAGAGCAGAACTGAAGGAGATAGAGACACACACACACACACAAAAAAAAAACCCTTCAAAAAAATCAATAAATTCAAGAGCTGGTTTTTTGGAAAGATCAACAAACTAGACAGACAGACAGCCACATTAATAAAAAAGAAAAGGGAGGAGAATCAAATAGATGTAATAAAAAACAATAAAGGGGATATCACCACCAATTCCATAGAAATACAAACTACCATCAGAGATTACTACAAACAACTCTATGCAGACAAACCAGTAAACCTGGAAGAAATGGATAAATTCCTGGACACTTGCACCCTCCCAAGCCTAGTCCAGGAAGAAATCAGAACCCTGAATAGACCAATAATAAAGACTGAAGTTGAGGCAGCAATTAATAGCCTACCAACCAAAAAAAGCCCAGGTCCAGATGGGTTCACAGACAACTTCTACCAGACATACAAAGAGGAGCTGCTGCCACTCCTTCTGAAACTATTCCAAACAATATAAAAAGAGTGAATCCTTCCCAGGTCATTTTATGAGACCAACATCATCCTGATACCAAAACTCAGCAGAGACTTAACAAAAAAAAGAAAACTTCAGGCTAATATCCAAGATGAACATAGATGCAAAAATCTTCAATAAAAAACTGGCAAAGCGATTGCAACAGCACATCAAAAACTTATCCATCATGATCAAGTAGGCTTCATTCTGGGGATGCAAGGCTGGTTCAACATATGCAAATCTACAAATGTAATCCACCGCATAAACAGAACCAAAGACAAAAACCACATGATTGTCTCAATAGATGCAGAGATGGCCTTCGAAAAAATTCAACAGCCTTTATGCTAAAAACTCTCAATAAACTAGGTATCGAGGGAACGTATCTCAAAATAATGAAAACTATTTACAACGAACCCACAGCCAATATTATACTGAATTGGCAAAAACTGGAAGCATTCCCTTTGAAATCTGGCACTAGATAAGGATGCCCTCTCTCACCACTTCTATTCAATATAGTACTGGAAGTTCTAGTCAGAGCAATCAGGCAAGAAAAATAAATAAAGGACATTCAATTAGGAAAGGAGGAAGTCAAATTGTCTCTAATTGCAGATGACATGATTGTTTATTTAGAAGTCCTCATCATCTCAGCCCAAAATCTCCTTAAGATGATAAGCAACTTCAGCAAAGTCTCAGGATACAAAATCAATGTGCAGAAATCATAAGTATTCCTATACTCAAATAACAGACTAAGAGAGAGCCAAATCATGAGCAAAGTCCCATTAACACTTGCTACAAAGAAAATAAAATACCTAGGAATACAACTAACAAAAGATGTAAAGAACCTCTTAAAGGAGAACTATGAACCACTGCTAAAGGAAATAAGAGAGGACATAAACAGATGGAAAAACATTGCATGATCATGGTTAAGAAGAATCAATGTTGTGAAAATGGCCATACTGCCCAAAGTAATTTATAGATTCAATGCTATCCCCATCAAGCTACCTATGACCCACTTAACAGAACTGGAAAAAACCACCTTAAACTTCATATGAAACCAAAATAGAGCCCGCATAGCCAAGACAATCCTAAGCAAAAAGAACAAAGCTGGAGGCATCATGTTACCTGACTTCAAACTATACTACAAGGGTACAGCAACAAAAACAGCATTGTATTGGTACCAAAACAGAGATATAGACCAATGGAACAGAACAGAGGCCTTGGAGGCAACATCACACATCTACAACCATCTAATCTTTGACAAATCTGACAAAAACAAGCAATGGGGAAGGATTCCCTGTTTAACAAATGGTGTTGGGAAAACTGGCTAGCCATGATCAGGAAAAAGTATCTGGACCCCTACCTGACACCTTACACTAAAATTAACTCCAGATGGATTAAAGACTTAAGCATAAGACCTAACACCATAAAAACCCTAGAAGAAAACCTAGGCAAAACCATTCAGGACATAAGCATAGACAAGGACTTCATGACTAAATCACCAAAAGCATTGGCAACAAAAGCTGAAATAGACAAATGGGATCTAATTAAACTCCAGAGCTTCTGTACAGCAAAAGAAACAATCATTAGAGTGAACTGGCAACCAACAGAATGGGAAAAACCTTTTGCAGTCTACCCATCAGACAAAGGGCCAATATCCAGAATCTACAAAGAACTAAAACAGATTTACAAGAAAAAAGCAAACAAACCCATTCAAAAGTGGGCAAAGGACATGAACAGACACTTCTCAAAAGAAGACATATATGAGGCCAACAAACAGGAAAAAATGCTCATCATCACTGATCATTAGGGAAATGCAAATCAAGATTTGAGATACCATCTCACACCAGTTAGGATGGCGATCATTAAAAAATCTGGAGACAACAGATGCTGAAGAGGATGTGGAGAAATAGGAACACTTTACACTGTTGATGGGAGCGTAAATTAGTTCAACAATTGTGGAAAACAGTGTGGCAATTCCTCGAGGATCTAGAAATAGAAATTCCATTAGACCCAGCAATCCCATTAGGGATATATATGCAAAGGATTATAAACAGTTCTATTATAAAGGCACATGCATATGTATGTTCATTGCAGCACTGCTTACGATAGCAAAGACCTGGAACCAACCCAAATGCCCATCGATGATACACTGGACAAGGAAAATGTAGCACATATACACCATGGAATACTATGCAGCTATAAGAAACTCAATGAGTTTGTGTCCTTTGTAGGGACATGAATGAATCTGGAAACCATGACTGTCAGTAAAGTGTCACAAGAACAGAAAATCAAACACTGCACGTTCTCACTCATAGGCTGGTATTGAACAAGGAGAACACATGGACACAGGGAGGGAGCCTCACACACTGGGGTCTGTCTGGGGGCACTAGGGGAGGGACAGTAGGGGTAAGGGAGGTTGGGGAGGGATAAAATGGGGAGAAATGCCAGATATACCTGACGGGGCAATGGAGGCAGCAAACCTCATTGCCATGTATATACCTATGCAACAATCCTGCATGATCTGCACATGTACCCCAGGGCCTAAAGTACAATTATATATATATATGTGAATTAACTGAAACAGCCTCTAAAGTCCTTGCACAGTACTCAGCACCTAGTGGATACTTAATAAACAATATGTATTATGAGTAGCAGACCTAGTAGTAGTAAAATGAGGGGCATTTCTAAGAACCCTTCATTCCACGTTCAGTGTCTGTCTCAATGGCATATTAAGATGTCATTCATTTTGTCTGATGAGTGACAAGACAGTGTTAATTATGAAAGCATTATAGAAAGTTTTGAAATGTTATGTAAAGGCTAAGTGTTAATCTTCACCAATGTTATAATTTGCTAGACCCCAAGGGGAAAGAAAGCTCAAACACACTCCCAATGCCAACATCTATCATCCTGGCAGCCAGTAAACAAGCCTCATTTTCAATTTACACAGGGACTTTACAGCACACAAGCTCTAACATGTTGTAAAAGAGGAAAGCTCACTCTCACTTTAGAATCTGACTCTTACTTCATGAGAAAAGATTCTGTTAGCTTTCTAATGATACTGTTCCTGCTTTGAATTGGTGTTAAAAAAAAAGGACCTTTGTACCTGGATTTATGCTGGGTACTATTCAGAGAAACTATACAGAATCTTTAACTCTGACATGTTTTAGACTGAATTGGAAATGATTGCAGTAAACTAGTGTAACGGAATATAGATAAAGTGTTCTTGCACATGAACAAGTGACTTGAATAATGAATATAATCCACTGGGAAAAACCCTTGGTATTAGAAAATTTGGTTGGATTTTAAGTCCCCTGTCTCTCAGTGATCTCCATCAGGGAAGGAATCCAAATGTCATAATCCTTTTTGCCCCAGGACATAGGAAATGCTAGTATGATGCCTGCACAGACTTTTAGCTAAGAAAGAAGGTGTTTTAAAGAGTCAGAATGAATAGAGATTGTATATTCATAGCAACACATTTTCCTATGTTGGTTTCCTTCCCTCCTTTTAAAGTTCAATCACAATATATATTGTTTTAGCTATTTCTTTTGTCACTGATCTCTGCTACATTATAAACTCAAATCTCCTGGAGAAAATTTATTTCTTCCCTTTTTAATAAATCCTCTGACCCTATTTTAAACTAATAAATTTAAAATCTATTCTGTTAGTGGGAAGTAAAGTCAAGAATGCTTTTAGGAAACTATTAAGGTCGCTTTGGTATCGCTTGATGTATTTTTATCCAGTTTCTAAATCTGTTTTTCTGATTTTACTCTCTCCTGGGGGAAAGTTAATTTTATAAAATAGCAACAAATAAGAATATTAAGAAGAAATATACTAAGAGAGTGGGCCTCGTTTTTTTCCTAAGACTTACTGCATTGTCTTCTGCCTCATCTGGCACTAATTTCCCTCTACTTAGTTTTCTGTACTCTCTGTATTTTCCTCCTTTCCCAAGTATTTGTGGCTTGCAACTGTAATGGTGACACACTAAGCTATTCTACAGAACAAACTCTATTTAAAGCTTGTAAATATTTTGCCATCAATATTCCTTTCTTTATGAAAGCATCCAGGAAAAGAAGTGAAAAAAATCAAGTGCCCCTTACCATTTATCTACTATAAAGTGACATTATAAAATAAACCTCATTCAAAATTTCTTGAAAAAACTTGAAACTTGATGACTTTTACAATTTATTTAAGAAATTTTAAATCTCAATTACCTGAAGAGACCCAGTCTAAAAGCCAGCTTCACTCAGTTCTTTAAGATTCTTTTCCACTGATTTTCAGAAAGATGAAGGGGACAATCAGAAAAAATATTGGACAAAGAAAAAGAGTTCCGAAGGAGGAATACAACCACTCCCATGGAGTAAATAGGATTATAATCATGTCATTGAACTCTGATAGAACATCCTTCCAGATAAAAGTTAGCATATTACAAATATGCAGTAAATCATGCTAAGAGTATCAATACAGTAAGGCGTACCCAGTCCTCGTAATTAATGCCTGTGCCCTGTACTGATGAAGGCAAGTTGTTTTCCTGTTACCACAATCAGGGATAAGATCATTTCTGCAACTAGATTGTTACAAGCAGCTAGGTATCTCATAGAGGTACTGTGCTTTGAAAGAGTTTAAACAACGTAAACAGCAAACTACAGGAACTGCTAAGCTACTTCAAAGAAAAGAAAAATAATAGTTACTTTTTTACCTTAAGTAGAGTGAATTTGCAAGAGCATTTAATAAAAACAGAAATGTATGATTTGGATGATAGTGGTTTTATTTTACTTCTTGTTGCTTAATTTCCCAACCAGAATCAGAGATATGAAAGTGAAACAACGTATTTAGTAAAAGACGAGCCGAAACAAATGGATATATGATTAGTAAATATATTTCAAAGAAAACACAAACTAAAGAAGCGATTTTTGTGCCTTCTTTGGATTCTGGAGTTTTCAACTGTCAATTGAAAGATGGGGCCAGGCACGGTGGCTCACGCCTGCAATCCCAGCACTTTGGGAGGCCGAGGCGGGTGGATCACAAGGTCGAGATCGAGACTATCCTGGTCAAAACGGTGAAACCCCGTCTCTACTAAAGATACAAAAAAATTAGCTGGGCATGGTGGCGTGTGCCTGTAATCCCAGCTACTCAGGAGGCTGAGGCAGGAGAATTGCCTGAACCCAGGAGGTGGAGGTTGCGGTGAGCCGAGATCGCGCCATTGCACTCCAGCCTGGGTAACAAGAGCGAAACTCTGTTTCAAAAAAGAAAAGAAAAGAAAGATGGAAGGTTTAAAATGGAAATCACAGAATGAAATCAGAAATAGGAAATGTTTGTTGTCACCTATAATCTGCCACAAATTGTCTGATCTGTCTAGCTTTAGATAGAAATTTTATTCACTTAGCTGTATTCCTTCAGTTACTGGGGAGGAAACCAGAAAAATTGAGAGAAGAATAATTCAAGGATGCATTTGGAAGAAATGCTGAAAGTGTTAGCAAGTATACTTTGGAGACAGGTATGAATTTGTGTTTTATTCTGATTATAATAATAAACCATCAGAGGACTTTAAACAGATATATAAGATGATCTGATTTGTGTTTAGAACTTTTACTTTCCCAGCTGTAATACAGGGTACAGAGCACAGGATTGTCAGGATATTCTGGAAAGGGAAAGATCATGAGAGGTTTGGGCTAAGGTGATAGCGGCAAAGGTATTAAGAAGTATTTGGAGTCAGGTCACCCTTGGAGGTGACAACTGGGCTTAAAAAGATATTGCAAGTTGGTATTTGGTAAAGAACTAGGAGTCAAGTGTGACTCCACATCACTGCATGTGGTGCCATTTGCTGGCGTTAAAACCTCTAGGGTATTAGGTGGGGGTGGAAGCAAGGGTCTTTGCCATACTAACAATTAGATCCTTGGTAGAAACATTACTAGCAGTAAGAAGTATACTGTTAAATATGAGTTTAGCACTGGGGGCAAAATGTCCAGGCTGCAGTTGGATATTCAAGAATCAGTAAAATGTAGGTGGTTTTAAAGCCCTGAAATGGGGTGAAATAATCTGAGAGGAAGTATAAGATAGAGAAGAATTTAAAGGAGCCTAGCGCTGGGCCACTTACAACCCAGTAGATAGTATAAAAAGTCGACAAAGTATAAAGACATAGAAGAGTATCATGGAGATGAAAATGGGTCAAGAGAAAATGGAGGTTTCTGTTTTGTTGTAGTCTGTTTTCCTATGGTTGAAATGAAATTATCCCATAGAGAAGGAAAAACTGATGGTTCAGGAAAGAAAAGATAAAGTAAGCAATAAAGTCCTTCAGAAATAGTGAGATGAAGCACAAAGCACAAACAGAGAAATTGGTTTATTTGCGTGGTAAAAAGGAGAAAGAGACTGAGCAGGAGAAGAAAAAGAAGGAGGAGGAAAAGGAGAAGAATGAAAAGGAGAAGCAATTGTATAACTTTTTCATCAAATCATAAATAATTCTTTCTTGATTGAATCTACTTTTAGGTATGTGGACAAGTGATATGCAGAGAAAGGGAAAAAGAAGAAGTTCTGGATATTGGAAGAAACGAGAGAAAGCCTGGGACCGTTGTTTCTGTAAGTGTGAAAATAAATTCACAGAGAAGGTAATGGAATATTCTGTCAGTAGCAATAGCTTTGTTGAGCCACGGCCCCAAATTTAAAGTGAAATGACACAGTACAGTGGTATGCTTTTCCTCTAGTAACACTCAGCTATCTGGATGCAGATGAATAGTTAAGGAGAGAGTTGATTTTAACCAGGACAGGAGATTTTCTGGAAGAGAACAACAGAAAGAGATTGGCAGAGAAGAGGAAAGGCGAACAGGGAAGGGAAGAGCAGGGGAGGACAGGGGAGGGGAAGGCAGGGGAGGACAGGGGAGGGGAAGGCAGGGGCAGACAAGGGAGTAGAGGCAGTTAAAGTTATGGGCAAGCGAGTAGCTATAATCTGGAAACATGGAGTCCAGCCTGGAAAAATTAGAAAGTGAGGTCATGGGAGGTTAATGGATAGACAAAGAGAATTTAAATTCATGAATTGAATGTGGTAAGAAGGTTAGACAACAGAATATTTGAAATTGTGGTTTCTGAGGTGATGGGTTTCTTGATGGTTCTGATATTTAGAGCATAAATGTGTGAGTTTGTTCTAAGGTAGAAAGAAGGGAAAAGGAGATATAGCGTGCTGAGAAGACGGACATTTCCACAAATGTTTTAGTCACCAAGAGTGATGACAGGAGGAGTAGTAGGGTAAATGAGAGTAAACCAGGTGCTAGAGACTTCAGTGAACAGATTCTCATCTACAGAAAGACATTTGGGGAGGTACGGTCTCATGAAGTGTGTGTGTGATGGTTAATATTGAGTGTCAACTTGATTGGATTGAAGGATGCATAATATTGCTCCTGGGTGTGTCTGTGAGGGTGTTGCCAGAGGATGTCAACATTTGAGTCAGTGGCCCAGGAGACACAGATCCACCTCAATCCAGGTGGACACAATGCAATCAGCTGCCAGTAAGCCAGAAGAAAAAGCAGGGAAAAGAGCAGGGAAAGACTAGACCGGATGAGTCTTCTGGCCTCCATCTTTCTCCCGTGCTAGATGCTTCCTGTCTGTGAACATCAGACTCCAAGTTCTTCAGCTTTGGGACTCTTGGACCTTCAACCACAGACTAGCTGCATTGTCAGCTTCCCTACTTTTGACGTTTTGGGACTTGGACTGGCTTCCTTGCTCCTCAGTTTGCAGATGGCCTATTGTGGGACTTTATTTTGTGATCATATGAGCCAATACTCCTTAATGAACCCCCTTTTATATATACATCTATCCTATTGGTTCTGTCCCTCTAGAGAACCCTTTCCAATATAGTGTGACCATGAAGGTGAAAATACTAAAGAAGAAAAATAAAAAATAAGAAACTCATCTTTCACACCTCCAGACCTTAAGATTCTTGAAGTGAAGAAGAGGCACTTTTTGTACCACAAGAGAAGCACAGGACCACTTCCTCAGAGTCCTCACATATTTTTTATCAAATAACATTATATGGCCAATGATTTTTCTCCTTCATCAGATTTCTTTATGAATCACTTAGGTCCTACCCTCAAAAATATTGATATAGATCAGTATGTTCAAAATGAATGTACTCATTGTCTTAAAGAAATTCTAAGTGAAGCTAATCTAAATTAGTTTTAACATGAAATTTATTGAAATGAATGCAGACTGGCATAGCAGGGAGTTGCAAACTTTAGAATCCTAAAAACCTGTGAGTATATGTATTTTCACACATTTTCTACCTACTTTTCCTTGTGTAAATCACTAAATGCCTCTGTGTGCTGGTCTGCCCACCTGAACACTGGAAATTAATGGTCTCTCTTTGCAGAACTTCTGTAAGGATTAAAATAGCTTCTATCTAATAATTTGAATAATTTTATCACATATCAGATTCTAAGTAAATACCAATAATTTTATTGTTTTAAAAGGATATTACTTTATTATTTCATCACATATTACTACATATGTATTCTTTTTATTTTGTTTATATTGTATAATTTTATTTATTACTAAAATATCAATAATGTTGCTTAGCAGATATATTTATTTTGTGTGATACAAGGCAGCTCTGGAAAAACTATAACTTATTTTAATATTAAAAATTAATTTGTATATGATTTTGAAACTACAACTTCAAACATATCACAAGGTATATACTAAGTTTTCTGATATAAAAACAATAATTTCTACAATATCGTAAATACAGAGATTTGATTTTATATTAAAAAACAACATTCCTAAACTCCTTACTTCTTAGATCCTAATACAATATTCATTCCAAATTTCTAAAAAAACTATTCTTATTTCTTTTTAGAAATTAATACATATGCATGAGACATAAGATGGGACTAAGTAAAATTATAAACAATCACTTTCTATCAGAATGTAGGAGTCATGGGCAGCCAAATAGCAATAGAAATCATTTCAAATCTATATTAGCTAGCATGGCAGCATAGCAAATCACTTCCAATCTTAGCAGCTTAAAACAACCAACACATATCATGGTCGGTCTCTGAGGGTCAGGGCACCTGGGAGCAACTTAGCGTCAAGATTCTGGCTTAGGGTCTTTGACCAGGTTACAAGCTAGGGTTACTGTTTTCTCAAGGCTCAACTAGAAGTAGAGAATCCACTTCCAAGCTCTCTTCCTTAGTTTTTGGCAGGTCTCAATTCCTTACGGACTTTTGGCCAGAGACCCCACTCCTCACTCTGTGTGCCTCTCCACAGGCTGCATTGGTTATGTGGAAGTTGGCTTCCTCCAGGCAAATGATGAGTGAAGGAAGGAGATAGGAGGGATAGAGAGAGGGAAAAGGAGACAAGAGAGAGGGAGGGAGATGCCCAAAATGGAAGTCAAAGCTTTCATTGCACAATATTGTAAGTGACATATGATCATATGATCACTTTTCCTATGTGCTATGCAGCACACAGACTAATTCTAGAACAATGTGGAACAGACTATGTAAGGGTGTGAGAATCACAGGGGCTGACTTGGATGCTGGCTAACACAAACTGTAGAATAACAAAGTCTTTCAACACTTACTTTTGAAAATAATAGAAGAAAAATTTGGGAATTCTTATTTGCTTATCTCACTTTTGCAATGTAAATTGAAGAAACTTTTTATTTCAAACCAAACCAAACCTAGTATTATGCAAGTTGTATAGACTCATTGGGATATTTAATTTGTTCTTTAAGAGTTTAATGATGACAGGGAGGTGAACTTTAGTAAAATATTTAGAAAGGCTAAACTAGACTATGGCTTTTAAATTCAGGTTTCTCCCATTTAGTTGAGGATTCTGTCATTTTAAGATAAATCCAAATGGCTCAAAAGCACCTTAGTTTGCCTAATATTTGAATATTGTTTCTAGTCTCTTGTTCTCCACTTATACTTGCGATTTTTCCTCTTATCTTCTTAAAATGTTCCATCCTTGTGTACATACTGAAGTCACAATCTAGTTATAACATGCAATGGTCATCAACATTTCATAAATAATTCTCTTTAACTTCTGAAGTGTTTGAATTATTCCGAGAAAGTTAGATCGCAGCACAAAGAGAATAATAAGCAGGCCAGGCGTGGTGGCTCACGCCTGCAATCCCAGCACTTTGGGAGGCCAAGGTGGGTGGACCACCAGGTCAAGAGATCGAGACCATCCTGGTCACCATGGTGAAACCCTGTCTCTACTAAAAATACAAAAAATTAGCTGGGCATGGTGGTGCGTGCCTGTAATCCCAGCTACTCAGGAGGCTGAGGCAGGAGAATTGCCTGAATCTAGGAGGCGGAGGTTGCAGTGAGCCGAGATCACGCCATTGCACTCCAGCCTGGGTAACAAGAGCGAAACTCCATCTCAAAAAAAAGAGAATGATAAGCTAGTGTTTGATGATAATGAAGGAAGTTTTTGTAGAGCAGGAGTTCAGAGGGGTACAATAAAACCATTAAATGACTTTATGAAAGGAACAACTTTCACGAAGATTTAACTTCTCTTCTTACTTGCTATATTTGAATACCTGCTCAAATATACAGAATTTAATAGCTGAGTTACCATTAAAAATTAGATTTCTTTTTGCCTCCTATATAAGTACTCTTGAGAATGTCCAATACATTCAACAAAATCTTATTTCATTTGATACTGCAACTAATGAAACTACTGATTGGCATTTTGTTTGAACCCATTTATACCTGCAGTTGTATATTTGTAGTTTTAAGAAAAAAATACCTTAAGCTCACAAAATTGAAAATGGAAATGAGACCTTTAGACTGAAATCCCTCAACTCCTTATTTCTTTTGTCAGTTGAAAACTATAAATATTTAGAATATTACTTTTTTTGGTGCTGTTTCAATGATAGGATATGGAAGAACTAACTTTGATATTTTAGCTGAAATGAAACTTCTTAAGCACAAGATGCAAAAGAATATTTATTTTCTGTGTGTATATGAACTTATATTTGTAAAAAGAAACATAAAATGATAACAGGTAAATTTTAACTTCAGTGCTGGGCTTCAAGATCGCTCACTAGAGGCTTCTGGTACTTGCCTTCTCCCCAAAGAAAAATAAAAATATTGAGTAGATAATCAAACTTCAAATAGGCAATCTAAGAGAGAACACTATGGTTCAACAGAGAAGTAGCATTTAAGACAAAGAAGGAGAAGGAAGCGAGGCAGTCTGCTTAACTGGATTAGCAGGGAGCCTAGAGAAGTTTTCCATAGGAGAAAGGGTAAGAGTCCCTCAGTGGTCCACATCTCCATGTGAACTTTTGCAAGCTTAGCCACAGGAGAACCCCTCAATCCCTGTGAGTACTAAGACTAACATATGGAACTGCCTGGAGACCTTGCAAAAACATTGTTCCAGAGAGGGAGATCACACTGTGTCCCATACATCTTCCAAGTCTTAAGTAGTTAATTATAGCACATTTCCATTTTGAGAGCTCAGACTCCATTAGATGGCATCCTGCTGTGAAGCCCAACATCCCCTGCATCTCAACATCCCTGGATTGACACCTTCGCCTGTAGCCACTGCTACTGCTTACTGCTGCCATCATGGTCAAAGTGCAAGCCATTGGCAGTGATCTCACTTCCTCCAGTAGCAGGGCCACTGCACATTTACAAGTGCCCAAAGGGCCCAAGCCTGTGCTCCTTGGCTGCCTGCCTATAACTAATGTCACTGAAAGCAACTCTGTCCTCTCCAGCAGCAGGGCCATATTGCAGCTGATAAGGCTCTTACCTGAGCATTCCACCAGGAATCTGGGGATCACCTCACCCACTTCTGCAACAGCCAGCACCTGCACATACCACTGAGGAGTCTGAGGACAGGACGTCTCAACCCAGCTTGACCTCCCTAATACCTAAGTATACCATCTATGAACCTGGGAATTGCCCAATCCCATCTACCATTATTGCACTTGAGCACTCCTGCAGGAGCTTGAGGTTGGATCCACCTGACCTTCTGCAACCAATACAGCTGGCACCCACTTACATGTACCACCTGCAGGCCTGTAAGCTGGTCCATATAGCCCATCACAGCCACCCCCAACATCAATGTGGACTGCTTGAGAGCAAATAGGTTAGCCCACCACTGCTATTGCCATTGCCCACACTACACATGCTGCCCAGGTGCCTAAGGCTCATTGCTCTCTCACCTAGCCCATTGTCGCCAGTGTCAGCATGTGAACAATTCATGTAGAGGGCCAAGAATTGACCCATGTGGAACTGCTAACACTGGTGCCAATGTACGTCACCCTGGGACCCAAAGACAAACATGTGCGGCCATTTAATGCCACAATTGGGCCCAAGGTGGGACCTGGTATCCCCATTCCCAGCAAAAATTCACCACAGCTGCCACTAACAACTAAACTCTAAGCCATAGAGAAAACCACAGACATCACTGATTCTATTTATTTCTTAAATACTTGTATAGAGACTACACTACTACATAAACCAAGAATCAAAGTCTAGTATCCTATCCAGCCAACACCATAGATGCATCTTCATGAAAAATTCCTCCTCTATGAAAGCACATCCAAAAACTTGGATGAAGTAACTATTTTACTCGATGAACAGATATCAATATAAGGGCACAAGAAACATTAAAAAGCAAGAAAAGAATGATACCTCCAAAGAATATAGTAATTCTCTAGGAACAGATTCCAATAAAAAAGAAATTTATGGAATTACAGAAAAAGAATTCAATTAATAATATTAAAGTAGCTCAGTGTGATACAAGGGATACAATGTGATACAGACAGATGATACAATGAAAACAGAAAAGCAATTCAGAGTATGAATAAGGAATTTACCAAGAAATCATTAAAAATAAGCAAATAGAAATTTTGGAAATAAATAATTCACTGAATAAAATAATAAACACATTTGAAAGTTTCAACAATAGACTAGATCAAGCATATGAAAATAATTCAGAACTTGAAAATCAATCTGCAGTAATAACCCAGTGAAACAAATATATATTTTTTCAAAATGAACAAAGCTCATGTGACATAGAAGATAACATGAAGTTATCAAATATTGAGTTTTCAGTATTTTAGAAGGCCAAGAGGAAACCAAAGGGATAGAAAAGCTATTTAATGAAATTATACCTAAAAACATCCCAAGTCTGGTCAGAGATTTAGTCAGCCAGATACAGGAAGCTCAGAGATTTTGAAGTAGAGGCAATTCAAGAATGTCTTCTCAAATGAACAAAAACAATAATAAATAAATAATAAAAATGTCTTCTTCAGAGCAAATTATAGTCATATTATCAAAAGTGAAAGACAAAGATAGCATTCTAAAAACAAAATAATAGCCTCTAGTCACTTGTAAGGTAACTCCCACTATATTAACAGTGGATTTTTCAGCAGAAACCTCACAGGATAGGAGAGAATAAGATAATGTATTCAAAGAGCTGAAAAGAAAAAAGGACTGTCAGCCAAGGATAAAATACCCAGCCCCCAACCCCAAATAATTTATAAATAAAGGAGAAACAAAGTCTTTGCCAGAACAAGAAAAGTTGAGAGAATTCATTACCATTATACTGGTCCTAGAAGACAAACTTAAAGGAGTCCTGATGTGGAAACAAAAAGGTAAAATCTTATCCAAAATTAAGGAAATCAGTACATCAAAGGGTACCTGCATCCCCATGTGTATTGCAGCACTATTCACAGTAGCAAACCTATGAAATTAACCTAAGTGTCCATCAATGAATAAATGCCTAAAAAACATGGTATATAGTTACAATGGAATATTACTGAGCCATAAGAAAGAATAAAATCATGTTATTTATATCAACGTGGAGAGAACTGGAGGTTATTATGTTAAGTAAAATAAGGCCCATAAAAACAAATATCATATGTTCTTACTCATATATGGGAGCTAAAGAGTTGACCTCATGGAGGTAGAGAGTAGAGTGATAGATACCAGAGTCTAGGAAGGGTGTTTGGGTGATGAGGAGAATTAAGAGAGCTTGGTTAATGGGTATAAACATATAGCTTGAAAAAAGATATAAGTTCTAATGTTTGATGGCAGAGCAGGGTATCATAGTTAAAAACACTATTATTTACATTGAAATAGCTAGAAGACTTGAAATTCTCCCAACACATAGAAATAATAAATTCTTAGGGTGATGGATACCCTAAATTCTCTGACTTGATCCTTGATCATTACATATTCTATGCATGTAGCAAAATATCCCATGTACCCCACAATTATGTACAAATATTGTTTATGAATTTAAAAAAGACTTTAATCTTCAGTTTCTAGGCATCAGGAAATCTATTCCATACAGACTTTCTGGCCTGGGGGCATGTTGTCACTTCATCAGTGTTCCTCAAACAAAAAGTCTTTGAAAAAGGCCTTCTGCCTCCAATATTCATCACATTAAACACATTAATTTTAAAAAAAAAGTAAATGGTCTTTAGACCTCAGTGCTTTATCTCTTATTCATAACAAAGTATCATGCACATCACAGATAATTGGGACATGATATTTTGTCACAACCCTCAACTCATGATCAGAATTCTGCAGGAGTAAGGGTCTTTTCTGGGAGAATATGGAACACAGGGACTCTGCAAAGTGGCCGCCTCTGCAGATCTCTTTTGGTTTGCAGATTTTTGCCACAATCACTTGACGTTTTTAAGGACTGATCACCCAGCAGTAGAAGGGTCACTGTGATTTTGAAACCCTGATAAAGTATTGGTATTTATTGAAAAAAAATCTTGTCTTTACAGATCTATAAATTTTTCCTGAACAGATGCCTATGTAAAAATATTTTAATGGCTATTATTTTTGAGAGGATTGGTGTCACTGGAGAAAAATTGTTCCTGCAATAAGAAATATCCAGATTTGCTAATATATAACTCCTGGGTCTTTTTAAACTAAAAGAGATGAGATGGTAGAGTATCACTAAACATGGTAATTCAGAACAGACTAAAATAAAAATACACATGGTTGAAAATAAGGGCAATATTATTAGATAATACCATGATTACGGTGATATCACTGCATATATTTATGGTTGAATACATCCATCTAATTATTCTGACTTCATCTTTTCTTGGCAGGTAACAATTCCTGTCAATTTATGGAAGATCTGGTAACTACATGAGAGGAAACTAATGGCTGAGAACACTGAAACGGAGAAGGAATGTTAGGCAGCAATACATAGATCCTTGAAGTTAAACCCTGTAACTATTTACTTGGCACAATTCTGGCAACTCCTGTGACCTCACCAGTGTATCCCAGAGTCAGTAAGTTTCACACCAACAGTAATTGATGAACTGATTGTTAGCCCAAGGCTAGAAAGAGGGAGAGGCTATGCAAGGCAAAGCTCTAAAAATAGCAGTCTTTTACTAAGCACCTACTGTATGCAAGCTATAGTGTCTTATGCTTGGGAGACTGGGGTAGAGATATGAGAAGACTTATTTCCAGTGCTCAAAGAAAACCTTTAGAATACATTACTAGGAGACAAATAGAGATGTACACAAATAATCCCAAATAATAAAAAGGGAACATTTTGTTAGAGGACAGATAAGGGTGGGAAAGGCCACCTCTCAGGCTGTAAGTATCAATCCTACTGTGAATATGAACATATTTTAAAGTCCCTTTCCAAAGTCTCAGTAAAAATTAAAGTCCTGGGTTCCATTTAATTTTGATAACAGTGGAAAAACAATCATACATAGAGCAATGTCCAGAGGATCTGGATATAGAAACACTGTCTCCAGTCAGGCAGCTCTTCAAAGTGAGTATTTACTTGGCCTAGTCAACTGAGGTGCAAAGATTAAAACTACTCATTGATTGGATTTGTTTGTCCCAGGTCTATGAAATTATTATTTAGTTTGTTAACCCCAGGTCAAGAAATACTATTTCACCAAACAAGAAACGGTCTGCTTAGTTGAAAAGTTAATGTAAAATTAAAAATATATTAAAATATATAAATATATTTATAAAAGGAATGATCTTAGTTGAAAATTTTATATAAAATTAAAATATACATATAAATACATATTTATACATACAAATATATATGCACATATGTAGTCATATAAATATATATAAGCATGTAGAATATGTATTTAAATTCTCTTTATATAGAAGAGGAAAATTAAATGCGTATAATATCCACACAGGTTTGACCTTACACAGGTCTCTTTGATGTGCTTCCTGTTTTCAGTCATGCCACTTCACCTGTTGGTCTCAATGTATTTATCATTAACATGGGCCGTTATGAGGATGTATAGACTATTTCTGAAGCACCTATCACAGTGCATTGCATGCAGTGAGTACCCTGTATTTGATGCTCAAAAATGAGAATAGAATGTTAAGTTTGCGTTTCATTCCAAATTTAATACATATACTAACACAGTCGCTCATCAATATTCAGTGAGTGCTTCCTATTGTTAAACACTCTTGGGTATGAAGGATTCAGAGATGATAAACTGACACAGTTCTTAAGGGATTTACATAGTAGATGGGGAAAGCATAACAGTAACAAATAAACAAGAGCATGTAACAGAAAAATGCAACAAATTTTATATGGCTGGGCATGACATAAATATTAAGCGAATCAGGAATATACCAAGGTATAACTAAAGTCTAGTGTCAATAGGAAATTCTCCTTTATTAGAATACTTAAAACACTTAGTCAGAAAGAAGGTACTGTACGTGAGGTTGATGTGTCACTGGCCACAATTTCCTTCCTCTCCTTTTATGGTTCTTGTTCGTGTTCTCTACTTGCATGTTCCAATTTCATATTATGTCATATTTCTCACATCCTGTTGCCAGAGCTAGGAAGCTAATTATCTTGGTCTCCATTTCTTCGAAGTTTAGAGTGTAATCCTAACTCCTCTGAAGGCTGAGGCAGGAGAATTGCTTGAGCCTAGGACTTCAAGACCAGCCTGAAAAACACACTAAGACCCTGTTTCAAAAACGTTTGTAAAAAAATGTAAAAATATGAATAAGTAAATAAATAAATTTTTGGCTATATTATATAACTTCAAATACTGTTCTTCCATCAGTCTATCTCTCCCCAGTTACTTTTGTTAAAATCCTTGTAATGTTGTTAATCCCATCTGGCAAAAGCTTTCTTTAAAACACCTTTGGAAACTATTGTAAGGGAGATTTCATAATATCATTGTATTTACAAAGGAAAATGACATTCATATTCTAGTTGGGTGTTAGAATTAATCAATGATAGCTCAAAAGGTTTTTATTCCCTTTGTTGTTTCAAATCTCACCCCAAAAAACTTCCAAAGCCAATTTCAGTGGCTGAATTTGAAAACTATGACCCGACAAGAAAATCTTACCTGGATGGGCATTTTTCTATTTAAAATCACGTTTTCATAAAATATGAATATGAATGCTTTTCTACGCTACCTTGATTAATATCTAAGTTCCAGTTTCACATTTCAGAGAGCATGATATAAATCCATGGCACAGACATAGGAATACTTATTAATATACTGATAGCTTTTTTTGAGATAATTTGTTGTTAAAACTGCCACCATTAAGATGTGTTAGAAGGAGATTAAATATAGCTCCATTAATTTTGTGGTGTTTCTCCTTTTGCAAATAGTAATCACACATAAGCAGAATTTAGGAATGTGATCGTGATGTCGGTTTCATTTCCATAGCCTCCTAGTCAATCCCCCGTCTGCAATTTTGCTAACCACTATTAAGAACTCCACAGTAAGCCATTATCTTTCTTTTAAATAATGTATTCATTTAACAGTTGCAAATATTAAAGAAAGTTTCACATTGAACTTTTAACACTTTTAAAGTGTAATGCTCCAACTTAAGACAAAGTCGCAAAACTGGCTTTGTGATCAATTCACAATGATCAATTCACAATATGATCAATGCACTTATCAATTCCAGTGATTTATAGTGGGCAATTTAACAGTGCAGTTATTTAGATTCTATGATTCTATACTCTTTAAATTTAAATTTAAATTTTTATTTATTTTTTGAAACAGTCTTACTCCATCTCCCAGGCCGGAGTGCAGTGGTACAGTCTCAGCTCACTGCAATGTCCATCTCCCAGGTTCAAGCAATTTTTGTGCCTCAGCCTCCCACGTATCTGGGATTACAGGTGTGCACCACCACACCTAGCTAATTTTTGTATTTTTAGTAGAGATGGGGTTTCACCATGTTGGCCAGGCTGATTTCAACTCCTGACCTCAAGTGATACACTCACCTTGGCCTCCCAAAGTGCTGGGATTGGATTACAGGCATGAGTCACCGCACCTGGCCCTAGGTTTCTACACTTGAAGAGTAAAATAACACATAAATAAAAAAGAAAGGTGTTCACTGAATTCATGGTTGATGACTAGAACATATTACAAAAATGTTGAAATAGAGGGGGAGTGACAAGGCTAGGCAATTGCAAGTTAAATGGCCTATCTAAGACACTGGCTAAGCAATAGATTCATAATATTATTCACCCACATACCAAGTTTCTTCTGCCCCAGAAGAAGTGTTATTTATACAGGTCACCAGGTGTTGTATGGGATTTGTTGCTTGGTGAGTTGACAAAATTGGAAAATTGGTCCCAGTACAATTCAATCACAGATTCCTTTCACTCGGTTGATCAGCATTAAGGCCAGTGAATTAATTATCTGTGGCCTCAATTATCACCGTGTTGCTCTCTTCATTAAAACAAAGTCTCCTTGGAAGCCTGGAAATCATGTGTTCCCTTCTCCCATTTTCCTTTAAAAAGATTCATTTAGATGTTTTGATCCTATTTCAATACTCTTTAGCAGCTCCCCAAAACAAGCTCAGATGACATAAAATGGACATTCAAGGATCTCTGATTTCCAGTTTCATTAAAATATTATTTTCTCAAATGTACACAAATTCTTGCTATTTTCTGAGTTTTCCTACACTCTGTTATCTTCCTGGCTCTCTTCTTCCTGGTATACCCTTTGAGATCTAGCTCCACGTTACCCTCTAGGTGGAACATTTCATAGAAGGTCACTGGGTTTTCTGCACTCCCAGAGTTCATGTCAGTGTCAATGTTTGAGAGTCAGCTAGAGTCATTTGCCTACCAATCCATCTTCCCTACTGCCTTGTGAGCTGCTGAAGCTGCAACAAAATTATCTTCTGCTTTAATTTCTCTATGTTTCATGTAGTGCCTGGTGTTGTCCTGTCTGAAACTCTCTCCTTCACACCCTCCTTAAGAAATTCCTATCATCTTACAACTAGAGAAGTCTTCTTAGGTGTGTGGCTCTGGTGATTTATCTGTGTCACACATGCACACGTTCACATATACATTCTTTATCTCTCTCTCTCTCTCACACACACACACACACACAAATACGCACATAAAGTGACAGAAAACTGTGTACATGAAAAAGAAAATATTCAGAATCTTGGGGGGAAAATGGCTATCAGCCTTTGCTTCTATCATCATTAGAATAAAACTCAATCATGTATTTGTTAAAGATGTAATTCTGGTATATAAATCAGGGAGAAGATTTTTTGAATGAGTGTTTTCAAAACAAAGTTTCACAAGAATGCCATAATGGGCTATGGTGTTTATAACGACTCTCAGTGTTCAGTTGCCGCAAATTTAGTGGCAATGTGCTATATGTTTCCATTAATAAACAGATTACATTTAAAACATTTGGCAGAATATGGTTCAGCAATCATAATAATTTGCACTCATAGCTCAAAACTAGTAGCTTAAAGCACTTCACAATGTGCTTTTTAATTTCTGCTCATTCCCATATGCTACTTATTTCATCCTCATTCATCCTGCAAGGTATGTGAGTATATTACTTGCATTTAAATAATAAAAGTAAATAAAATATTTAATATGAAAAAGAAAACTAAATAGTCTTTTATAACTGCCTAGGGTAGCTGGAGAGCTGGTATCAGGAGCAGGAAATATTATAAGGAATATTTGTATTTTCTCTGAGCTCTAGGATCAAGTAAGGGTGATGGCAAAAGGTTCTGTGGATTAAATGCTAATTTGGGTAATTGGATTTACCTGGAGCCTTGAGAGTCAAGGTTCTGAGAACAATTGAAGAGGCTTTTTTATGGAGGAGAGGAGCAGAAACAACTGCTGTAGCAAATGGTGTGATGATCTTCCCTACAGGGTTACAAGACCTACCGTTAAATCTCAATGTTTTGTCTGGGAATCTCTGTTTTTCCTCCCTCTGTACCTGGGTTCTGAATGTACCTTCAGAAAATAAACCAGGGGTTTTCGCTGTGTTTACCTTGTTTAGTTTTCTTCTCAGAATCACAGTCCTGCATCAGCTGTTGACTTAGATCTGAACGACAGTTTTTTCAAATACTTTTGTCTAATTTTCTAGTTGTTTTAGAGTGGGAGGGTCTAAGGAGAGTTCCTGCTACTCCTTGGCTCTAAGTGAAAGTCATTTCTTTTAATAAATATACCTATTCAAGTGTTCCTTTTTTTCTCATTTTAGATCTGGCAAACTATGTATTGTAAGAATTATTTTTTCATCCAAATTATAAAACTTATTCAAGTACCATTTTTTTCTTAATATACTCTCATTATCTTCTTCTTTTTTTTTTTTTGAGACGGAGTTTCGCTCTTGTTACCCAGGCTGGAGTGCAATGGTGCGATCTCGGCTCACTGCAACCTCCGCCTGCAGGGTTCAGGCAATTCTTCTGCCTCAGCCTCCTGAGTAGCTGGGATTACAGGCACATGCCACCGTTTCCAGCTAATTTTTTGTATTTTTAGTAGAGACCATCCATGTTGACCAGGATGGTCTCGATCTGTTGACCTCGTGATCCACCTGCCTCAGCTTCCCAAAGTTCTGGGATTACAGGCGTGAGCCACTCTCATTATCTTCTTAATGTCTGCAGGATCTGTTATAATTTCCCTTTTTTCAATACTGATATTTATAATTTGTACTTTCTCTTTATTTGATCAGTACGGTTAAAACTCTATCTAAACTTTGGTTCTGTTATTTCAGTGTACTGTATTTTTCTTTTGTTTTTCAGAAATCCATGCTGTGGCTAAGCTCAAAACCAGCAATGAGGGGAGGGAGAAGAATAACATGAGTCAGTATCTTTGAAATGATAATTCAGTACCTCACACTAAGTTGCCTCTTGTTCTGATGCCCTCCTTCCAGGAAATTGTTTATCACCTCCACTGACTCACGTAAGTGTATCTCTTGACTACAGGATGGGCACTGCCCTATTTCTTCATTTTTGTCACTGACATTTTGAGATTACAGAGGAAGACTACACCTAAGCTTGGTGGAGGTGGGAACCCAGTGAAGGCTGAGAATTGTATGCTGTTGTCCAAGTCCTTTCAAAAAGGCAAGATTTCTTGGGAATAAACACCAGTCCCATCAACTTTCAGCTCTCTCCATTCCCGTCTACTTCCCACTCTTCAATCCCAAATTTCTAGTGTCATTCTTATGCAAGACAATTAGTTCTCTTTTTGCCTTTTCCTTTACAAGCTCTGTTTACAAGACCAGAACTTTCTCAGGCAAAACATTCCATCAAGCCTCATTAAGAATTTTCTCAGAATGAGGTCAGTCTATCTCAGAAATATCTACTACAATTGAAGAGTCAAAAATTTTTTCCAAAATGGTATTTTGTATCTTATTCTATACAGGTGAGTACTTACTCTCTCATGCTTAGAATTGTTCAATAGCTTATTCTCACACACAGATACACACATGAACAGAACCACACACACAATACATGCAAACAATTTATAAAGTATGCATCACTATATTGATATACATATACCTATGTTAATATTTGTCAATCAAATTAATTTGGAAGGGTATAAATATAATTTTAACAGCGATTTATTTAGCAGAATGGAAGTGTGGGAGATGATGAGGGGGAAGATACACATAATTTTTTTCTTTAATAATTTTTCACTGAATTTATAATACCTTTTTAATGTAAAACAAATATATTTAAAATTCCATGCTTGTGTGGTGTCCCATTTTATTTTAGGTAGCTTTCAAGTTGAAAAGCATACTTGTGTAAGTGAAAGCTAATGGAAATTTTGTTTAAAGCGCCACCCCACAATAAATATTTGAGTTTCTTAGAGACCAGCCATGAATTTTTGCCTGGTAATAAGTCAATAAAAATATTTCAATATTCAATAAAAATATTGAAATTTTAGGAAACATGGCAAAATATTTTGGAGTGGGAGATTATTTTGTGGAATCCCACAGTCATATAAGTGGATAGCTAAAAGGGAAATACATCATTGAGCTATGTTACTCCTTCTAGGAAGTTTATTGGAATCCTGCCATGTAACACAGATTTCAGCAAACATTCTCTGGGTGAAGAGTCTTGAATCCCATGGACCATGATGCTCTCAAACTCAACTTTATAATAATGAGAAGAATGGAAAAAGAGCCTGAGCTTAATTCAGAAAATGCTGGGTTCAGCTTGCAGCTCACTACTTCCTAATCATGTAACTTCCGTGTTCTGTCATGTTGCTCTAAGCATCCTCCATCCTCATATGTGAAAGGTGGATAATCACCTTCCCAGGATGGTATAGAGACTGCATCAGGTGAGGCAGAATACAGAGCACTCAGCCCTGTGCTCTGTGAAGGTGCCCTAAGTGGGACCCTCTCCGTGCCTTCCCTTGACTTCTGATCACCTGCCTTGAGTTATATTCCTTACTTTCCTAAATTTCTATTTCTGGGGCCCACTATTATTACTTAGTCCTTTCCACAGGAGGGCCCCAGACAGCTAATGGATTTTGCCATCTAAAAAGATTTGCAGAGAAAGTGAAAATCCTTGAGGCACCTGGAAGTAGGCAGATTATTTTCCTGCCTTCATTGAGTCTTCTCTTCTTTTGTCAATACCTTTCAAGAAGGAATAATTTTCAGATTATGATTCTGCTTCAGCTATTGTGGTTGCCTATTTGGCATTGCAGCTTTCTTGTTTTATTCTCTGTTCTTTCATATGAGCAGGATGGGATGGGTGTGTTCTCTTATTTTTTTTTTTTTCATTGAAGTTATAATCACTCAATTGTATTCTCTTTCCCTACTGATATGTATTATTTTTGTTTTTTCCACTATCATGAGAGAACATACTGATAGTGTAGGTTGCTATTTACTCTAGTCCTGAGCTTCTTTTCTGTATCTATTTTGTGAATTGTCTGCAGAAGGCATAGTTTATTTTGGCATTTTCTTAGAAGAATACACAGCCCTTGAATCCACTGGGCTCTCAGTCTATCTCATGATACCAAGCCTGCAAATGGTCCTATTTGTTTGTTTGTGGAAAGTTCAGAAATTGTCAAACAGTCTTTTTTCTCCTCAACATAAATATAAGCCCGTATTAAATTAATTTTAATCTGATCAGTTATTGAGTTGACAGTCTACATTTGCATATCTGTATTTTGCAATCAAATTTCCTGAATTTTAATAAGCTTGGTCAAATTTATGGTTTAAGGCCACAAGTAAATAATTATTATATAAGCAATTTTGCATTGTTACCGTAGTAATAGAAATAAAAAAAGCTTGCTAATGTTCAGCATGGAAGCTTAAAATACAACCTTGAAGGTGCCTATGCTTAGGAGATGGGCAATAACAGCTCATTTTCTCTTCAAGATCTTTAGATTCAAATTATCATGACATTATTTGTATTAAGCAGCTTTTTCTAAGTTTTAAATAACTTCAGTGTTAGGAAGCAAAACTCAATAATAATAATAAATCTTCACATATCATTCATCTCTCAGTCTATTCTATCCTATGCTGAAAACTAGAGAAGAGGAGTATAAGACATATTACCTTATCTAAGATCAAGAAGATGATTGCCTAACTGGTGAGACATTTATCTACATAATTACATGGATTTACACATATGCTTACAAAATAAAACTGAATATTTCATAGAATGGAATTCTAATTACTACGACGTAAATAAGTGAACTGGGAAGAAAGGATTTAAGTAGCACAGAGTAGTTTAGAAATTCTTACTTGAAAATGTGAGGAGTTTAGCTAAAGCATTGTGGAAATTTAATTAATTGAAGAAACATTGTAAATACTCAGTTATGCTCTGCCCATGTACCTAAGTGATTTAGGAGATACAAAAATGAATAAAACAGGATTTGTGTGTTTTGGAAGCTTTATAATTTTATGGCACCTGTATAGGCATAGCTAAGCCTAGAACAGGTAATGTGATGGGCACCACAATAGCAAGTGAACTAGGAGGCTAGGGAAGTAAGATATTTAATTCTCATAAGAAGATTGTTTAAAATTGTTGGGGAAGATGTGATTGAGCTAGCTCCTGAGGCATGGGTAGAAATCCTATGAGAAGAATTGATGAAAGTTGCCAGGGAGGGGAGTATGGAGGAGAATCTGGTGAATTTATTGTACACATAATCATAATTAATAATAGACACTGTTCCATTCCCCTTGTCCTTATACTGTATAATCCCTTTCCACTTTAATTCTGGGCTCAGCAAATTACTTCCCTTTGCCCATGAGGTGTTAGTGAATGGGGTGTTAGCAATGTAGAGTAGTCAGCAACTTGAGAAGTGAATTTCTGTGGCAAACTTCAACAGTTGTGCTTACTCTCTCTTGCCCAGGATAGCCTGAAAGACAATGAAAATCATTTGAGTGACAGGTGGGTCACCCCAGCCAAGGCCATGCTAGGACCATTTAAGAGACAGATGATTCTCTAGATATGTATGTGAGCACAACTACAGCGGGAGAGCAGAAGAACTGCCCACTTAAGTCCAGCTCCAATCACCAACGTTGCAGATTAGACATCAGTTTTACTTGGTTGTTATTTATTTATTTATTTATTTATTTATTTATTTATTTATTTATTTATTTATTTATTTATTTTTGAGACGGAGTTTCGCTCTCGTTACCCAGGCTGGGGTGCATCATCTCGGCTCACCGCAACCTCCGCCTCCTGGGTTCAGGCAATTCTCCTGTCTCAGCCTCCCGAGTAGCTGGGATTACAGGCACACGCCACCGTGCCCAGGTAATTTTTTGTATTTTTAGTAGAGACGGGGTTTCACCATGTTGACCAGGATGGTCTCGATCTCTCGACCTCGTGATCCACCCGTCTCGGCCTCCCAAAGTGCTGGGATTACAGGCTTAAGCCACCGCGCCTGGCCACTTGGTTGTTATTTTAAGCCACAAAGTTTTAGAAATCGTTTGTTAGCAGCAGCAGCAGCATCGTGGTAGGCACTGATAAAGTAGAAAGATGGTACCAGAGGCTGGTAAGGGGAGTGGGGGTTGGAGGAGGTGAGGATGGTTAACAGGTACAAACAATTAGAAAGAATAAGACCTGCTATTTGATAGCACAACATGGTGGCTCTAGTCAATAACAACTTAATTGCACATTTGAAAATACCTAAAAGAGTATAATTGGATCGTTTGTAACAAAGAATAAGTGCTTGAGGGGATAGATATCCCATTCTCTATGATGTGATTACCATGCATTACATGCCGGTATAAAACCATCTCATGTACCTCATAAACATATTTACTAAAATTTAAAAATAAAAAAATGGAAAAATCACTGATACAGATATTATTCCAGGTAAAATGAGATGAGAAATGTTTGTGGTCTTTCCAAAGACACACGAAATAAAATTTAAATTACACTTATTGGCTATTTTAGATGGATTCTATGTTAGTTACTTTTCTCAGTTGCTTAAACATAGGAATAGAGGAGATTTAACAGGTAGACTAGTCCTGAATAAGGAAAAGATGTAGAATTTGGCCACAAGTGTGGTTTTCATTGAGGAAGCCAAGGATGAAAGTCTAGAGAATCAGATGCAGTGACCAAATGCTTATTTAAATCAACAAGGTTTAGAACGCAGAGGAAGATGATAAACCAGGACTTTGACTCTGCAGCAACTACAATGAGTTTCTAAGAAAACTGAAAAACCTGGGAAAAGCCGCAAATGTCACCACCATCCCCTGGCCTGTGAGATACAGGAAAATGATAAAACAACATTTGGAGGGTTAAATGAAAGTGTGGACCCCAAAGACAGCCAGGAAAGAGAGAATTTCTAATTGAGGCAGAAGCAGCGATGAAAAAAAGTGAGAGTAGAGAATGTCGGGTTTAAAATAAATGATTCGTTCCAGATACAAAGTGGATTTTTTCATGATCCCTAAGCTTAGCTATGTCATGCACAGAACATGAATTTTAAGAGTTTGAGTCAGAGATAGCATGGACATAGTGCTGGAAGTGCAGAGATTAGGAAATACAGCCACTCAATACATGAATTTTCAATTAACAAATCAATAATGCTAGCTCGCTTCAGGATCCTGCACATGTGGCCTTCATCTGATTTAATTTTCTTTCTTTGGCCAGGTACTGTGGCTCACGTCTGTAATCTCAGTTCTTTGGGAGGTCAAAGTGGGTGGATCCCATGAGCTCAGGAATTCAAGACCAGCATGGGGAACATGGCGAGACCTCATCTTTGCAAAAACAAAACAAAGCAAAAATTAACCAGGCTTGATGGCACATACTTCTAGTCTCAGTTACCTGCAGAGCTAAGTCAGGAGGATCACTTGGGCCTGAGAGGTCAAGGCTATAGTGAGCTGTGATTTTGTCACTATGCTCCATCCTGGGTGACAAAGTGAGACCCTGTGAAACATACCACACACAACCAAATAAATTTCTCTCTTGGTAACAACATTGACATTTCTATCATGCTTTAAAACTGTTCTATACCATATAGTAACCATCAGCCACATGTGGCTATTTCAATTTCACATTGTTAGAATTAAATAGTTTTTGAGTCACACTAGTTACATTTTGAGTACTCAGTAGCCACACATGGGCTAATGGCTCCAACACTGGACAATGTAGACACAGAATATTTCCATAACTATAGAAAATTCTATCAGAGAGCAATGACACAGAACAAACACAACCAAGGCCTCCTTTTTGAATTCACTCATCACACATCATTCGTTTTGACTTTCCACCTTTCAATCAGTTCTATACCTATTTATTCCTCTGAGACATTGGATAATTATATTAAAATACATATGTGTGCTCATTAATACTGTATGTTCCCTGCAAACATGTGTCAACATTCAACATTAATACTGTATATTCCCTGCAAACATGCTTCAGCATTCATTATCAGGTCACCTTCAGTTCAGGCTTTGAAACCTCCACTCCCGCCTATCCTGACTTGCTCTTCAGTTGTTAAAATCCCAATGTGCCTCAAGCTTATACTTTTAAGTTATGAAAGTGAGTAACAACTAATGGTTTCTAACAAAAAAAAAAAAAGATACTGCTCTGGTGTTGCATTTCAGAAGATCCAGGCAATTATATTCCTTAAATGGGGAGTATGGGTATGAAAGGCCAAAATGAAAATAAATGCTTTAGTCCAGCTCTTCTGGATCCTGGTTTCATTATTTGTCCATCTTGATTTTGTAAATGTAAAGCAATGTGTAGTTTTGGTTTTAATGGTCAGTGGCATCACTTAACTAAGCATTAAACTTCTCCTTAATCGGCCAGGCGCGGTGGCTCAAGCTTGTAATCCCAGCACTTTGGGAGGCCGAGGCGGGTGGATCACGAGGTCAACAGATCGAGACCATCCTGGTCAACACGGTGAAACCCCGTCTCTACTAAAAATACAAAAAATTAGCTGGGCATTGTGGCGTGTGCCTGTAGTCCCTCAGGAGGCTGAGGCAGGAGAATTACCTGAACCCAGGAGGTGGAGGTTGCGGTGAACTGAGATTGCGTCATTGCACTCCAGCCTGGGTGACAAGAGCGAAACTCCGTCTCAAAAACAAAACAAAACAAAACTTCTCCTTAATTGACTTCCTCTTTATGGTTTAGATATTTAGTATTTTTTTCCTTCCTTTTCATTGCAATAACTATCAATTACAGTATTTAGCGATCAAAATTAATACAAAGTTTCTCTTTCTCCAGAGAGTAATCAAACTTATTAACTCTCTTCTGATTTTTTGGTAAAGGTTACTTTTAATTCCCAAGATTCAAATGTGTATCCTATTGTGTATATTGAGGGTAAATGTTACAAAGGGATTTAACTTGTATACATTAGTGATGCATGCACACTTAAAATTTCTGAATAAGCAATGTGCTAACAGCCCCGCAGTTCATCAGCTTGGAAACTGAAAGAAAAACAAAAACACAGCAAATGTGCCTCGCCTTTTAAATTCTTATTTCTGTTCTTATGTTCAGGAAGAAAATGGTATTAACCAGATGGCAATAATATTGTGCCTCTTAACTTCCTAGAATGTGTTTCTAAAAATTGATTGATCGAGAATTTCAAGCTTCACTTTTTAGGAAATATTGAAAATATTCATGAATTATATTCACTTGTAGAATTTTCTCATGAAGGACATATGATAATTGTATTATGTAAGTTTGCTATCTGGGAGTAAAGGAAGTGAATTCTTTGTTGAGTCTTCACATCTAGGACCTTTGCCTTTTTCTTATATTTGTTGTTTGCTAATAATCAAGCCTAGGTAGTCTGCAAAACTGATTGTTCCCTAGGTAGAATTAGAAAGGGCTAAACATATGTCTTTGATTTGAATGACCATAAGAATAAAATAGAAGTAAGGATAAAGATATTACCTGTAGTTTATCAGCCCTCCACATGTTGTAAACCACTTTTCTCAATAACCCAGCTATTTACAAATATGGTGTGACTAGCCTCACCTGAGCCCACATTTGTAGTGAAGTGGAGGACTTTTTAAACTTTTTAATCAAGTGTTTTGGTATTAGAGACACACAAGGAGATAATGTGTGGTTCATATGAATGTCAGTTTCATGAGTTTGTGGCTGTTTCAGGATGAAGCATGTATTTCGGCTATGATGGTACTGGACTGTTTATAACATACACTCAGAATGACTGGGGTAACTGTAACATGGGCTAATGCATCGTGGAAAGATACTTTCCTCAGCCTTTTTCCTTTTTAAATAAATTGCAGCCTCATATTTCAACCAAATGATTTTTCTAAAACTCCACAGTGACTAATTATAAGAGAATGATGGGCATTTACTATTAGCAAAAATGGATTAAGTTTTGCCATAACCTTGGGAGGCAACATAGCCAATGATGTTTATAATCTCAGTGATTAGAAGGGGGTGTCTTCCAAAGGTGGTTGTTGATTGCTTCGGGCGCCTTGCTGCTGAGCTTAGTCTATTCAACGCCACAAAGTCAGCAGCTTAAAATTCCCTGTCTGGTGTTTACGTCGCTAGTAATTTCAATTGATACTGTTCGAACGGAGGAGGGAAGCAAGCAGGAACAGTGAGGATGGGGGATCAAGCATCAATATGAGGAAACAGAGACAAGAAAATGTAAGAGAGAATAAATGCAGAATAGCTATTTATTCATACCCAAAATATTTATGAGGAACCTACGATGTATAAAGTGTAAGGTTGTGGGCTTACAGAGCACAGAATGAAGGAGACATGCATAGTCCCTGGATTAGGGGGTGCGTAGAGTCAAGCTGGAGAGACAGACTGAAAATAAATCAGGTAAATAGGAATACACTCACAACTTGTGAAGTGGTCTGAAGAAAATGAGTAAGGTGCACAGATGGGTAACAGTAAGAACTTCTCCAAAAATAAGAGTATAGCTTTTCGATTGAAGCTGAAAGTTGAGAAGGATGCAGGCGTTTTAACATCTTTGAAAAGAGGAAAAAGTAACAGAGTGAAATCTTTGGAATACACAAAAGATGAGTATGCTAATGGTAAAAAACCGTAGTGTGTTGGTGAGACTGAGAGTTAAACCAGCAAGAGGAAAGAGGAAAGAGGTGATATTGAAGGTAGCTGTGAGGTCCTGTCACATCTCGAATGGCAGATCAGTGTTCCTGATTCTAGGTGATAGGATTTCTTTAGGGTTTTGAGTAGTTAACACTTCTGATTTACATTGTATAGGGAATGAATGGATTAGACATGGTTAAAATTGGAAGGGTAGAGATCAGTAAGCCGATTGCAGCAGTTCAGGCTAGAGATGGTAATATTGGTGGAGGTGCAAAGTGAAGGAGACATGGAGAATTTTGAAATATTTTAAAAGAAAAATACAATGGATTTACAATTGGATTGAGAGTGGGGTTTGGAGAAATTGAAAATTTCTCCCAGGTTTCTGACTTGAAATTTGATGAATGAGTTGAAATATAAAAGGAGGCTTATAGTAGGTTCTAGAGTTTTGGAAAGAGACCAACGTTAGTGCATTAGTGTTTTTTAGAAAGAGAGAGAGAGAAAATATAGTTAGCTATCAGTCTAAGTCTGAAGGCCTGAGAATCAGGAGAGTTTCATTTCAAAACCCAGCAGGCCTGTGATCCAAGAAGAGCAGCTTCAACTGATTGGATGAAGCCCGTTACTATAGAGAAGGGAATCTATTTAATTTGCCAATTTAAATGCTAATCTTATCTAGAAACACCCTCACAGACACATATAGAATAATGTTTGTTTAAATATCTGGGCACCCCATGACCTAGTCAAGTTAACAGATAAAATTAGCCATCACAGCCAGAAGTAGACGTTTGAGAGCTACAAGCATGTAGTACTTAACCTATAAATACGGGTAAATTCAGTTAAAAAACTAACAGAGAAGAACAGAAAGCCTGGGATTAGTCCCTGAGATCCACAAGCTTTTTTTTTCTTTTTTCTCTTTTATTATTTTATTTTAAGTTCCAGGGTACATGTGCAGGATGTACAGGTTTGTCATACAGGGAAATGTGTGCCATGGCGGTTTGCTGCACCTGTCAACCCATCACCTAAGTAGTAATCCTAGCTATTTTTTTCCAGTGCTCTTTCTTCCCATTTCCTCCAACAGGCCCCAGTGTGTGGTGTTCCCCTCCCTGTATCCATGTGTTCTCACTGTTCAGCCCCCACTTATGGGTGAGAATATGTAGTGTTTGGTTTTCTGTTCCTGCGTTAGTTTGCCGATGATAATTGAAGAGCCACAAATTTTAAAAGCTGAGAAAGGCAGGAGTAGCCTGAGAAAGAGATCAAGAAGGAAAAACTGTTCAAGAAAAATCTCAAGAATTGGAACCAGATAAGTCAAGAGAGGCATCATTAACTCCTATTTCCTACTGAATGGTAGACAAACGTCTGAGCCTTTCTTTATTAATATGATCCATGAATTTGTCCTTATTTCTAACCATTTTTCACATTTTGTGGGGCTCCTGGTAATCTTTTTCACAACTTGAGTGCACTTCAACCCTGACTCTATTTTTCTTGTGCAACCATGCTTGTTTTCATTATATGTAGACATCTGAACTGAAAGTTCAGCTTCTTGAACAATTAGATTGTTATTTTTATTTAAATTTTCTAACAGGACTCTAAGAATGTACCCTTTGTATCATGCGATGGTTGTTGTCCATGGATACTGCCTTCTAAAAATTTCTTATGCTGAAAGTTCAGACAAACTAAAAATATAGGCCTTTCCGCCTCTCCAGATGGTTCTGAATGAAAGGTAGATTTTGCCACATTTTTGTGAAGTGGTCTGAAGAAAATGAATAAGGCTCACAGATAGATAATAGTAAGAACTTCTCCAAAAATAAAAGAATAGCTTTTCGATTAAAGCTGAAAGTTGAGAAGGATGCAGGCATTTTAATCTTCAAATGTTGGAAGTGTAAGTGAAGTCTGGATTATCTTCCTTCTCCCTTGTCTTCTCAAGGAGAGCTGTGACCTTACAACAGTGGCAGCTGGACACGCTTTTCCCTTTCTGGACACTGGCTGTGTGCATATGGCATGACGGTGACAGAAGCCAAGGCTCCCAGACCACTAGAACGTGAGTCTACAACCATCAGGCTGTATCTTCATGTGTTCTCAAACTACAAAGAGCAAATAATTTTAGTGGTGCCCACCTGACTCCCACCTTTCAACAGTTTTGGAAACACCTAATATCCGGCATTAAATTAATTTTGTCCCAAATACTCAGTTACTACTATTTTATTCATTAAATTTTAACTAAGGGACCCATGGCAAAAATTCAACTATAAAATGCTTGAAGTATAATAATACATAAAATGAGAGACCGATGACGACATTGTTGAGACACCAGCTCAACAAATTCTTAGTGAATCTTTTCTGCCAGGCTCTGGGATGGTCTACAACCAATTGACAAAGAATATAATGAACATAAAATAGAGACTTTAGGTTGAGACAGAAGCAAAGGAGCAAAGAGGAGCAGACCATAATGAGAGCTCATATGTGGAGTCCAGATTGGGCAGGTCAACAAGCGCATCCAACGGGCTGATAAGTTTTTAGGCAGAGAAACAGAAAGGTTGACCCTCCCAGGAAAAGGCAACAAAATAATGTATTTTTTTTCTTTTATATTTCAACACTCAAATGAAAAAGGCTGCAGGCTGAAACACTATGTCTATTTTTCTTATATAGCAGAAGAGTGAACATAGAACATTCTAGTTTCTTTTAGCAACTACACATAATTCCCTAGCATTTCCTATATTTCATTTAGAGTCTTTGCCTTGATATCCTTCTTCGTGGTGGCAAGACAGCTGTGGCAGCTTCAAGCATTGTGTCCTCAAACTGCAAAGAACAAAAGCAATGAGAGAGGCTAAAATTTTCTTTATGTTTTGCTAATTTTATACCAAGAAGAAAAATTATTCTGAGAGCTGGCAGCCTATTTGCCCATGCCAGGTGCAAGGAGACTGAGAAAGCAAATGTCTATTTATAGAGACTAGAAAATGTCCTAAGTCAAATTTTGTCTCCTAAAAATCATATGAGGTCCAGAAGCTTACCTTGTCTGGAAATAGGGTTTTTGCAGATGTCATTCATAACGTAAGGTAAGGTTAGAGTGGAGTACAACTGGCACCTAATCTAATACGACTGTTGTCCTTATGAAGAGATAGCCATGTGGTATAGTTTGGCTGTATCCCAACCCAAATCTCATTTTGTATTGTAGCTCTCACAATTCCAAGTGCTGTGGGAGGGACCTGGCGGTGGTAATTGTATCATGGGGGTAGTTTTTTCTGGTGCTATTCTCATGGTAATGAATAAGTCTCATGAGATGTGATGATTTTATAAAGGGAAGATCCCCTGCACAATTTGCTCCTCCTTCACCTTCCACCATGACTGTGAGGCCTCCCCAGCCATGTGGAACTATGAGTCCATTAAACTTCTTTTTTTTAATAAATTACCCATTTGGGGATTTCTTCATAGCAGTATGAAAATGTACCGTGTGAAGAGATGGACATACATACAGAGAGATTACCATGTGAAGATTAGAGCTGGTTGCTCCAAGCCAAGAAACTACCAGAGAATAGGAGCAAAACTTAAGAGTGAATGCTTCCTTAGTGTTAACCTAAAGTGTCGCCCTATGAACACCTTGAATTTAGACCTCTGGCCTCCAGAATTGTGAGACAATACATTTCTGTTACTCTAAGCCACTCAGTTTATTGAACTTTTTTTAACTTTAATTTTAATTTTGTTTTATTTTATTTTATTTTGAGATGGAGTCTCGCTCTGTCTCTAGGCTAGAGTTCAGTGGTGCAACCTCGGCTCACTGCAACCTCCGCCTCCCAGGTTGAAGCAATTCCCCTGCCTCAGCCTCCCAAGTAGCTGGGAGTACAGGTGCTCACCACCATGCCCAGCTAACTTTTTGTATTTTTATAGAGACAGGGTTTCACCATGTTGACCAGGATTGTCTCGATCTCCTCACCTCGTGATCCATCTGCCTCAGCCTCACAAAGTGCTGGGATTACAGGCGTGAGCCGCCGCGCCCAACCTATTGTCCTTTTTTTACAGCAGCTCAGGAAACTAAGATATTCAGTATTTGTAAAACTCTGTAGTTTTATTTGCATGTGGTTAGTAGTTTCTTTTAACTACGGATAATCCAAACAGATAATAGATCTATAGTTAATAATACTTTAAAGAATTCTAAAATATAGGGTAGAGTCATCATAAACCTGGAAGTAAATTTAGAAATATTTCTACTGATGTCTTCTAAAAGACTCCTAAGGTCAATAATGAATTTTATTCATGGGGATAGTTCCATCTTCTGTAGTTACTCTGACACATGGTACTTGCCTTTAAGAATGAGGCCTAAACAGCACCGTTTTCCAATCATCTTTGTGCCATCAGCACACATGGAAGCAGAACATTTGGCTGAGCTCATCAGGGAAAAGGATAAGAAACATTCATGCAAGGCATTTTGAAAGGTGTAAATGTTAAAACTATGAATTTAATTATGAAACAAATTCTGATCTATACTTACTTAATTTTGGCATCACACCCTATTTTTTCATTTCTGAAAGAGAAATTAGAAAAGACGCAAAACTGATTGGGTATACAGAGACTAATTAAGGCCATCACATTATAGTTTCAAAGTGTATGATAAGATGATAAGACCTGACAGCCTTTCTGCCAGTTTTTGAAAGATTTCGCAAAGTAGTTCTTAGCACAAGAGTAAAACCTTATTTCGCTCAAGATATTTCTGTCAGAATATTCATTGGCTTAAAAATAAGTAGCGTGTTCTAAGATCCAGCCCAGTAACAAAAAGCACGTGAATAATTTATTTATAAGAAATCCAAAGAAAACACCATATTAGTCTTACTAGTGCATTAGGATGGAAAAATCCTGGAAGACCAAGGTCAAAATCTTTTTCTCTGCAACAGGAGAAATTTTAAGACATTTTGCTGGATAAAATAAAAACATAGGACCAAGTTTAAATGAACTAGGATTTAAACTATTGAAGGATTGCCGTTGGCCTTCCTTGTTTTCCTTTCCTTGAAGTGAGAACATTATCACGAATTAGTCTGTTGTAGCTATTTAATTGGTGCTGTTATCTTCCTGTTTTCAAGTTTCTTAAACTCTTTATAGACATAATAATGAATGCAAAGTAAAACAAGACCAAACTCTCTTGAAACTAATTTCAACTGTACAATTTTTTAACCTTCCACAAAGACACTCCAATGACTGCAATTCCTAATAGATGACTGAACAACCCTGAATGTTTAAGTCACACCCATGGCCCAGGCATTTCCCAGTAAGTTGGAAAGAATTGTAGCTCCCAGGTGATTCTGTTGCAAATGACCTATGAAGGTCTTTTCCACACGTGAAAGAAACAAGCTCATTCTTTCCAGCTCAGATGTTGCATTCTGTGATGCAAGGCGGTCATTTCAAATTGAGTTTTTAAAAATACCCAGTGGTTATAATAGGACCAGCATGTGGCTAAGATGCATTAGCTCCACTTAAAGAAGAGATCTCTGAAAACAGATAATAGTCCAGTCAAACCAAGACAGGTTTGAGAAAAACAACCAACAATACAGCAAAAACAACGGCATAGTTGAAATGAAACAATTTGTTTAGAAATCATGGCTCAACACCAGCCATGATCCATTTGTTTGACTGAATGCAAACTGTTTTCAAAATGCATTTTCCCTGCGTATGGCTTAACAGACCAAATTATAAATAATAGAAGAACTACTTCGACCTTTGTAAACAAAATAGTGAATCATAAAACCTTAAAAATTGGAATGTACATTGCAAATCTTTTAGGGCTGAATTTAGGTAAACATCAAGATATCAGTGTCATAACTTGATTGAAGTGGCCTGGGTAACGCCAACTATTGAAGGCAAAGTGGATGTTATTGAGTGCAGTGATTCTACTGGTCAAGAGTAGGAGCTATCAGGAATGTTAGTGGGTGCTGAGGGTTTGTCTAGGCTGCCACAAAGGACCAGTGCAACCTGGTGCCAGATAGAGTATGGTGCTACGTACTACGTGATTTTTTTCAGCTGTGTCCCTGGTCATCGGTGATGGCCCAGAATTTGTATAATACTTTGCATTAGGCTATGTTGCTCACAGCATATATATTTTAATTTTTTTTTTATTTTATTTTTGAAGACAGAGTTTCACTCTTATTGCCCAGGCTGGAGTGCAATGGTGAGATCTTGGCTCACTGCAATCTCCACCTCCCGGAATCAAGGGATTCTCCTGCCTAAACTTCCCAAATAGCTGGGATTACAGGTGCCTGCCACCACGCCCACCTAATTTTTGTATTTTTAGTAGAGCCGGGGTTTCAGGTTGGTCTTGAACTCCTGACCTCAAGTGATCCACCTGCCTCGGCCTACCAGAGTGCTGGGATTGCAGGTATGAATAAAGAAAATTATAAATTAGAGCTATCATAAGAAGAGAGCTAAAGAACTAACTTCTCTCTCTCTCTCTCTCTCTCTCTCTCTCTCACACACACACACACACACACACACACACACACACACAAATTGATCTTTGAACATTTCATCTAAGGAAAAACTGAAAAAATACCTATGAAGGAACTAAATCAAGCCCACATTTACTCTCATAAAATGATTAATTTTTTTCTCGCAAGTTAGACTGTGTATAGTATATTCAACACACTATGTGATTTTCATTCAAATACTGTCACAAATGAAAAATTGCACAAACACTTATGAATAAGTCATTTACACATCTGCATTGCAATTTGAATAAGTTTAGGAAAAGTTTGCAAAACCCATTTATTACCCATTTCCTTAGAAGATGAAGATGGTTAGAGATGGAGTTCATCAGTCCACATGAGATCATTGTATAGCATATTTTAATCCTACAGGAAGAGTTTTGCCTAATTTTATTTCAAACTTAAGAAAAAAAAACATCATTCAGAAGTCCACTGTCTCTTAAATGTGTTCTATTTATTTTTGTTTCATGTACCTCAATATACTAGACCTATGTGTACTAAGGTTTAAAAGAAAATTCTTCTTTTGGCTCAAGGTGCTCACCCACCATCTGGAACTATTTCCCAAGGTTCATCCATTATGCAAATGAGATTTAGGATCCATCATGTTTCATCTACTGATACTAATACATTAATGTTGGATGTTACAGCGTGAGCCCCCAGCAGACATTGGCTGTTCATCAGTCATTGGCTTGAGCTCACACTTCATTACTTTTAATGCCTCTGTGGCACTTAAGGTCACTGGGCTCCTAACTGCTGCTGCCTAGGGTATTATCAATTAAAGCAGTTTTCTCTATTTAACTGAAGCATTTTTTTTCCCATTTTCTTTCTTTCTTTCTTCTTTTTAAGTTTAATACTTTTTTTTTTTTTGTCTCTCTGGAAATCCCACCACTTGAGAATATATTTTGACTGTTTAATTGAATAAATAGGGATGTCTTTTCAGAAATTTTTAAAAAACAAAACTATTTCTGGATAGAGTTTAAGAAAAAGTCCACATTCAGCCCTTAGTATTTATTGGATCCACATCTTCAGATTCAAACAACCATAGGCTGAAATATTTGAAAAAAAGCAAAATGAGTAACAACAATATAACAATAAAAATAACACAAATTTAAAATACTGTATAACAACCATTTAAATAGCATTTACATTTAGGTATTAGAAGTAATTCAGAGACAATTTAAAGAATAAAGATATATGTAAATATTGTATATGACATATGTATAAGATATATGTAAATATTGTAGTATTTTACATAAGGAACTTGAGCATCCATGGATTGTTGGATCTGGAAGACTTGGAATCAGTCCCACATGGATACCGAGAGAAGACTGTGGATACATATATATATCCATGTACATATACATAAATATACGCACTCGTATATTTATACACATACTATATACATATACTATGTATACTATGTATATGGTATGTGTATAAATGTGTATAAATATACGTGTGTGTATATGTATCCACGGTCTTCTGTATATGTATATTTACATATATATATATACAGACACACATATATATGTGTATTTATATATACTATGTATATAGTATGTGTATAAATGAGTTTAGCAAAAATGAGCTTTCACAACTATTTCTGATTATAAACATACATAAAAATTTTGTAAGTACAGCAAAATAATAAATATTCTGATAGTGGATTTTCACTTCTAGAAACTTGCCTAAAGAAATGTGTCTGGATAAATATGTAAGATTTCTTAATAGAAAATACTGGGATATATTTCAACCTCCAAAATTAGGAGATATAATGTTAATATAGCATGATACTTCAATGCAATAAAATGTTATGCAATCACATATATGATGTAGTGGATACATACATAAAAAGTAATTACATACATAAAAAGACTTCCTTAATATAGTGTTAAGTAAAATGTATGATATCTTAAAGTCCTAACACAGTATTAAGCAAAATAAAAGGCTGCAAAACAATATATATATTATCTTATACATAAAGATGATTCTCATTGTTTTTATTACCTATATTCTATAAAGTTGTTGGAAACACTGAATTAGTGAATATGAACTGCTGCTTCTAGGGGAATGTATTAGTCTGGATTCTTTAAAAACAGAACAAATAAACTGATATAAAGGGAAAGAGAAAAAGAGAGAGATAGATTTACTATGAGGAATTGACTTATGCAATTACAAAGGCTGAAAAATCCAAGATTGTCGCTCAGTAAGCCGGAGACCAGGAGAGCAGATGGTATAGTTGCAGTTCAAATCTGAAAGCCTGAGGATCAGGAGAGCTAATGGTGTGAGTTTCAGTCCAAGTTGAAGTATAAAGGCAAGAGAAGAACGATGTCCCAGCTTGAAGACAGTCAGGCAGAGAGATATAATTCTTGGCCAGGCACGGTGGCTCAAGCCTGTAATCCCAGCACTTTGGGAGGCCAAGGCGGGTGGATCACGAGGTCAAGAGATCGAGACCATCCTGGTCAACACAGTGAAATCCCGTGTCTACTAAAAATACAAAAAGTTAGCTGGGCATGGTGGCGCGTCCCTGTAATCCCAGCTACTCAGGAGGCTGAGGCAGGAGAATTGCCTGAACCCAGGAGGCGGAGGTTGCGGTGAGCTGAGATGGCGCCATTGCACTCCAGCCTGGGTAACAAGAGCGAAACTCCGCCTCAAAAAAAAAAAAGAGAGAGAGAGAGAGAGAGAAATAATTCTTTTTAGTCAGCCTTTTATTCTGTTCAGGCCTCAAGTATTGGATGAGACCCACCTTCATTCTGAAGGGAAATCTGTTTTACTCAGTCTATGGATTCAAATGTTAGTGTCATCCAGAAACACCCAGAGACACAACCAGAAACAGGGTTTAACCAGATATCTAGGCATGCACTGGCCGGGTCAGGGAAATAGTGGTTACGTTTCTTCCAGTCACATTTTCATTAACTAATCCGTATCCAACCTTGTATATATGTGTTTCTGTTTAAAGACACTGTATTTCACGTATATTGTTGATTCGTTATTTCACTCATAACAAATGACACTATAACTCATATTCAAAGAAGCTCAAATACATATTTTCTCTTTAAGGTACATCACAGTCTTATGCTTAGACATGCTAGACAGCACGTCAGCAAGGTGCTTGTGAGTTAAAGAGTGAACTGGGCTGGGCACCGTGGCTCACGCCTATAATCCCAGCATTTTGGGAGGCCGAGGTGGGCGGATCACGGGGTGAGATCAAGACCGTCCTGGCCAACCTGGTGAAACCCTGTCTCCACTAAAATACAAAAAATTAGCAGGCGTGGTGGCACGCAGTGTAGTCCCAGCTACTCGGAAGGCTGAGGCAGGGGAATTGCTTGAATCTAGGAGGCGGAGATTGCAGTGAGCCGACAATGCGCCATTGCACTCCACTCTGGGCTACAAGAGCGAGCCTCCTTCTTAAGAAAAAAAAAAAAAAAGTGAGCTAATCAACAAAAAGAAGAACAAATGAAAAACTTGGCAGAAAATAGATTGTGAAAAGAACAAGAACACTTGTTTATAGTGTGGGAACTGAAACTGAGAGGCAGAGTGTAGCTTAGTTGACCTCAGCTGGGAACATATGTGTAAGACGACTTGAATTTTTCACCATTTTTCAGGAGTTTGTGAATGCCCTTGAAAGCACCATGAGTATTGATTTGGGGTTAGAAATAAATTTTAGCAAGTAGAAACATTTTCATGTATGGAATTTGAATAGTAAAGACCAACTATATGTATGAATAAAGTATTTTTTGTAGAAGTGACACAATATGTCAATTTACACTAGATTGGTTTAAAATTATTGCATCACAAAATAGAAAAATTCATGGTTTAAAACTTGCTTCAGAGATAGGAAACTTGAGACAATACAAAAAAAGCTGTTATTTTTGGAGGGTCAAATCATGGAGAAATACACATCTAGTATTCGAGGAAAATCACAGAGTAAAACAATTTTTTTTCTGCCTTCAAACAGAAGAATGAAGCATATGTAAAAACAGCAGGAAATTGAACCTAGAGATAGAAATAAAAGAAAACGGACCCTTGGATACATTTCCAGTGAATAGGAGAATCTAATGCTGCTGAACTTGAAAATTAACTTTTATTGTAACATATTTTGATTTCAGTCCATGCCCCAAGTTCATGAATCACAGGATTCTATGGCCTCAATTCCCTGAGTCATTTTTATATCATTTCTGGGTGGTACATCCTAAGAGATATTTAGGATTGGCAATGCAGAACTGTTTTAAGAAACAATTCAATGAAAAAACATAGGAAAACACTTTAGAAATTGTTTCTCAAATATTCTACAATATTATTTATTATTGCATTTGTTTAACATGCCCAAAACAAACCTATGTCTTAATATGATATCAGTATACTTTTCAGGATACTATAACTAAATAGTCTAAAATTAGTATCATTGGCTGGGTGTGGGGGCTCACGCCTGTAATCCCAGCACTTTAGGAGGCTGAGATGGGGAGACTGCTTGAGGCCAGGACTTCAAGACTGGCCTGGGGAACATGGCGAAAACCCATCTCTACCAAAAAAGAAAAACAAACAAACAAACAAAAAAACAAAAGCTGGGTGTGGTGGCGTTTGCCTGTAGTCCCAGCTACTCAGAAGGCTGAGCGGGGAGGATCTCAGGCTGCATGAGTGAAGATCACATGACCGCTCTCCAGCAGGGTGACAGAGCAAGACCCTCTGTCCAAAACACAAACAAACAAAAAACACAAAAGTATCATTTTGGTTTATTATGTGGAAGTTTTAAGAAAAGGGCAAAAACAGCATTTATTCCTTCATTGAGCAAACACTGCTCAGCACTTGCTATAGGTCTGGTACTCTGTTAGTCATCTGAGATGTAATTTAGCAGGGAGGCAAACAAGTTAAGCAAGCTGATTGCAGTTTAATATGTACTTTGATGGGGGGCGAGTGTCGAAAGCTCTAGATCTATATATTAGAGGTGTATGACTCAGACTTCCAGGGTCAAGGGAAATTGTCCATAAACAGAAATATCGATACCAGCTGTGCAAGATGAGAAGTAGTTTGCCAAACTCACAATAGCTGATGCTTGGAAGCTGTGAGGGGAAGGACTGGTGTCTATGGAATGGCTGGGACCCAGATTTTGAATAGGGGAGTGCTGAGAACTGAGACTGAAGGTAGGTGCGGATCTCATATTGTAAGGATAATGTAAGATTTTAAGATGGGAAACTAGATGATTTAGAACCAGGATCAGCACACCTTTTCTGTAAAAGGCAGATTTAAGGGTTTTAGGGGTTTTTTGTCAATTATTCAGTGTCATCTTTATAGCACAGAGGCAGCACAGACAATACATAAGCAAACGAGCATGAGTGTGTTCTAATAGAACTTTATTTACAAAAAACAGGTAGCTGACTGGTTTGGGGCCATGGCCATAGTTTGACAACCACTAAACATGAAGTTTCCTATGACTGAAGGATCAGGCATGGATTTAAGAGAGGCGAGGATGGAGGCAGAGAGTGAAAATTCAAATGCAAAAGTCTTAACTAGGAAAATAACAGCACATGGGTGGGTTGAAGAGGGTAAATACAGAAAATATTCGGGATTTCAAAAATGCAGGAATTGGTGATATGAAGGATGTAAACAGATGTGATGGATGCAGGTTAAGGATGATTGGGACACTGGGGAGATGGTACTATTCTTTGAGAATATAAACACAACAGCTGGAGCAGGACTAATGTCCATGACAGAGGAATGATTTCAATCGTAGACAAGTTGGAATCTAAAGGCCCTGACATCTGAATCAAGAGTGTTGACATCTAATAAATCAGAAACTCAGAGCAGAGATTTGGAGTGCAGAAGTGACTTAGACATTTCTCCTCTGAAGTTCTCCTGCCTCTAGGAATACTAGCACCAAAAAAAAACTAAACACGTTTATAATAAATAAATAAATCACACACCATCAAAGAGTGAAACCTTTATTCTGGTGCACATCAGTGTGAGAAAGTTGGTAAAGACAGCCTCTACTCAGAAAATAATTGAAATGTTGAGTGACATAGAGTAAAAGAAAAAACATTTTGCATTACTGTAAAATAAACTACTATAGAATAGAGTAGGCAAGGTCAGTCTTTTTCCTTTCTAAACTTTACAATGCTAAGATGATCTTGTACCTGTTATAAACCTCACATAATAAATTGGGAATGTTAAAATGTAATTATTTCCCATGGATTCAATCTGAAAATGTCAGCCTGGTGGTTCTGTACTTAATTAAAGCAGCACAACTATTTCACTGACAGGCAGCTTTAGATATTGAGGTAAAGGTTTTTAAGCCAAATATGAGAAAAAGAGGCTACTTTCAATGATAATTTCTGTGTTTGGCATTAATATAATGCTCACAATATTGATTATTTTATTGTGTATATTGTTTCTTTTTTCTTTACCTGGGGAAAAGAATATAATTCTCCTAAGTAATTTTTTCTGTAGATTAGAATGCCAGGATAACATGTTATGATCTCATGAATTTCAGATATACCAGAATGCAAATAAAAGTTCATTAAAACACATTTACATTTAACAAATACCAAAAATATGTATGTTAAGCTTGTCCTTGTAAATGTGTGCAATGACAACACTTCACCATTTAAGTTTACATTTTTTTTTCTAGGTAAGAGAAATAATAGCAATACTCGGGGCCATTTTTTCAGGTGCTTGCTGATTACATTGCAATAGCATTGCACTTTTATTAAAAATAGAAATGTTATATCCCTAAATCTTTTCTCCAGATGCTGTCAATCTTATCACTACTTGACACTTGAAGACATACTTGTGTATTTAAATTTCCAAGAACAACAGTGTGAGGAGTCAAGAGGGATGTTTTAGGGTGTATTACATTAGAGAACAATACACTCTATTTTCCCTCAATGGTCCTTGTTTCCATTCTCACACACTCGGAGCTGAAAAATCGGTGTTTGTTTTTTCACTTCACAGAAGAGAGTCAATTGATTACTATCTTGTGTAAAGTATAAAGCTGCATCTTATGACTTAAAATTAAAATATGTGTAAAAATAGAATAAATAAAATTTATTTCCAAATACAAGGATATTTTATTCTGAATGTTAATGAAATAAAAGAAGTTAAAAATGACTGTTAATTCAGTTGACCATGTACCTAATCTGGTGCTTATTTCCTGGGCATGGAGTCACTGAGTTGAATTTTATACATGTATAATAAAGCCTTACACAATCAACTAAGATATTCCATATGGAATATTAGCATGTCTTGATGAACAGCTTATGATGCTATTAAGTGCAAGTCAATGAACAGAATCAGAAGAAATAAGCTATCTATAAATCAAAAAGAAAGTTTGCAATGTGTCATAAAAACAATTTTACCTGATGAATGTAAGTAAAACATACCATTAGCGTTGTAATTGCAACCAGGGTCCGTGAGTCCTCATTGTGTTTCCACCTCAAGCATGGAGGAATACATGAAGTTTCTATGATCCATGAAACTTCATGATTAGGAAGTTATCTTTCACTATATGCCATACTTCATGTCATGGATTTTGTTTTTTAAATGAAGCTTGGAGGTTTCTGACTTTAAGAAAAATTTGAGGGGTACGTTCCATAAAATGGTGCCTCTTATAGAATTGCATTTTAACAAAGCAAACTTTGTACAACATTGTTCTATTTGTATATTGCTTAGTTAAGCAATCAAATTTTTTGTCTCCCTCTAGGCCATCTAAGACATATACAATCTGTACAATCTAGCTAAATAATAAAAGCAATTTAAAGTTGATAGTACAGCTTCCTTCAGTGAAGCATTCAAACACAAAATCTGACATCTCTTCAAAAAGTAAAGATTGAATGCTGTTCTTAATGAATTTGTCTCAGATTAGCAAACTAGAAGCTGGAGAAATTGGTGTACCGAAGATAGGGACTCTTTAAGAGTTACGTAAATGCTTTTTTCCTCAATTGGTTTGCTTTCAATTTTCTCCCTTTTATTTCTCCTTTCTTAAATTTGATGGAATTTCCCATTTAGTGAAATATTTCTGAAAGCTTGGAATATGAATTCAGAATGAGAAACAGAACTCTTGAAGTTGAAATACCTCTTATTCTATCACTATCTGTCTTAAACAATATAAAATTGAATAAGTTTGCTGGCAAATATTAACTGTTGCTTATACTTCCATTTGTCTCTTAAATATAATTCATCTGGAGATTATTTATTGATGCACACACTGAAATAGGGATAGAAAATTGCAATCTTTTAAATTTTCTGCATTTACTACACAGTCTCAGAGCTAATTCAGCTTTTTCATCTTTCCAAAATTGAGCTCGATTTTTGGAAAATCAATAGAAGACTTGTAAATACTCTTTTTTATTCAAAGTTCTAGATTATTTTGGAATTCACAATACATACCGAGGTGGTTTAATATCACCCAAGTACTCTAAAGGGCAGTTTAATTTCATCTTGACTAAAGGCAAACTGTATGGGAAAGAATTCAGAGTTAATCCATGTGCCTCAGAAAAGCGACTTGGGACCAAAGAGTTTAGGATAAAAGAAATGAAAGCAGATGTTTCAGAAAGATAAAGACAAGGATCACAGTTGTTTAGTGATATTATCACTTTAATCTTTTCCAGGTTTTTCCCAGCTCTTAGGGTATTCAGCATGGAAACTTGGATTATTTACACAAATCATGTAAAATGCCACCTAACATGTTAGTATTCTACCCAGAAATTCCGGGAAGCAATCAATTACGTGATTCCAAAAGTTGTCAGAGGCATGAAGAGGTAGAAAGGATATTTTATATATACATAAATATCCACATAAACACATATATGTTATGTATAGCTATATACATACATCAAATATGCAGTTAATAGATAAAAGTGCATATACATGTGGAATAAAGCCAGATGGATGCACATGTCTTAAGGTACAAAACTACATACAGTGTATCTATTTTCCTCTTATGCTTCCTTGTACTTTCAGAATGAGTCATTCTAATTGGACTGTGTATTTGACTGTTTCTAAATAGAAATTCACAATGGTCATTTAAATACGGTTATGGCACTTAAAAACTTACCTTTATTTTTTAAAATCATGACTGGAGCAATTAAAATTATTTTATAATAAGGTTTAAACATAAACAATCAAATGAGATAGATTAAGAAAATCTTTAGAAAACTGTCAATTATAAGTCTCAGATATTCATAACAGTGAATGTATATTATTTGCTTTTGAGTAGCATATCATAGTAAGTGCTTTAAAAGTGTTCAGTATGATACCATAAATCACTATTACATGGGCAATAATATGATCATTATTGTTATCCTTGTAATTATTAATTATTAGGTCCTTTGTGTCAATTTTACAAGGCATCAGTTTTTGGTGTATTTTTTTTTTTTTTGAGACAGGGTTTCATTCTCTTGCTCAGACTGCAGTGCAGTGGTGATATCTTGGCTCACTGCAAACTTTGCCTCTCAGATTCAAGCAATTCTCCTGCCTCAGCCTCCCGAATAGCTGGGATTACCAGTGTGTGCCACCACGCCCAGCTAATTTTTGTACTTTTTGTAAAGACAGGGTTTCATCACATTGACCAGGCTGTCTCGAACTCCTGACTTCAGGTGATCCACCAGTCTTGACCTCCCAAAGTAATGGGATTACAGCCATGAGCCACTGTGCCCAGACAGTTTTATGTTTATTCAATAATTACTGTGGAAGGAGATGACCCATTTTGACAAATCAGGTTATACAACCAAAAGGCAGTGCCAGGCTGTGTAGTTTGGCCTTATTTTTGTAATGTAGACTATACACATTTTAATAGCTGTGAAATTTATATATTTAATTTATTTGATTGACATTTGTTTTTATCAGAGGGAAAATATTTTAGAATATATTGATTGCCTTAAATGTTCAATACTTAAAAGTGTTCATATCAGTGCCCTGTCCTATCTAGGATCTCTGCAGAGACTCCCAGTGACTGCAATCTTCTAGGCAATTCCTGAGACTCAGTGGCAGAATATAATGGGATTTCACTCTGCTAAACAGTAAGAGTTGGAAAGAAATGTAGTTGCTTTCCCTAATGAGTCCTGATGAAGCCCATGTCATGTCTAACTAACCATGGCTTCTCTGCTCCAATAACATCATCCCAGGACTTCAGAGCCTGCTATTAAACATTATCATTTCTCTAGCTAATTGACAGGGTCACTTTCGTGACTTTTTCCTGCAAACACCATTTTTAGTAGTTGGGCCCACGTTCCCACTCTTTTCCTTTTTTTCTTTTGCTTTCCATGGATGCATCCTTTAAAGTCTCTGCTCCAAATTTGGTACCATCATTTTAGCTCTGCAATTCTAGTTTCCCACTTCATTCTGTCCAAAAGATTGAACCTTCCCTAGGATGTCAGAACTAAGACGGCTTAACTGCTTTTTCCATTTGACCTTGCTCTATGCTTATCAGCCCGCTCTTTTCCACAATCCCCACCATGAGTTTGCCCACTGTCTCAAAGGGCTTCTCTGCCTTGGCCCTTATCCCCTACTTAGGGCCGTCAGTACAAGATGGTACTTGCCAACTTCCCACCACAAATCAACAGTGTGGCAATGCCTCAGTAGCCCTGCATGGCTCATCTTCTAAGGATCCAGGTATGTCCCTATGGAGCAAAGAAGAAATGGTGACAGGCTAGAGAAGAGAATGCTGGCTACATATAATTTCACATTCACACCTCTCTGAGATCCTGTAGACAGCTTACTCCATCAAAGTGTAATTCATTCATTTGTTCAGTCAGTGGGTCATACAACCAAAATTTATGGATCACCTTATCTGTGCCAGATACTTCACTAGGCACTGGGAGTTTCATTTTTTTAAAGAAAACATAGACACTGTCTATTCTTGCCCTTACATATCTTCTATCCTAATGTGAAGACAGATTTATGAAACTCAGCCAAAATCCTTTCACACCAAAGAGAAAAATAAATAAACAAAAAAAGTATAAGACCAAGTAAATTAATTACAAATACTGAAAAGTATTATCAATAAAATAAGTACTGAGGTACATAATTACAGTGGTAGTCACTGATTTAAAAAGATAAGAAGACTTCTCGGAAGACTTACTCTAAACTGGGAGAAAAAAGAAAGGTTAGAAGAATAGAAATAAAGATGTCTCAGCAAAGGGGACAGCATGCGCAGAGATTAGGACACAGGAAAGAGCTGAGTATGTGCTAGGTAGGAACGATAGATCGTGAGACTGGAAGCCAGTAAATGAGGATGGACGGTGAAGCAGATGATTTTCTGTGGATAGTCAAAGCCTAGAGCAGGCTGGAGGGGGCGTGGAAAGGAGCATGTAGATGTCAAGGTAGAATCCAGATTTTCTTATAAGCACAAATCTGAATCTATCAGATTAATTTTTTAAAAGTGCCCTTTTTTTCTGTGTAGAAAATGTGTCATAGATAGCCAAGGGAAGAGGTAGAGAGAAATTGATTAGGTATTTCAAGGTGAAGAAAGATGGTAGCCAAGACCAGAGAAGAGACAGGGGAGATGAGGAAAATGACAACTATGAGAGCCTATTGCAGAGAAGAAGAGCGGGGAGTCCAGAATGATGCCTTGTTTCTGGCCATCTTCATGTTCTTTGGCATAATCCGCGTATGTCTGCCCCCCTCTCTATCATATAGTAAACCCAAGTTCTGTTATCAGCGATCAGTTTTCTTATGCCTGAAATTCTACAGTCTATTTGGATCTCTCAATTTCCATAGCTTAGAAAAGTCTGAAGACCTCTTCTGATTTCTGATTATTCCAACCAATCCAGTGTCAGAACAGGCTCTGAGTTGGGGAACTCATTGGGTCTTCGTGCATTGTTTTCTCATGTCCTGGATCTGCCTGTCATCAATTACTCAGCTTCTTCTCCAGGTCACTTTAGAAATCCACTCACAACCATCATTTCGTGGTTTGGGAAATATCGCTGAAAATTTTGAGTTGTGTGCAGAAAACCAATTCTCACGAAATTCTCATGTGCTCAACAAATGCTAGCTTCATTCCCCTTTTATATCCGTCTATGTTAAAATCATTCAAAGAAGAATGAATGGGTTAATAATGGATAACTTTTTTCATAAATAAAATACAAATACAATCATTTGTGCTGTGTTTTATGGTAAGCATCTTTGGGATTTTTACTTTTATGCTTTAGTAGCTGTCTTTCTAACCCATTCACTTAGCTTTAAGGTTGCTTTCTTTCAGAGTCTTTGGCAATCAAATACTAGTGTATCCCCAGAGTGCAACTGTCAGTCACAACCTTGCTGGTGGCTGAGATTGATCCATGAGTTGGCAGAGTGTCACTGAGTGACTTGGTTCTCCTCTTATCTTGCACCTTATGCTTGCAGAGGTGCTAGCAATGTCACTTTCAGCCCATGCCCACAGCTACTCCAGTTGTCAATTTATTATCTGACATGTTTGCAAATCTCTCATCTTGTATTTCTTGTCCCCAGAGTTACAGACCTTGGATGGTGATGTATCTACTGCATGCCATTGTAACTTACCAGAAGCATGACTCGGACTTCATTTCCTTCTCAGTTATATTTTAGATGAAACTGTAAAATCAATCAAGGGAATGAATGCCTTTTGCTTTTTTCAGGACCCACTTCAAACTTGTAATCATTTCGGTTTCTTCCAGTTTTATCTTTGAGGTTTCAATGTACTCTAATCATTCCATTTATTTTCTATAGCGTGCATTTTTCTATTACTCTCTGTCTTCGATTTTGTTCTGTGTTCTAAATACACAAACAAACAACAAATAACTTTGATCCTCAGAAGTGAGATTATGCATGGATAACTCAGTGTTGCCAGTAATTTGAATAATTGTGTTGGATTTCTCCATTTTAAGGTTGAAAGCCACAGAAAATCTTATAATCTATTTTTAACAGCACAAAAGTGATTCATTATTCCAACAGCTCATCCCACTGCTGCACCTGTCATTCAGATGCACGTTGGCATTTGCTAGACCTCAACTCACTGAGCCAAACTCCATCCCCACAATTCATTCTTCTGGATCTATCTTTCTAAAATGGTCTATCATGTAGGCCCTGGAAACTGAATAAAACCTCCATTGTCCCCCATTTTCTACACAATTTGTCCCCAAAAGTTTTCTTAATAGACCCAATGAAAACATTTTGGTCCTTAATGAACTTGAATTTCTGGTCACCTTGACCCTATTAACTACTTTCTCCAAGTCAGTTTTTCTTCTACAAACAGTGGGGACCCTCTAACTGGTAGATGTTAGACCTATCATTCTCTTCTGTATAACATTTCCCAGATTCTATAAGCAGAGCACCTTATGTGTTCAGGATGGTGCACCAGGGGTCTCACTGCACAGTGCTGCTTGTCTCTACCAGATTCTCATCCAGTCTTTGCCATTGATCCAAGAGGGATGAGGTGAAGTTTTTCAAACTTCCCTTCCTGCAGCTCTGGGTTCTTAACATGTACGTGCTGTGTCCATTCCCTTTGTTCTTCATACATACTCATATATACACACCACACACATCACACAAACTACATACATATACAAGCACACATGTACACATGTCAAATATGTACACACACACCACACACATACACATGACATAAACAGATATGCACATACCACAAAACATACCATACACATTTGTGTACATGCCACACACATGCACATACATACACCATCCACATATATACAAACAGCACACACACACATTGAGACACACCACACAACACACACATATACAACCACATAAATACACACACCACACACATATGCACATCATGCAACACCCCACACAACACGCACTATACATATGCAAGCACACACATACACATGCCACACACATGCATGAACACACCACACACATAAACACACATGCATTTATCATGCACATATATACACATCACAGTACAGCAAACTCATCACACACACATTACACACATACACACATATCACACATCTACACACACATCACACATATATACACAAATAACACACACCTATACACTACACACACACACACACACACACACACTCATACCAAACACTCCCAAACACATACATACACCTCACCTGCATTAGATCACCTGCCCTTTTAGGTCAGGGTTACCATGTGTTTTTGTCATTGTTTATCCAGCATTTCAGATGATGTCTAGGACAGCACCAATATCTGCCAAACATTCAAGTATTCACATGAAGGAATGTGCTGGAAAGAGAAGGTAATCCCCACTGCTCTAATTCCACATCTACCAATTCATTCCTTTGTTCCCCATGCTGAATTTCCAGACTCTGCAAAGAAAATTGTTCCCTCTTCACAAACAGATCTCACCCTGAAACTCCTCTGTGTTGATATACATGTTGCTCCCTTTTTCTCTAATGAATCTCACTTGTCTACATTAGGAAAATTCCTGCTCAGACTCAACACAAATGTCATCTCCATTCTGAATCCTTCCTGCCAACTCCAGCAGCTACCTCCCTTGTATCTCATAGTATGTCACGTATGTGATAATACTTGTGTTTTGTTTTCCTGATTTATACAAGTGTCTTTTATATGATCACATGTGTGTGTGTTCTCATAGCATACCCAATTTCTCAAAACTGTACCGGGAAGATACCGGGTGTCTAATAAGGAACTGACCAATAGATATGAATCAATTTCAGGTGGTTCCTGATCTGAGACCAAGATTCAAACTCAGGAGAATGTTATCTATATGTCTAACTCCCCTCAGATGATACAGGGGTTACTCTTGATTCCTTAGCATTGAACATCTTCAACTTAACTATTTAAAATTGACCAATTCTGAGAAGTATGTCAATGACAGCTTAATGGGAATAGCATTGAAACTGTAAATTACTTTGGGCAGTATGGCCATTTTCAGGATATGGATTCTTTCCATCCGTGAGCATGGAATATTTTTCCATTTGTTTGTGTCCCCTCTGGTTTCCTTGAGCAGAGGTTTATAGTTCTTGAAGAAGTCCTTCACTTCCCTTGTTAACTGTATCCCAAGGTTATTGTATTCTCTTTGTAGCAATTGTGAATGGGAATTCATTCATTATTTGGCTCTCTGCTTACCTATTACTAGTGTATAGGAATGCTTGTGATTTCAGCACATGAATTTTGTATCCTGATATTTTGCTGAAGTTGCTTATCAGCTTAAGAAGCTTTTGGGCTGAGATGACAGCAATTTCCAGATATAGAATCATGTCATCTGAAAACAAAGAAATTTTTACTTCCTCCCTTCCTATTTGAATACCCTTTATTTCTTCTTTTGCCTGATTTTCCTGGCTAGAACTTCATATGCTATGTTGAATAGGAGTGGTGAAAGAGGGCATACTTGTCTTGTGCCAGTTTTCAAGGGGAATGCTTCTAGTATCTGCCCATTTAGTATGATATTGGCTGTGGGTTTGTCATAATGGCTCTTATTATTTTGAGATATACCCCAATACCTAGTTTGTTGAGAGTTTTTAACGGGAAGGGATGTTGAAATTTATCAAAGGCTTTTTCTTCATCTATTGAGATAATCAAGCAGTTTTTGTTTTTAGATGTTTTTGTGATGAATTACATTTATTGATTTGTATATGTTGAACCAGCCTTGCATTTCAGGAATGAAGCCAATTTGATCATGGTGGATATTTTGATGTGCTGTTGAATATGATTTGTCAGTATTTTATCGAGAATTTTTGCATCAATGTTCATCATGAATACTGGCCTGAAGTTTTTTTTTGGTTGTATTTCTTCCAGGTTTTGGTATCAGGATGATGCTGTTCTCATAGAATGGCTTATGGAGGAGTCCCTCCTTTTCGATTGTTTGGAATAGTTTCAGAAGAAATGGCATCAGCTCCCCTTTGTATTTCTGTTAGAAGTCTGCTGTAAATTCATCTGGTACTGAAATTTTTTTATTGGTACGCTATTAATTACTGCCTCAATTTCAGAACTTGTTATTGGTCTAGTCAGGGATTTAACTTCTTCCTGGCTCAGTTTTGGGAGTGTGTAAGTGGCCAGGAATTTATCTATTTCTTCTAGATTTTCTAGTTTATTTGAATATAGCTGTTTAAAATACTCTCTGCTATTAGTTTATATTTCTGTGAGGCCAGTGGTGAGATTCCCTTCTATCATTTTTCATTGTGGCTATTTAATTTTTTTTCCTTTTTCTTCTTTATTAGCCTACCTAGCAGTCTATCTGTTTCATTAATTTAAAAAATAGCTCCTGGATTTATTGAGTTTTTTGAAGGTTTTTGTGTGTGTGTGTGTGTTTCTATCTCCTTCAGTTCCACTCTGATCTTGGTTATTTGTCTTCTTCAAGCTTTGGGGTTTGTTTGCTCTTGGTTCTCTAGTTCTTTCAGTTGTGATGCTAAGAGTGCTGATTTGAGATATTTCTAGCTTTTTCATGTGGGCATTTAGTGCTATAAATTTCTCTCTCAACACTACTTTAGCTGCATTCCAGAAATTCTGGTACACTGTCTCTTTGTTTTCATTAGTTTCAAAGAACTTCTTGATTTCTGCCTTAATTTCATAATATGCCCAGGTGTCATCAGGAGCAGGTTGCTCAATTTCCATGTAGTTGTGTGATCTGAGCATTAACATTCTTTACAGAATTAGAATACAACTATTTTACAATTTATATGGCAGCAAAGAAGAGCTCGTATAGCTAAAAAAAACCTAAGAAAAAAGAATATGCCAGGCGCAGTGACTCACGCCTATAATCCCAGCACTTTGGGAGGCCGAGGCGGGTGGATCATGAGGTCAAGAGATCGAGACCATCCTGGTCAACATGGTGAAACCCTGTCTCTACTAAAAATACAAAAGTTAGCTGGGCATGGTAGTATGTGCCTGTAATCCCAGCTACTCGTGAGGCTGAGGCAGGAGAATTGCTTGAACCCAGAAGGCAGAGGTTGCGGTGAGCCAAGATTGTGCCATTGCACTCCAGTCTGGGTAACAACAGCAAAACTCAGTCTCAAAAAAAAAAAAAAAAAAAGGAAAAAGAACAAACCTGGAGGCATCAATCTACCAGACTTCAAACTATGCTATAAGGCTACAATAACCAAAACAACATGGTACTGGTACAAAAACAGACATGCAGACTAATGGAGCAGAATAGAGAATTCAGAAATAAGATTGGACATCCACAACCATCTGATCTTTGACAAACCTGAAAAAAACAAGCAATGGGGAAAGAATTTCTTATTCAACAAGTAGTTCTGGGATAACTGGATATCTGTTTGCAGAAAACTGAAACTGGACCCCTTTCTCACATGTTATGCAAAATTTAACTCAAATGGATTAAAGACTTAAATGAAGAACCTAAAACAATAAAAATCCTAAAAGAAAATCTAGGCAAAACCATTCAGAACATATGCATGGGCAAAGATTTCATGATGAAAACATCAAAATCAATTGCAACAAAAGCCAAAATTGACAAATGGAATCTAATTAAACTAAAGAGCTTCTGCACAGCAAAAGAAACTATCATCAGAGTGAACAGGCAATCTACAGAGTGAGAGAAAATCTTTGCAATCTATCCATTTGACAAAGGTCTAATATTCAGAATCTACAAGTAACTTAAGCAAATTTATAAGGAAAAAAACAAACAACCCCATTAAAAGTTGTACAAAGGACATAGACACTTCTCAAAAGAAGACATTTATACAGCCAGCAAACATGAAAAAATCTCAATATCACTGATCATTAGAGAAATGAAAATCAAAACTACAATGAGATACCATCTTATGTCAGTCAGAATGGCTATTACTAAAAAGTCAAGAAACAACTGATGCTGGTGAGGTTGTGCAGAAACAGGAACAGTTTAACACCATCGGTCGGAATGTAAATTGGTTCAACCATTGTGGAAGATAGTGTGGCGATTCCTCAAAGATCTAAAACCAGAAATACCATGTGACCCAGCAATCCCAATCCTTGGTATGTACCCAAAGGATTATAAATCATTCCATTACAAAGATACTTGCACGCATATATTCAGTGTAGTGCTATTCACAAAAGCAAGGACATGGAATCAACTGAAATGCCCATCAATGATAGATTAGATAGAGAAAATGTGGTACACAAACACCACGGAATATTATGCAGCCATAGAAAGGAGTGAGATCATGTCCTCGTGGGGACATGGATGAAACTGAAAGCCATTACCCTCAGCAAACTAAGGCAGGAACAGAAAACCAAACACTGCATGTTCTCACTTACAAATGGGAGCTGAACAATAAGATCACATGGACAGGGAGAAAGAAACAATACACACTGGGGCCTGTCTGGGGGGGTTTAGTTCGGGGGAGGGAGAGTATTAGAAAGGATGGTCAATGCCTGCTGGGCTTAATACCTAGGTCATGGGTTGGTAGGTGCAGTAAATCACTATGGTACATGTTGACCTATGTAACAAACCTACACATCCTGCACATGCACCCCAGAACAAAAAATACTTTAAAAATAAATAAATAAATAAAATAAGCTATGATCATCTAGAGACATTGCTTTAGTTTTAACCAGCCTGCCTCTTATCCTATATAAATCATTGAAAAAATAATAATAAGCCACGAATATTTTTTTCTGCATCAGTTTTATTGGAATGCAGCAATACTCCCACACTGTTTGGTACCTACTTTTAATTCCAGATGATTTTATTGGGATTTGGGGATGCACAGACTTCTTTTATTTGGTCATCTTTTCTGACATCCTAGAACCCCAACACTCTACCTGCCCATTAATTAAGTTAGTAGGTATGTTCCAAAAGCATACTATACATCAAGTACTATTCTATGTGCTAGAGAGTCCTTAATAAATACAACAGACTAAACCCCTGGCTCTTAGCAACTTCTATTCTGGAAGGAGGAAGTAAACAAGAAAAACAAATGTTTGTTTATTAGAAAGTGACAGGTGTTATTGCATAAATAAAATTGTGGTAAGGAACAGGAACACAGGGGGATGGGATGCTGGGTGGTCGAATTTCAAGTGGAGTAGTCAGTGAGATAACTTTCGCAATGCAAGATTTGAGGTGGGGGCTGTGCAGATTCTGTGAAGAGGTCAAAGCAGAAAATAGTGTGCTCAAATGGCCTGAAACAGCAACATATCTGGACATAATGTTCACGTTGAAAAAGAATAGAACACTGAAAAATAACAGAATAGCAAAAAGACCACCATGTCAAGAATAGAACAAGAGAGGAGAAGATCATTCGAAATGGGAAAAGAAAAGTAACAGGAGAAAATAGGTAATCATCAACGGTTTTGAATAGAAGACGTATATGACTGGGCTTAAGAAATTCACTTGCACTACCACGTTCATGATAAACTGTAGGGTGGAAGCCAGGAGTCCAGTTAGGGGATGACAATCTAGCCCAGAGATGATTGTTGCTAGGACCATTTTGGTGGAAGAGATGAGAAGTAGTACGAATCTGGATATGCCTTGCAGGTAGAGCAAATGAAAGTTGTTATGAATTGAATGGGAGGAGTGAGAAAAAGCAGAGTCAAGGGTGGCTCCAAGTCAGGTTTCCCTGAACAAAGGAGAAATGAAATTGTTATTAAATGCAGAATAAATTGTTTTGGGAAGTTGGGAATATCAGAAATTTGGTTTTGAATGTGGTGAGATTCAGATGTTTATTGGACATTTAAATGGCGATGTCAAGTAGGTAATTTTGTATATGAGTCTGGGCATCAGAGAAGAGATACAGGAAATTTCAGATATACAGGTGGTACTTAAGGCAATAAGATTGAGATGAGAGTCAAGAACTGTGTATCATTTTACTTGATGAAGGGCAGTTGAAGAATAGACTGGGAAAGAGCAGCCAGTGAAAGAAGAAAAACAGAAAATTTTGTCATGTTATAAAGAGAAGGAAATATAAAACGGTGTCCAAGTGAGATTGAGCACTAGAAAGTGACTATTGCAATCAGCAGTGACGAGATTGTTGGTGATCCTGGCAAGACTGTCTAATGAAGGAATAAAGGCAAAGCCTGCCCTTAGTTTGTTCCTGAGATCATTTCATCAGTACTTTGGGAAGTAGTGAACCCTATTATCAGTGTTTGCTCGCATCTTTGGCATTGCTCTACTATGTCCTCCTGAGTTCATGGAAATAACTATCTGTGCATAAGCAACAAAAGAGTTTTGAAAAAATAGTGTTGACATAAAATAAATGATGTAGGTGGCTGAGAGGTGTTTCTGAGGAGAGAAGAAGAGACAAATATAAATACTTGAAGAATTGCTTCCATCAGATCTAATGAGACTCTTCTGGGGATTAAGAGGACAGTGTTCTGTTGCGCAAGTTGTGTACTGCATATTTCCTAGAGGTGTCATTCCCAACAACACAGTTTATGTGTATGGTTTATTCTATGACATATACCTGCTGTACAGTGGTTTGGAATGGGAGCTATAAATCTATTTTTTGTATGTTTCTCATCTTTACATATTTCTTAGAAAATAAAATTTATTTGTTAAGTGGATGTATTTGTTTATATAGGAAGTAAACCAACTCCTTTTGGAATGCACAAAGCCAAATATATTATTTTATTAAAAGCATTTTAATATTTGTTAAGAGTGGCTTTTGATTATAATGCACAAAGCCAAATATATTATTTTATTAAAAGCATTTTAATATTTGTTAAGAGTGGCTTTTGATTATATGCCTTACATGTAGACCTTCCAGCTTAACTTCAAATCAGATGAAAATGTTTTCTTTACCTCGAATCTCCTTATTGCCCAAACTGTTGGAATAGGATGGTTTAATTGCATCTTTCATCTGATAATTCAACTAATGAGTCAAATTGTCCTATTTTACACATCTTGCCATCATTCAAGGATCTTTTTTTTATTATGATTTTATTTTATTTTATTTTTTATTTTTTTAATTTTTTATTGCATTTTAGGTTTGGGGGTACATGTGCAGAACATGCAAGACAGTTGCATAGGTACACACATGGCAGTGTGTTTTGCTTCCTTTCTCCCCTTCACCCACATTTGGCATTTCTCCCCAGGCTATCCCTCCCCACCTCCCCCTCCCGCTGGCCCTCCCCTTTTCCCCCCAATAGACCCCAGTATTTAATACTCCCCTCCCTGTGTCCATGTGTTCTCATTTTTCATCACCCGCCTATGAGTGAGAATATGCGGTGTTTCATTTTCTGTTCTTGTGTCAGTTTGCTGAGAATGATGATTTCCAGATTCATCCATGTCCCTACAAACGACACAAACTCATCATTTCTGATTGCTGCATAATATTCCATAGTGTATATGTGCCACATTTTCCCAATCCAGTCTATCATCGATGGGCATTTGGGTTGATTCCAGGTCTTTGCTATTGTAAACAGTGCTGCAATGAACATTCGTGTGCATGTGTCCTTATAGTAGAACGATTTATAGTCCTTTGGATATATACCCAGTAATGGGATTGCTGGGTCAAATGGAATTTCTATTTCTAAGGCCTTGAGGAATCGCCACACTGTCTTCCACAATGGTTGAACTAATTTACACTCCCAACAACAGTGTAAAAGTGTTCCTTTTTCTCCACATCCTCTCCAGCATCTGTTGTCTCCAGATTTTTTAATGATCGCCATTCTAACTGGCGTGAGATGGTATCTCAATGTGGTTTTGATTTGCATCTCTCTGATGACCAGTGACGATGAGCATTTTTTCATATGATTGTTGGCCTCATATATGTCTTCTTTCGTAAAGTGTCTATTCATATCCTTTGCCCACTTTTGAATGGGCTTGTTTTTTTCCTGTAAATCTGTTTGAGTTCTTTGTAAATTCTGGATATCAGCCCTTTGTCAGATGGGTAAACTGCAAAAATTTTTTCCCATTCTGTTGGTTGCCGATCCACTCTAGTGACTGTTTCTTTTGCCATGCAGAAGCTGTGGAGTTTGATTAGGTCCCATTTGTCTATTTTGGCCTTTGTTGCCAATGCTTTTGGTGTTTTGTTCATGAAGAATCTACTTTTTATCTTGTATTTATAAACTCACATAATAACCGGAATAACTCAATGACTGAATATATACTTACATATCTACTCAATAATCTACAACATCTGCCAGACTTTGAACCGTAGGATTCCAAAAAGTAAGCATGACATACATTGTTCATGCTGTTTAGATTATCTATTGTCATGTGGCAAATTTTCCCCAGACCTAGTAATTTCTAAAGAATAACCATTTTACTATTCCTTATTCTTTTGTAGATAAAGAGTTGTGCAGGGCTTAGCTGGGCAATTCTTTTTCTTCATGTAATCACCTGGATATTAAACTGGGATCTTTGTTGTTCTGGAGGGTCCATGTCAACTTTACCCATATTTCTGATGCCTCATGGTTAGGGAATGACTGGAAGGCTGGACTTCTCTGGGACCCTCTCTTTCTCTTCATAGTCTCTCAGACCCTCTCCCTGTGGTCTATTCAGAAGATTAGGAGGACTCTGCATTAGATTTAAGACTGAAAGCTTGAATAATTCAAGAAAAAGGAAGATGAAGCAGCCAATGTCTTAATCCTCAGCCAGGAATCTGCTATTCATCAATCCCATTGTATTCTATTGGTGAAAGAGTTACCTACACCTCCTAGACTTAAGTCAGTGGTACGTGGACTTTCAATAGGTTATGCAGCAAAACATCTGTGGCCATTTTAAATCTCTAACATCCACTAATCTTTTAATGAAAAGTGTGTATTTATGAACAGTGCCTTACTGTGACTGGGAAGAGCACCACAGACATTCTAAGGAGTGGTTGATAAGATAATTTTATTCGGCCAAATATATCTGGAAGTCCATGTTAGAGCTTAAATGACCAAATATTTACTTTGCCAAGTCAAATATGGATAAGACTTAGGAAACCTGAGCCTTAAATTCTTTCTATTTGATGCCACGTATGTTAAACAAAGTGTTTCTGAGTAGACAAGATGACCCTCATGAACAACAAAAATGTGACACTTCACTTTCAAGGTCTCGCCCAGCTTCAAATAGCACCCTCCTGATACTCCCTTAAAACTGGAACTGTACAGCAATGGCATAGCAAGATAACCACCTGGAAAACTCAAACAAGTAAAACATTCTGTACATAGTGACTCTACAGTGGAGTGCATGTGAGATGGGGGAAAAAAAAAAACCTATCATTCTCTTTTCCACCCATGGAGAAGAGGAATCACTTTGCAGTCACTGAAGATAATTACACTGTTGTCTTAGGCACTCACCATCTTATGCTGCTTAATGAGTCAAAGTCATATTAAGGAGAGATGGCTTGGACATGTCAAAGGTTAATAAGGATTCACACAAATCATCCATGAGGCCACTTAAGTATTTGTAAAATAACCCATGCTATAAAAGAATTGCTAGAAGAAGAGTTGTGACGTATCTAATATATAGCCATATGTGCAGCAACTGTCTTCAGCAGAGAGTGGCCTCAGAGGAGAAGCTTTATTATTTTACAAATAAATGATGCAGGGCATTCAGAAGGCAACACTCCCAGAATTGGCTCTACTCCCAAAGCACCAGGACAAGATTGTTTTTTATCTGAGGCATCAACTTCCAGAATCTCTTTTAAATACTGACTGAGAATTTTGTATTTTCACGAAGAATTAAAATGGTAGTGAGAAATACTGATTTTTAGACCTCTTTTCAAGTTTTCAAACGTGACAGAGAAAAAAGAGAAACAACAATGAAACAAAATCACAGCTTAGGTACCCTAGTGGAGGGATGATTTTTCAGGCTCTTGGATCCTTACAGCATGAACTCTACCTTTCCTGAGTATGTTACTCAAAAAAAGAAAAAGAAGTCATATATCAAAGTGGGAAAGAACCTATTAAAACCAGATAGCCATATCAATTCTCCTGCAATTTAATAAATTATTTTTAATGAGTTATGCATTTTAAAATATTTTTTCCAACATGAAGCCTTGTCAAGGGAGCTACATTTTAGCAACATGGTTATGTAGAAAAATGTATGTTTGTAGCAGTATAAACATTCTTTTTGACCAGCTGGTTTTCTAAGGTAGAGGTTTGGTTGTGAATTATTATATTTATTTTTTATTATCTGTACAGCAACATAAATTAGAAACTGGGTGTTTTTTCCTTTCTTCATAGTGATATAGCAAAGTTTAGTTCAAATGTACCTGATATCTAAACTATAGTTCTAGCACGTAGCATTTTTTTCATTTTCATAGGAAGGCTACACACAATCAGGAGGGTTAAAGTTACAGAAGGCACATAGCATCATCAACATACAGTAATTTATATTTCTGTAGTTGTTTACATTTTCCAAAGGTTTTCTTAACTCTTTGCTTTCCTTTATTCCCCACGAAGCGAGTTACAATAAATGCTTCAGTGTGAGCTTCATTCTTTCAGAAGAAGACATTAAAGCACTGTGACACAGTCAAATTAGCAAAGTCAAGTTTGAACTAAAGTCTCTTCTCTGCTACAAGCATTCTTACCTATGTAACCTAATTTAACACTCAATCCCTCGTGCTTTTGACCCAATTAGATGCTACGCAAGTAGCCCACTGGCTGTTTTATATTTTAGCACCAGGTGTTAAATATATGCTTAAACTTGTTCTAAATTGCATCTTATGATGCTCAACTAGAGTATCAACTGGGTGCAAGTTTAGATACTATCGGGACTGAAAATATCCTCCAGTAGAGAACAGAAACCGATACACTATTTATATTATAGCTAAAAGCCAGACATGAAGGTGTACATAGCAAAAATGTTTAACACTCACCAAATATCCTGGGCTCCTTTACCGTTGGCAATCTCCTTTAAAATTAGGTAATTTGTGGTCATTGTTGGCCAGTGAAACACAAGCCGAACTGGAGCACATTACTCTGGATAGAAAGTGAAGGGAGTGAAGATTGGGCCTCCTCTGTTATCTTTCTGTTATTCTCTGTTCCAGACTATATAGACTCAAGAGACGGAGCATGGCTTGACCTGCATCAGACTGAGACAAAAGCAAGAATAAACCAGCACAGCATTAAGCCTTCAATCCTCAGGGCTTTGTCTCTCACAGTAGCTGGATGCAAATATTTTAACTAATATAGTAGAGTTCTTTTAGGGAACAGAAAATGGTCTCTGGATTGGGAGCAATCTTCATGATAGTGACTGAGTTGACTGAACAGCAGCATCTCGACTACAGAGGACAAGAACTTTTGTATAGATGACGCACTTAAGGCACAGACTCACCCTGGAAACTCCCATTCCAGCAACAGCCAGAGCACAGAATAAAACTGTTGTACAACATGTGATATGTCATAAAACGCTCACATCAGAGGGGACCTGAGAGTCAGAGCAGAATGTGACAGTGTCAGTCAAGATAGATAAATGGTGGTTTAGGGTTAATCACTAAAAGGAAACGTTTTGAGATATTGTGTAGAAAAAATGAAGGCTTTAAATACGTGTAATTAACAACACAAATAATTAGAGCTTAAAATGTAATAGCAGTGAAGTTTCCGGAGTGACATTTTTTTCACTTCTATCAGTTAAAGATTGAAAGATGAAGCAATCTTTAATCTTATCAATTTTAAATATCCAGGAAAAGTTGATAGCTCTCCCACTCAGACCATTGACAACATGAGATATGTCAAAGAATCCACAGAGAAAACGGGAGTTAAAAGAGACATTTTCTACTTTTTTAAAGGATGCCTGGCTAATCATTTTGCTAGGTCCTAAATATACAAAGAAGAAGCTAACATCCAAACACACTTCTAGCAGCTATGTTCTGTTATGAAGTTGGTAGTCCGTGTGTGTGTAAATTACCTTTTCAGTATTACATTAGTAGCTCCAGTTCCATTTGTGAATTTAGTAGACTTCAACGCATCATTTTTTAAAAATCCAGGTTTAGAATGATTTTAAGCATTTTTGTAGCCATAAAATGAAAGACCAGAATCACTAATGATTTCCTTAAGTTCTATTATTGGATAACATTTTAATTCTGGCCCCAAAGAAACCCCCTAAACAGGCTCTGTGTGATCAACATAGGTGTTTACACCTGGGTGAGGGAAGGCTGAGTCCACCAAGAGAGTCAGAGGAGGGTGGTGGGATAGGAGTTGGTTTTATAGGTTTGGGGTAGGCTGTGGAAAGTTACACAGATACAGTTCAGGGTGGTTTTGCAAGCTGGGAGGGGGTTGTAGGGTCCAGAGTCATGAGTTTGACCAAGGTCAGTTACAAATTCCAGTTGCCTTATCAGATGAGGGAATAAAAAACAATAGCAGAATGTCTCAAAGTTAGGCACCTCAGGGGTTGGTCATTCTTACCCTTTTTCTGGTTGGTTGCAGTAGTGTGATCTTGGCTCACCGCACCTCCACCTCCTGGTTTCAAGTGATTCTCCTGCCTCAGCCTCCCAAGTAACTGGGATCACAGGCATATACCACCATGTCTGGCTAATTGTGTACTTTTAGTAGAAACGAGGTTTCACCATGTTGCCCAGGGTGGTCTCAAACTCCTGACCTCAAGTGATCCACCCACCTCAGTCTCCCAAATTGCTGGGATTACAGGCATGAGCCACTGTGCCCCACCCCTAGAGTTTGTTCTTAATCATATTTCAGACTGTAAAGTGAAGGCTATCTTTGTTTAACGTGGCAAGAGTCCTAGTTGGAAACCAGTGTAAAACATAACTGGTTTCAATCACTTTTTCTATGTTTTAATCTTTAAAACATCAACAAAGCAAAGAAAACTAAGAGTATTCAAATCAAATTTATCTCATTTTAAGCAGCATCTAATGTTACCCTAAGTATCTCTGTTTTCTGAGATACTGCTGACCACATATACAGATGTGTGCACAAGCCCACCTATTCACACACACACACACACAAACACATACACACACAAACACACACACACAAACACATACACACACAAACACACACACACAAACATACACACACACAGCTGAGATAAGGACAAAAGGCTAGTAAGGGCTATGGGAGTTCAGAATAAAGTGATTTAATTAATCACTGAATTAGCTAGAGACTTTGCCTTTTCTTTCTATATCTCTTTAAAATGACCCCTATCCACCTTACCAATAAATTGCCTGTGAATGTTTTATATTAGATACTTAAAGTTATGTTGGGATTTTTTAATACCAAAGAGTTCAAAACTAAGACATAAGAATAATCTGGATAGCAATGACCAGTTTTTCTTGTCAAGTGTTACAGCTGGATTCATAGGAAAATGAGTCATCAGTGATATTTAGCTGAATGTGGAAAGCTTTTCTAGCACTGAAATACATTTGTAGACTGTTCTGTTTTATCTTCTTTTCTCTGTTTCTATTAGTTGAATTCTTGCATTCTGTATTTATTCCAATCCAGACATTATTATGGTTTTCAACTTTGCACATTCCTTGTCCTTGATAAATGAGCATTCATTGATTTCTTTTCAAAGTGGCATTTCCAATTTAATAAATGAGACATTTACTGTGTGACCTTCGGAATAATACTTAACCTCTCTGGGCATTACCTTCTTCCTCTATAAAATGAAAGAACAGGAATCACTCAATGATTTCCTTAAGTTCTATTATTGGATAACATTTTAATGCTGGCCCCAAAGGATATTTTTATTTTTTCCAAAAATATTTATAACTGTACACTGACCTTGGTAAATAAAATTACAATAGAATTAATTCATTTTTAGCAGCCACCCTAATAATCTCGGATTTTTAAGAAAGATACTTGCTTAAGCTCTGCTTTCCAGATATGCACTTTATCTCCTCTATGGAAGCTTCTTTCCTTTAGGAAAGGGAACCAGTGCTTAAAAGAAGCATTTACATAACAGAAGTCACAATCCCTACTAATGCCTGTTCAAGGACAAGAATATATCAGAAAAGGAGCCTTTGTCCTATGTTGAGGTTAAATACTTACCACTCCTAGGGAAAGCTTACATTTCTTTTGTGCTATGTGTCTGTGAATGTTTTATGAATCCAATTGAGCTTAAGAATCAAGTTTCTCTGACAGACACAGTTTATTCAGAGGAATAAAGATACAGCAGAAAGTTATTGATTTTTGAGGGATCTACGCCTTGTGAAAAATTAACCAGACATTCCTTCAAAATCAATACTATTACCCTTGCTGCTTCGGAACTATTACACTGAGTCTGACTAAAGAATATCTCCATCACACAGGGCAGTGGTTGGTTTTGTGGGTCTTTTGAAAACCAAGGGCAAGTGTTTTTCCCTTATTTATTCACTATTTTTGTTCCATGTTTTCTAAGCCCCTGCTCCTTTCCACAAATGCATGCATAAAAATATCTTCCAAGGCCAGGTGCAATGGCTCACGCCTGTAATCCCAGCAGGATTACAGAGGAAGGAAACAGAGGAAGGAGAATTCCTTAAGCTAGGAGTTCGAGACTCTACTTTCAGCCCATGTAGTTAGTAAAACCACTGAAATTAAAATCCTATATAAACATCAGTTTTTATTGTCGCTCTTCACACTCTCATCTCTATAACTTATCATTTCTGATATTTCTAATTATTACTTTTTTTTTTACAAGTGAGAAAAGACTGCTCTTTTTAATCTCTGCTCAGACACAAGAGTTCTTATTGTCTCTACCAGTGAATCAATATAAATTCATACATTGATGCATTCCTATTAGTTCACTGACAAGCGGCTGAAGTCTGTTTTCAATATGCATTCACTGCGGGTCAGGCACTATACTTGCTGCTAGAATACCCAGAGGAACAAAATATAAACTCTGTCCTCAGGAAACCTGTTTGTTGGCTAAGAGCATTTCTTCAAGGGGGTGCTCTTGGCATTCAGAGCAAATAATTAAATAAACAAATAAATAAATAAACCTTTATTGTGCAAGACTGCCCTGTACTTTTGCAGGGCATTTGGTATTGTAGTTTGAATCCATCAAATGTCAATAATAGCCTTCTGTTATGGTGGCAACCAAAACTTCCTCTTCACAATTACAAACAAACGTTGGACAAGTAGTGCTGTTCCCATCTGAGCCTCTGATGAGCTGCTTAAAATCTCCCTGGATGTCTGGGTACAAGATATCTATCCTGCTTCTGAAAACAGGCTTATGGACTGAATCCTTTACTTTGGTCTTTTGGCTCCCAAATGTCTTGCTCTTCTCAGTCCCTGGTCTCTATGGAAACCCGGGTCCCTGGCATGTCAACGGTGTCTTAGGATCTCTGCTCCGCCCCTTCCACCCAAGTGCGTGCTGCCTAATTCACTAAATTCCCTCCTGATGGACAAGATATTGCCTAGTACATCTAGCCTTTCACAGTAATGTCTTATTCAACTATACAGTGGTACCAAGAATTTCTCTAGAAGAGTATTTGGGATACAGGTGTACTCATTTCCAAGGTTTTCTTGAATAACGAACAAGGTAATGTATTTGTCAGAGTGAAATTACTAGGAAAGAACACTTTTTTTCCTCCTTCATTAAGTCATTCATTTAACTGTTTATTGTTACTAAGTACCAGGTATTTGATTGATCTTTGGGAATAGAGCTGTAAGCTTAAATGAATATTGCCCTTTCCCTTGAAGATTTTGCATTCTATTAGTAAAGATACTAATCAAATAATCACATGTATAAATGACATTTAGCCTAAAAAAGAGATAGAAAACTCTGAAAGGAGTAATGAGATAACTCTCCTTGTCAGAGAGCACTGTGAAAATTATCCGAGGGAACTGTCACTAAAGAAGGAAAAGGAATCAACCAGGTAAAAAAAGAGAGGGAAGAGCATCCTAATCATAAGGATTGGTGGGGGCAAAGGACTTCTCCAGGTGGAAGCAGAGTGAGTGCAAGAGAACAAATAATGGCCAGTGGGTTAGAGAGGAGAGAGGCATGTGCAACAAGCCGGGACGAGCAAGGTGGTGCAGCTTACCATGAAGCATCGTAGCTTTAAGAATGGGGAGTTTCATGAATTTCCAAGCAGCATTAAGAAGCCCTAGGAATGTTTTAAGGAAGGAGCAGGAATCGGGCTGCCACATATCCCTATTTCTATTTGCGAAAAATCACTCAGCAGGTTGTGGATGAACCACGGTATATATGGGTGAATAAGTAAATGATTTTGCATCAATCCAACAAACAAATAATAGCAGGTTGATCCAAGATGCTGACAATTACAAGGAGAGGGTATATACACAATGTACTTAGTGTTGACTACAGGGGTAACGCAGGACATGGTGTCTGGTAATGCTAATTGAGAAAGAAAACACAAGAAGAGAAAACATGGAAGTGGGTTGAGGAGTAGAGAGCATATGCTCAATTTTGGTAAGTTTTTAAATGTCTTTGAGACATTAAGAGGAATATGTAACGTTAACAGATACATGGTTGGCTTTGGGAGGAGTCATCTCACTCGTGCTCAAATTTTGAAGTCATCTGTATATATGTGGTGAGTATATAGAAATGAGTAATATTGCCTGGGGCGGTGGGTGCAGAAAGAGAAAATGAGCAAGGACCAAGAATCAAGCTCTGATGAATGCCACAATGAGGTGGCCCAGGCTAGAACGCTGGGTAGGCAAAGGAGGCAGAGAAGCAGGGGCTATACAGGCATCAGAACAAAGGCCAGTGGCATGTCATGGCAGCCAAGTCATTATAATATTTCAGAAGAAGGCAATAATCCATAGTTTAAAATGCTGCTGAGAAATAAGGCCTAGAGGACTAAAAATGTCAGGCAACATACAGGCCCGAGTGGGCATCGCTTTGTTGGACACATAAGGTTAGAAACAAGGGGAACTGGATTGAAAAGTGAGAGGGATGTGAGGCAGTGGAAGAAGCAGGTAGAAATTTTTTTTTTTTTTTTGAGATGGAGTTTTGCTCTTGTTACCCAGGCTGGAGTGCAATGGCGCGATCTTGGCTCACCGCAACCTCCGCCTCCTGGGTTCAGGCAATTCTCCTGCCTCAGCCTCCCGAGAAACATTTATTTAGAGAGTGGTGCTTCTCCATGAATTACAACTCAAAGTGATATCTGAAGGAGAGTAAATGTTGACTTAAGTTTCTCTACATATTTAATTGAAATATTATATGTGTGTGTGTTTGTGTGTGTGTATGTATTTGAACATCCTTAAGAAACAATAGAAAAGTGCAGCTGAATATACCAAAGGAAGGTTATTCTAAAGAGAGGAAGTGAAGGGAGATAGAGAGGGTTCATTGGATTCCAAAGTACAGGTAGAGGAATGTTCCTGAAACACAAGACATGGTCACTGTCTTATAATAATATGGAAGGAGGATAGGGTGTGTCTTAAAGTAGCTGCTTTAGGAAAGAGAGTCGACGTTTTTGGATTTTGACTAAGAGAAATGTATCGCTGATCATGGAAAGGGTGGAATAGGGAGATCTATAGGCAGACTGAACTATTTGTAGGTGATTAATATGGAACTTAGGCAGAGGTCATCAGAATACGTTGCGTTTGGTACCCATGGACACAAATGACCAATCAGAAACAGGCCAGCAGGACACACCTGTGTGCCAGCCTGACGGCAGCTCTGAGTATACCCAACAATTCCGTAGCTCAGTCATAAAGGAGAAGAAAGATTTTTTTACTTTACTTTTATGCAAAAGTCTTAATTTGAATATTTACATGCAGTAGGAAAGGCACAAATGGAGAGTGAACATATCAAAATTTATGCATAGTTTTAAATGAATGAACATAAAAGGAGAACTTTTGAGGCCACTTATGGCTTGGGCCCATAAATGGCAAAGCATCACCTCTCTTGTTGATGAGATTGAGCCCCAGAGTTAGCCTGTTTCAAGGGAGGTGACCACATACATATGTGAACATCAGGGGCCATACTTCATTAGAAGCTACCAATACAACAGGCTGTCTTTGGAGGTTCTAGTTTAACGAGTTTGAATGGGGAAGGCCTCTCTGAGAAAAGACCTGAAGCAAAAGTGGATATAAAAGAGCAAGTCATAAAAAGATCTGGAGAAAAGCTCCTACGCCAACAGAACAGCAGGTAGAATGGCCTGAAGGTGGGATGGTACAGTAAGTACAAGGCTTTGAATGATAAGTATGAATACAGTGGAAGGATAAGTACAAAAGTGATGAGAAATAAGGTCAGAAAGAGAGACAGGTTCATTTCATGAAGAGTCTTAACGAGTATGATCAGAAGATTACATTCTGTAATTTTTCCAATAGCGAATAATTAAAGAGTATAGGACAAAGAAGTCACGCAGTTTGATTTTTTAAAAAGCATTCATCTTCTGGGTGAATTGACTGATTGGAGCAAGAGTAGAAGCAGAGAAGTGAGTTAGGAGTTAATTGTTGCCTTCTGTGTGAGAAGAATGCAAGAATTGGTTGTGGTGGTGACAGAGGGTTAAGAGGTAGATAGATTCTTGGGAATGTTTTGGAGACAAAACTGACAAGACTTGGTAATGAATGTGATATGGATTTTCAGGCAGAGAGAGGCATGATCTGAGCATGAATAACAGAGTCAGGATGATGCCATTTATAGATATGGAGAAGGTTGGTGGGAGTTTGAGAAATCAAGAGATCTATTTTGGACTTGTGAAGTTGAGATGCTTATTCAACATTCAAATGAATGTGAAAGCGAATGTTACAACTCAGGGACTGAAGACAGTTCAAAACATTAATCTGGTCTCTAAAGCCATTGGACAGTATGATATCACTTAGGGGAGGAGTATAAATTGGTTAAGACTAAAATAGAAGGCAGAGATTTTGAGGTCAAAAAGAGGACAAAGGACCCACACAGGAGACTCAGGGAGAATAGACAGAGATCTCATCCAGTTGCATTAACAAAAACTTTAGCTGCAGGATGAGCTTGAGTCAGATGAAAGAGGGGCCAGTTGCAGGCAGACAAATTAGGAGGCTTTTGTAATAACGCAGGGGAGATATGACAGACTTAAGTTTAGGCAGGAGAAGTGGTGGTGGGGGCGGGGAGGAATTTAGGAATTATTTAGGAAGAGAATTAGCAGAGTTCCATGGCTTACAAGATATGAAAGTAATACCAAAACTTTTCTATTACTTTTTTATCTGCATTGATTAGTGATTTAAGTCTCTGAGATCAAGTAATTCTCTTAACTGAAGACTCAGTCATTTGAAACATTATAAAAATGAAATAGAACATGGTTTGAATGGAATGCAAAAGTAGTGGCTGCTCTTATAACACAGAACGAGACAAAACCACTGGAATGCAGTTTCTTCGGTACAGTTTCGGATACATCAAACAAATTCAGATATCGCCCATCTGTTTCTTTGAAAAAATCACAGGTGTTTCAAGTCCTATTATGTCTTTCTTAGTAAGTCTTATTTTGGTTGCTTGTAGTCTTCTAAAAATCAAGCTGCAAAAGAGAAAAATAAGTGAGAACTCACTAGTTCACCTCTATTATGTTGCTGCTAGTATGAACGCTGGTACTTTAGAAAATACTTTGATTAGGCCGGGTGCGGTGGCTCACGCCTGTTAGCCTAGCACTTTGGGAGGTCGAGGCAGGCGAATAACAGGGTCAGGAGATTGAGACCATCCTGACTAACACGGTGAAACCCCATCTCTACTAAAATACAAAAAATTAGCTGGGTGTGGTGGCATGCGCCTGTACTCCCAGCTACTAGAGAGGCTGAGGCAGGGGAATCGCTTGAACCCGGGAGGCGGAGGTTGCAGTGAGCCGAGATCGCCCCACTGCACTCCAGCCTGGGCAGCAGAGCAAGACTCCTCAAAAAAAAAAAAAAAAAAAAAAAGAAAGAAAGAAAGAAAAAAAGAAAAAAACTTTGATTTTACTTTGGATTAAATAAACTCCTGCTGCCCCCTAGTGGCAATTTATTGGGGAACAGATTCTGGGTCTGTTTTGTGGCAGAAGCATGCATTGGTAACACCAATGCGGTACATAGAGTAGTCCCCAAATTAGGACATTTTATAGACATCAAAACAATCACCTTGTATTCATAACTGCATAGTACAGTGATTTGTCTGTTATCATTGCAATTAATGGAACTCAATCTTTGGAATTGTTCAAATGATGGCACTACAAGTCATTTGGCAATTAGAAGTCAGTCATTTCCTGATACGGCCTAGTAATTAGTTATTCAAATTACTTAAATTCTGAGTCTTTTTTAATACACAACCCAGGCATCATCACCATCATGTGAACACCTGTGTTCACTCAACCTTGAGTAGGAATAATAGCAAGAGAGTCTGTCCGCCTTGAAGTTTAAGAATCCAGGGTTTGGGTTTCATTTCCTTATTTCCTGTCTCATCTTCGGACTCTTTTCAGGTTTGTTGATTGTGGGAAATGCCTTTCCCTTTAGGAGAAACCCAACTCGCAATCATATTGTTAGGTTATTCCTCTTTGGCCTAAAGGACACAATCACATCACGACACAATAATCCAAGTTTAGTGTTTACCTGGTCTAGTTCCTTCTCACGGTCTCTCTAGGGTTGCAATAAAGAACAGCCTTCATCACCTTCCTAAGACGCTTCCATCACAGCTTTTCCTTCACAAAGAGCTGCCCAAAGACGGCTATATCAAACTCCATAAGAGAAGCCCAAAATTTACTAACATAAGAAAGCTGTTTTAAATCCAACAAAGGTACTAGTTTTCCCAAAGAGGCATACAAAATTTGCACTTATTTTATATTGAAAGATACATCCAACTTCATTTACCCGGCAGAGCAATTAATCTGTACACCTAACATATCTCTGTTTAGGTAAAGATGCCTTCGGCCTGCTTATGCCTTCCATGTCCTCAATGGTGAGTACGTGTTTTCTATTCACATAATTAGAAATTAAGTTTTGGTGGTTTTCTGAGAGCAAAAGTATTTATTGTTTGCCTCAAGATAAATCAACCTCTGAAAGGCAGAAAGTATTTGAAAACAGTTATAAAAAAGCATTTTTCTGTTTATGTAAAAATTTTTTGTGTCAATTTCACCCCCTCCCCAGACTCTATACACTTTATAAATTATATGCGTTTTTTTTTTTTTTTTTTTTTTTTTTAGTGCATCTTACTGTTAAAGTGTGGTCATTTAGGAAATCTATGTAATTTTGTGTCCCCTGATTGCCCCCTCTTAGAAAATTTAAATTCTTCAAGGTGGAAGAAGCAGCATGTCTATATTTGTAATCCAAGTATCTACAGATAACCTGGCTCTTAGTAGGTGGTCAGTAAAAGTTGGATGAGTACAACTAAGAAGAGAGGAATGTAGATGACATTGATAGTGAAAAATAAAATGAAAGTGACATCCAGAGAGTTAGGATATCATTGGTGGAAACCCAAGAAGATGATTTAATATTGATTGACAAAAATGAACATTTCTAAATGATACTTTGAATTAAGGATTCATGGTCTATTCATGATAAGGCTTCCAATGTGAATTTATATTTCCAAATATTAAATAAGCGTAAAGCTGAACCCACGAATATAAGATCCAGCTAAATTTGAGACTGGTTCTAAATACAGCAGTAGAGTCTGTAACTTTGCTATTGGTGTCTTCTGTCTCTTATAACAAAATAGTTTATTTTCTTCTTATATTGGTCATGAATACCCTGTCAAGAAGGGAGGTTATTTAATTGCTGGAATATCAACATTTTAAAAGGAGCTTCCAGAGAAGAGGGTAATGCTAAACACAAACTCATGTTATGATAATGAAGATACTTCAGGGACGTCATGGAGCACATTTTGGAAAGGGCGTTTTGGGAAACAACGTCCGTCAATTATAAGGCATGGGCATCACTCGATCACATCAAATGAGTCTATAGTTTAGGCCAGTCAAAATTATTATACCCTGTGCCACATGCAAAGATTTATCTCAGCACTGTTATAGTTTACCTCTACGTACATTTAAAGGGCTGGGAACTCAATGTCGTCTTTCTGAATAAACTTCCTCATGAGTCATATTTTTCATTGAAATCCGTTGCTTGTATCAAGTTCTACTATTCTTAAGACATCTGTTGCAACTTTATAACTGAACACAAATATTGAAGATTTATTTTTTATATTTTAAATAATACGTATATGAAAATTTCAAATCAGGAGATGAGAACTCTTGTGGTATCTTCTAATCTCAATTTTCATGGCAATGATAATCAGTGGGATATCTCTATTCATCCCAACAATTAATATAAGTAATAATAACAGAAACCAATAACTAATTTCCAGTGGTTTTAACTGAATCTATTTATTTCAAGCTTTAGCATTGATTTTTTTTTAGTCCTGAAGGAAATTAATTGCATTAGTTTTCATTTTAATTGATTTTTAAAGTCCTCTTTCATAAAGTAGTAGTTTGCTTCTCATTTTTTCCCATAAAGATTCCTCTAAGTGGCATTTATTTTTGCTATTCATATGGCTATAGAGGTAATTCCTCCATATTACATTTAATTTGAACTGCCTCAGTCAAAAACAGATTAAGCCCTGATTCCTGCATGAAAAAAGGGCAGCATAAAATACCACAGAGCACAGACATTTTAAGGCACAGCAAACTAGACAAAAATTTCACTGCTGAAACTGGCTAGACGCATGTGATTGGGCAAGTTCCTTGACTTCTTCAATGTTCTTCTTAATGCATTAAATTATGTACAGTTCCTTCTTCCTAGAGCTGTTCTGAAGATTAAACAGCACCTCTGAAAGTACTTAATGCAAAGAAATGCAGAAGAAAGATTCATTTCCACTATTTCTTATCCAATTTTTTTTTTTGAGATGGAGTTTTGCTCTTGTTACCCAGGCTGGAGTGCAATGGCACGATCTCGGCTCACCGCAACCTCCGCCTCCTGGGTTCAGGCAATTCTCCTGCCTCAGCCTCCTGAGTAGCTGGGATTACAGGCATGTGCCACCATGCCCAGCTAATTTTTTGTATTTTTAGTAGAGACAGGGTTTCACCATGTTGACCAGGATGGTCTCGATCTCTTGACCTTGTGATCCACCCTCCTCAGCCTCCCAAAGTGCTGGGATTACAGGCGTGAGTCACCGTGCCCGGCTTATCCAATTATTTTTTGTGACAGTTATTATATCCAGGTTTTACTAAACTGTTCTATTAAATGCCTCATTAAAAAGAGCTTTTACAGCAGAATAATTTATCATTATGAAGAAAGAGAGTAAATAGACAAATCTCGAAAATGTTCAGAGAACTGAAATGTGTATTCCACATTTTGTTGTCCTTGTTCACCAATAAAACATGGTAAATGATGAGAAAAAATGTTAAGCACAGGGGCAGGAAGCTGAACTAGAACAGTATTCTGGGCCCTCTGTAATGCATTGACACAATAAAGAAAAAAGCATAAAATGCTTTTTTTTTTGCTGCCTCTCTGTAAATAAGTTTTCATATGTAGTGCTAGCCAGGTACACTAATGAAAGAAAGAAATTTTAATTATAAGAAAATTATGTCTGCAATACCCTAGGCAGAGTATCTTAAACATGGCCTTATATAAATGTACTGTGTATATCAGTTAATTGCTTAAACTTTGAGATTCATTTTGCTACTTTTTAGGATAAAGTTTGCCTATCTGCTACATGAAGTTAGCCAGGGGAACCTAAGTATAAACTGAATGTTTAAAAGGTGGGCAGACATAAAAGAATGTATTAACAAACTCTGCTGAGGTAATGTTTCAGAAATAATTTAGGCTATGTGAACTGAATGGAATACTATCAGAAATAAGCAAAAGGGTCCATCAGCATTCGGAGTTCGAAGGAATTGCCCTCTTTTACTAAGTTTTGGTACATACACATCAGGTCTTTTAGTGAGATCACTCCATACTGCCAAAGCAGGCAGGCAACCCTCCTTCCTTCCAAGTATTTGAAATAATAAATAGCTTCATCGAGTCCAAACACAGCTGGTTATTTTCTAATAATATTTGTAAAAGCCAACATCAGGCAACGTTCATGTGCACGCTTCCCCAAATATAAACACAGCATCAATATAGTTTCATTTATTTGATGGAACAAGGAGCTGGAAGGATAAGGCAGATATTTCAATCATCTTGTCATTGGCTTGCTCCGTAACTTCTGTCAGTCAATACGCATTTGCTGTTTTCTCTTGCTAAAATGGTCAATGGAAATGCAGTTATCTGCACTCTCCTTTGACTCATTTATTATCAGGCAAATTGAAATAAAGTACTTATTAAACAAGTTTTGCCAAGTACTCACACACGGAGAGAACCACCAGAAACTGAGTGGGAGAAGGATTGAAATGTTTTCCAAAACAGTTTTCAGAGAGACTATAAGACATCACATGGCAGAAAATTACAGGAAATAATTTTGCTTTGGAAATCATGAAATATGGCATTCATTTGCCGTTCTCGCATATCCTGCTGTTCCCATATTCTACATCCAGTCCTTTCATTTGTTCATGCCACCATGAAAAGACTTGAATTAAATAATTCCAAGGTTGGAAGCAACCTATAAGAAAGTCTCTCAAAATATCTATGGGATGCTCATCTCACCTCTAGAATGTCCCTGCCAAGCAGTCATCTGATGCAGCCTTGAACACACACTCCCTATGGAGGCCACTGATTTTACCTGAGAACAAATTTCTCTATATTAATTCCAAATTTAACCACCTCCAATTTCTACCCTAATTGTGTTTTGTGAGGGGATAATAAGCAAGCTTAATCATTTTTTTTCCCCACATTCTGGAGGGAATTTAACAAATAATAATTATATGCAAGATACAAACCAGATTCTGCTTTAGATTCTGCATTATCTAGGGAATAAAACAATGAATAAAGAAGGTCCTAATCGCAGGCATTAACTGTCTTGCTATGTGATGGCTAGGAAAATGATACACACATAGGCATGATAATGTGCTCCAGGGAAAACGTTTATGCAGAATGTAATGGAATCACCCAAGAGGTAGCTGGGATCAGAGGTGACGTCTAAGTGAAGAATAGCAGAATGATTTATCCTTTTCTGCCAGGAAACAAATCACACTCTCATTTATAACAAGTTTATCAGCTATAAAAAAAAATAATAATAGTAATCATGGTTAAGCCGAATTGGGTGACCGCCGAAGTCTGTTATTACTTCCTTCTTCTAAATGAAGGAACTCAGATTTGGAAGGGTCTAGTTATTTGCACAAGGTCACTCAGTGGGCTAAGTAGAGATTTGATTCCTAAGCCCTGCCTGAACATCCCACCAGGGTAGTGCTGTGAGAATAAACTCCACAGCAAAAACGATTTATGAGTGAGTTTCTTTGTTTGCCAGTCTTTCTCTCTTTAGAGAACAATAGATAACCTCTGGAATCGCGAGATAAAAATTTCAGTTCACAAATCAAATCCTGATAATGTGGAACATTTCACAAGTTAATGGAACAAGGTTTGGTGTCACCCTGGATTCTGCTCTGGACTTAGCGGCTCCTGCTTTAGGCAAGGGCCTTATGACCCGACCCCTGCCTCTTTCTAAAACCACTTCACCTCTAAACACACTTTCATTACTTTATTGGACTCCAGTTCACTGGCTCTGTCTCTACTCCCCAATCAGGTCTTTGGAAAAAGACCTTCCCACTCCAGGCATTTGAACTTGCTCTATTCTTTAAAGTTATTTCTCCGTATTTTCCCCATAGCCTTTTAGTTCCTTTAGGTCTCAGATCAAATGTAGGAAGCCAGCTTTATCACCTTAGGACTCAACTGTTCTTCAAACTCCTGACCAAAAGTTCTCTACGTCTTATTAGCCTACAGTATTTTCTTCAGCATACTTACCATTTTAGCCTATAGTGCATATCTTTTTGCTTAATAATTATTTTAATATTCTTGTCTGGAATGAAAGTACCAGGAGGACAAGAGCTCTGGATGGTTTAGTCGGTGCATATTCCTAGCAACTAGAAGAATGCCTGTCATATAGTTAGACTGCCAGAGATAAAAGAAGAATGCATTCACTTTTTTTTTTAATTGTACTAATTTGGGTTCAGGGGTACATGTGCAGATCATGCAGGATTGTTGCATAGGTACACACATGGCAATGTGGTTTGCTCTCTCCATCGTGATGGGGGCATGGAGGCATTCACTTTTCTAATGGATATTTACTAAATGCTTCCTATGTGGTGGGCCAAAATATATATATATATACGTATATATATACATACATATATATATACGTATATATATATACATACATATATATACATATGTATATATATATTCTTTTTTTAAAAGACAACTAGCCAATAGTAAAATAATGCTATGGAGATAGACCTCATGTTTCCCACCTTAAAATGAAAAACTGAGGCTGAGAGATTTTTTAAAATGTGGTCAGAAAACAAGCCAACCTAGTAGATGGGTGAGCTGGAAATTCAGCCCAAATTCTCTCTTTCCTCCAAAGCATTTGCTCTTGCCCATATATTTCAGTAAATATGGCTAGTGCTAAAATAGAAGTATGTGCAAAGAAGAGATCATAGAAGATAGGCAACAACTGACTGCCTGGGAAAGTCAAGCAAGGTTCTCATAAGTGCCTTTTTCACTGAATTTTGAAATTTGTAGAGGAATTTGACAGGTGGGAAAGAGTGTCAGGGAGGCATTCTCGGCAGAAAGGAGGCCATGTGCAGAAATATTCTGGTGGACAAATAAACAAAGGTTCATTTAACACCTGTCTCCTTGAAAACAGATTCTGTCACAGCAGCATGGGTTTTTACAAATTGCTTGTAAGAATATCTACAAAGCAAGATTTAGCCACTAAAATTCAAACCAAGACCTTGATTGCTGCCACACAGCCCATGGAAAGTGTAACAAATTGGCACCCGGTTCTGACGGACACACAAATTGAACACAGTGTGGACGTCAAATCCTCACTAGAATGAAGGGATGGCATGGCTGAGCACCAAAGGTCACGGCTGAGCACCAGAGGTCATGGGCTTGCCCTGTTAATATGTTAGATTCTTTTAAAGGATCCAGATTACAGTCTGTCACTTTTATATTCAAGTTTATTTGAAACTCACAGTCAGACCTACAAAGTTAACTGACCATTCAACGGAAGGATGAAGTCTCAGAGAATATGAGTATTGATTGTCATGCTTCATGAGATGAATCAAAGTCAGAAATTTCCTCTGAGAGCTGTATAAATATTTGTATCCTAATGTCATTGGAAGTTTGTTCCTGAGATGTATTTAAGATAATAATTCAAAGAATTGTCAAAAATATGCCATTACTGACATAAATATTGTAAAGAGTGGAGTTACCGAGGGTTCGTTTGTGTATTAGCATTAAAACTTCACTCTGCAGCAAAGTCTACTGCCTGCAAGGAGGCAATTTACCGACAGCTTTCTGGTGGTGTGAATGCGGGAATGCATCTCAAAACCAAAGTGTGTATTATTTTCCTGCCAAAACCATTGTCCCTAAACACTTTTCCTACACCAGGCTTGGAACAAGTCAGTTTTATTTAAATAACTCCATTACAAATGATCTCCACTACCTAGAAATAGGTATTTTGGTGTGTGTATGTCCAAATAATATTTCATTTTGTTTTCTTTTTATAATTAGAATCATCGTAAGTCCCAGTTAATACAAATCAAACAGTACAAAATTCCGATAAGTTCTTGAAGTGGTTTCTTTTTTAGAGAAAACCCCTTGAATTGCTTGCATTTTAAACATCTGTAATAAGTTATGTACCATTTCTAACCGTATTAGCACTGAATCATTTACTTTTCCAAGACATGAAACCTTTTTCTGTTTCATCACTTTTTATTTCATGATCATGCACATGTAAATGTAAATGTCTTAGGTATGTTTTTACCCTCAGGGCTTTGCATACTTACAAGGAATGAAAATGGGAAGAGAGTTAACCAACCCATCAAACATCTTTCTCTTCAGCAGCTAGTAGAAATGCACTTGGAAGCTAAAAAACTGGTATGGTTTGAACTAGGGGAGTTGTTAAATGTACCTTTATAACTCTATGTAGGATATAAAATTCTGGAGATATAGCTCTGCTCCTACTTCATCTCAGCCAGCTTTAATTTCTACACAAAGGGAATATTAAATCTTGAAAAGACCTAAAAAAGGACAAAGAATATGTCTTTGAGAGCACATTAAATATACCAGGCTTCCACTTTGTCATAAAACCTGCATGAACAGATATAAGACAAGGCAGGGAATGAGGGTCATTGCTTTTTCCAAGCCAAATCCACCAGTTCTTTGCTCAACAAATCATTACAGATTCTATTAAAATGTGAGTTAAAGAATTAAATGAATTATACTCCTGAATATCCACTGGCAACAAGATTTTGTTATGCTTTTTAAAACATCCCTATGAACCAATAATTTTAGAAGGAAAAGGTAAAGAAATGACTTAATTAACAACAGCTCTGACAATACATTCAGAATACAGTTGCAGAAACTCTCACTCCATGGAAAATAGAAGGGAATATACACCAGAAATAGTAATTGTATGCAGATCAAGTAAGTGTTAAATATATACAAAATAATCTCCTGGTCAAATACTCAAAGAAGTGATATTTGTAGAATTAAATTTGTCATTTGAGCTTATCTTCCACAAGTCTATAGTAGAGAAAATTTCTTTTTCTTTTTTTTTTTTTTAAGACAGAGTTCTACTCTGTCACCCAGGCAATAGTGCTGTGGGGCAGTCTTGACCACAGCAACCTTTGTCTCCCGGGTTCAAGCAATTGTCCTGCCTCAGCCTTCCAAGTAGCTGGGATTACAGGTGCAACCACTATGCTCAGCTACTTTTTGTGTTTTTACTAGAGACACGGTTTCACCATGTTGGCCAGGCTGGTCTCAAACTCCTGACCTCAGATGATCTACCCACCTTGGCTTCCCAAAATTGTGGGATTACAGGCAAGAGCCACCACGCCCAGTCAAGATGATTTCTTAAATATACTATGAAGGTAATTTATAGTTGAACATAAATATATAATAAATCCAGCTGCTGCTGGGTCCCATTACTTTAATTTGTGTGTTGAAAAAAGAGAACCATTTCAGATTTGACACGTGAGCTAATTAAAGATGGCGTACAGCTGTACAGTTGAAGAACATCTCTTTATTATTAATATTAATAATATTAAGCCATCAACATGATAATTCTATAGTCTTCCCAAAACCTGAATTTAAACTCATCTTAAATATAAAAATAAACCTCAGAATCAAGGTATAAGTTGATCCCCAACCCCACAAGAATGTGACAATGTTTGATTTCTTACTCGTTCAGTGAGGAAGATTGGGCTTTTTTGCACTTCTAATATAAATCAAGTGAGAGTCCCACTGCCTCTCACTGGAGGAGAGGGAGGTTAACAGGGAATTGCTTTCAAAGGTTTGAATGTCTTCAGCAGCTCCTGTAAGAGTGACTCACAACCACATGTGGGACTATAGAAACTGATCTCGCTATCTTAGGCACAAGAAATCTACTTTCTTTCCAGAATAGATGGTGTCTCTGGCATTCCATCAAGTCAGCATCATCTGAAAGGTGCCTTTGTCACTGGATTTCTTACTTCTTCAACTAGAACTTCACAAAAGGCAGAACTGTATATGTGCAATTGCCTCATGCCATTCCTCTTGGAAGAAAACTCTTGTTTCTGTTGATTCATGTAATAGAGAAACTAAGAAGAATCCTTTGCCTCCTTTCCCCTCGGTTATTTATATAGGGGCACATAAAGTCTGCATTGCACAAAGCAAAGCTAGCTTCTTGAAACCAAACAGGGCTGAAGGAATCCTACCGTTTTTTTGTTTTTTTTTTTTAATAATAGAAGTATAATTTTCTTGTTATATGGACTGACACATTAAAAAGAGTCTAGTTATAAACTTGGGGAGGAGACAACTTTTTAATTTTGAAAGCAAGTAAAATGGGGATTCCTTAAGAGCTCTTTTTGTTTTTTAAAAAATTAGATTAGCAGTATTTTTTGTTTGTTTCGTTATTCCCTCTTTGCTAGCTCTATAAAATAACCTTTCAAAATAGCTGTGTGCTATATGGTAACAGTCAAGAATAAAAATTATTTAAGGTGTGTGTGTGTGTGCATGTGTGTGTGTGTGTGTGTGTGTGTTATGCATTCAGGCACATAAATTGATGTTGGCATTCCTTATACTTATGAAGCTCTTTATTCTAAAACTCTGGGTGTAGAGGATGGGAAGAAAATAGGAAGATGAATTTCATTCCAGCAGAACTCAACAGACTGGACATTAAGAACTTCTCATGTGCAGCTGAAGCCAGATCTGGAAAATTTAGTTATAGCTATACATACGCAGCACTTTTATAAAGCAGTCACTCAAACGCTGTAGTCTCTCATATATCTTCATGTTTATTATCCCTGGGCCAGATTTTTGTTTGGCAGCAAATGGAATTTTGACTTGGCAGAAAACTTGTGGTTAGCAAATATTTGGCATTCTAGAGAAGCCTCTTCAAATCAACGCGAAAAGAGAAAGCCAAAGAAGAGATTAGGAGTGGAGAGGGGTGTGCCATTGTCTGACCTCGGCTCTGCTCATTATGCATCCATTCCTCACTTGGTGAGTGACCAACGGCCTGTGAATTATCCTAGCCCAATCTCAGGATTTCCATCTGTATAAAATAATACTGTAATATTCACCTCACAGCCTTGATGTGGGGACTGGAGCTGGAATGTTTTGGAGTCAGCTGTCACAGTGCAAAGCACAGTGTTTAGGATGAATGAATAATAATTGGTATAGTTGGCACTGCCTGTTCTCTTCTTTCTTTATCATATAAGTATATACATTTTTTTCTATCTCCATGTGAAAAGTAAAAACATATACTTTAATTCCACTGTTCCCCAAGTTGATACAGCCACTGGTTTGTCTGCTACCAGGAGAGAGTTATAAATGAAGGAAATAAGGAAGCCCTCATAGGACCACCTTCTATTCTCTCTTCGATCCTGTTCCCACAGGTATTTCTTCCATTTTTCTGTTTTGTTGCCAAATTCCCTGTATATTTCTGCATCCTCCTATTACTTATCAGCATTCAATATTATTAACCAATCCCTATTTCTTAAAACACTCTTCTCTTGGCCTTCTGATGCATCTCTCTCTCAATTTTCTATCTATGTTGCAGATCTTTCTAAGCCTTTGCATAAGGTTTTTTTTTTAACAACTTACCTCGAAACAAACATGTGTCTTTGTTTTAGTAATGACTGTTTCTCCATCCCTATGTTGTGTGTCTACCCTGTGATACACATAAGAATGTGGTATCACATATTCTTTAGAAATGAACATTAGAATCATATGCTTATCTCGAGATCACAGTTCTTTTCTGCATTTCCAGCCATCAGACTTACGTTCAAAATTATGCTATTTTTTCAACACTTCACCTCTACTTTAACTCCTTGAGTTCTGCTTTATTCTAAATAACTTTACAATCCACTTGGCTATTCAAGCAAGAAAACATACATATCAGTAAGATACAATGACCAGGAACACGGCCTCTGTTGTTCAAATCTCGACTCTATGATATTATGCTAACTGACCTTGGACAATTTTTTGTACCTCTCTGTGTCACATTTTCATCCCTTGTGTCTTAGTCAGTTCAGGCTTCTTTAACAAAAAGCCATAGACCAGGTGACTTAACGGAAATTTATTTCTCACAGTTCTGGAGGCTGGAAATTGAAGGGCATGGTGCTCATATGACCACTTTCTGGTTTGCAGATGGTTATCTCCTCGCTGTTTCTTCACATGCTAGAGAGGCAAAACCTTTACTGTGTCTATTCTTATAAGGCACTATTTCCATTCATGAGAATTCTACATTTATGTCCTCATCACGTCCCAAAGGCCTGACCTCCTAATAGCCTCACATTGGATATTCGAGCTTCAGCATAAACTTTTAGGGAAACACAAACATTGAGTCCATAGCCACTTTTAAAATGGAGATAACGCCAGTAAAACCTGTATGTTGAGGTTATTGCAAGGACTAAATTAGTGACTTTGTTAAGTGTTTTGCACGGTGCTTCACTTATACAGAAAAGACACAGTAAGAACTATCAGCCTCATCATCTATCATCATTATAGTCATCATCACCACCATCATCATCCTCGGTGTCACACCCTCCACATCCAACCTGTGAGAACTCATGTCCATTTTTATATATATTTGAAAATATTTTGAATCTACCCATATCTTCTCTTCTCCTCTGCCGGTACTCTAGCTCAAGTCAACATAATTTCTTACTTAGATTATTACAATAGTCTCCTAGTGGACGTTGCCAGCTATTGCCTTCTACTTTTTTGCTGCCAAAAAAAAAAAAAAAAAAGAAAAAAGGAAGTTTTAGTATGTCACTAACTTGCCTTTCAATAGATTCACATTGTAATTTAGAATACAATAAAAACTCCTTACCACGTCTTAAAGGCTTTATACGTTATGGCCATATATCAACTTCACAACTTCTTTTTCCACATTCCACTTTGTTCATCAGGAGAGGAATACAGTTTTCTATTTTTTTAATTTAATTTTTTTCCTATTTAATTTTGTTTATAAGCATGCTTAGCTACTCTTTGCCTCAAAGCTTTTTTATATCCTTTTTTCCTATCCAGCTTCTGTTTATGATAATATATTTGTTTCTTGATATTAGTGTTCCAAATATTTACAGTGAAAATTAAAATTAGTCTATATACCAATTTACAGATAAAAGTTACTCAAATTGCTGTTGTAGTATCCAAGATTAATCACTGGGTCCCACAGAATTGGTTTCATAAACAATGTGAAAATTTTCAGAATCATCGAAATGAAAATACAAAACACACCAAATTACCAAAGAAAAAGAAGGAGTGGAAGAATAAGAAGGAGAAGGAAAAATAAAAATGAAAAGATACAGTAAATTGAAAAAGCATATTCTGCTCTAAAATGACAATGCTATGTGGCATTAATGTTAATGTCCAGCAAGGAAATTTAGATAGGGATGTATTTAAGATACCCCATTCTTAGTATCAAGGAACAAATTATGAAGTCTTTATTTTTCATGAATAGGTGTTTTTCTTTCTTATTCTCAGTGAACATTAAGTGTCTTTTTATACAAGAAAACTGCATAATAAAAATAATATATAGAAAAAAATCATGAGACTAAAATTCAAATGCAGTTACTGTAAGTAGCCTACAATTATACTTAACAAAATTAGCCTGTACAGACTTCCCGATGATTCCTGCCAAAGATTAAAATGTATGTAAGAAATTTCTATTAACTCCACATATTGTGGCCTAGTCCAATACAATTGTAGTTTCCATTAGAGAAAACTTTACGTATAGAGAAGAAAATCCTTTCAAACTTTGTATACATCAAAATAATAACTTCATAATTGAATCCCCTGCAAAAAGACATAGAAGGTTCAGGAGAATATTTATATTTTGAAATTACATAGTGTGATATTTATTTCAGCTTTGAAACACTCTTTTCTCTCAGTAGTTTTGCAATCTGCAGTGATGTAAACAGATAAATATTGAAAGAAAATATGGCATATGTAATAATATAAATGATATCTTTTTCTATTTTTTAGATTTTTATGATGTTTTATTCATTACACATTTTTGCTGATAATATATGTAGTTTAGTGAGCTTTACTGACTCTCGTTTTATATGTTTTGTTCCCTCTTTTTTCTTTAGCAGGAAAATTATATCTTCTTTTGATTAGATGGAAAAATCTGAAGCTAATTAAAAGTTGCGAGAATTCTACAAGGTTTGTTTGAGTTAATGGAAGTACAGTGTTCCTTAAATAGAAGGTCCAGAAATCTAGGGGATCAAGTATGACTTCTCAGATGTCTAACAGCCTCTATATAATTTCAGAGTCTGCTAAAACATGTATTTATGATAGTGTTGGCACAAAATAATTACTTACTCAAATATTCATGCTTGTTAAAGGAAAGGCAAACAGGCAAAAATAATAGATAACTGATCAATTCAACATGAAACAAGATGAAGTAAGACCAAGGCACACTATATGAACAAGGGTTGTATGTTAGTTGATAATGAGAAAAATGCTGGAAAAACTGAATTACCAGGCAACGCATGGAAGTAACAGTGCACTAAAATAAAGTAAAATAAATTGCATCAGAGCCATCGGAGCTGTATCCACGTTGTAATTGCTGATTTAAAGTTGACAAAATAACATCATTTGTCATAGTAAGCTAATGCTGTTAGTTTGGATTTTCTTGTTTATTTAGTTTTCTTAGCATTTAATTTATACATTCTTTTGACTTTATAGCTTCATATAAGCTATAAGTAAATGAGTTTAGACACTTCTCTTATGTTTGCACTTATTTAACTAACATAGTAATAAAAAAAATATGTCAAGACGGAGAGCTAACAAACACCGTGAATTCTCAAGAAACATAACACAAATATTTGTCATAGCCTTTCTGTGTGTTATCCACACATATGAAAATCAAGTACAATAGCCAGTAAACAAGGAATTTTCTTCCTTTTCCCCTTCTTTGTTCTCTTATGTTAAAATTTGACTTTTAATTTGAGATAATTGGAATTTCACATGCATTTATATTAAACAATAAATAGAAATCCTGCATACCCTTTACTCAGTTTTCCCCAAAGGTAATGTCGCAAAACTATGCTGCAATATCCAAACCAGGTTACTGATACTGATACAGTCAATATACAGAATGTTGCATCCCCAGGATTCTTTGTTTTCCTTTTATAACCAGACCTACTTTCCTCCCATCTTTGCTTTCCCCATCCCTTAACTACCTTATTCACCATATTTAATAGTTTTTAAATTTATGAATGTTGCATTATAAATGAAATTAAACAGCATGAAACCATTGCTTTTGCCTTTTAGCACTTCTTATTCTTCTACTCCTTCTTTTTCTTTGGTAACTTGGTGTATTTTGTATTTTCACTTGCGTGATTCACAAATTTTCACAATGTGAGTGAAAACCAATTCTGTGGGACCCAGTGATTAATCTTGGATACTACAACAGCAATTTGAGTAATTTTTCTCTGTAAATTGGTATATAGAATCATTTTAATTTTCATTGTAAATACTTGGAACATCGATATCAAGAAACAAATATATTATTATAAACAGAAGATGGATAGGAAAAAAGGATATAAAAGTTTTGAGGCAAAGAGTAGCTAAGCATGCTTATAAACAAAATTAAACCAAATAGAAAACTGTATTCCTCTCCTGATGAACAAAGTGGAACGTGAAAAAAGAAGTTATAAAGTTGTTGTGAGGATCAATTGTTTATTCCTTTTTATTGCTGAATAGTATTCCTGAATATGGATGTTCCACAGTTAGCTTAACCATGCACCCATTGAAGAACACCTAGGTTAGTTTCAGATTTTAGTTAGTATGGATAAGACTGCTATAATCATTTGTGTACAAGATATAAGTATCCATAAATGCTCAACAATGCAATTGCTAAGTTCTACGGTGTTTCCACGTTTAGTTTTTCTAGAAACTGCAAAACTGTTCTCCAGAATATTTGTCCCATTTTACATTTCCACCAGCAATATACAAGTGGCAAGTTTCTTTGCATCTCTGCATACTCACTATCATCTCATGTTACCATCTTTCTTTAAAAAGCAATCTGATAGCTGTGTATTGACAACTCATTGTAGTTTCAATGTCCATTTTCCTACTGGCTAAAAATACTAATTTTTTTTTTTGGCGACAGAATCATTTTTTGTCGCCGAGGGGGGCGTGCAGTGGTGTAAACTGGGCTCACTGCAACCTCTGCCTCCCAGGTTCAAGCAATTCTTGTCCTTTGGCCTCCTGAGTAGTCGGGACCACAGGCACATACCACCACACTTGGCTAATTTTGCATTTTTAGTAGAGATAGGGTTTCACCATGTTGGCCAGGCCAGTCTTGAACTCCTCGCCTCAAGTTATCCACCCACCTTGGCCTTCCAAAGTCCTGGGATTACAAGCATGAGCCACTGCACCTGGCCTATAATACTGAGTATTTTTTAATGGGCTTATATATCATCTCTTTATCCTCTTGAAAAAGATAGTTCTTCATTTTCTTTTTTTCCATTTTTGAATCAGATTTTTTATTAATATTGAGTTTTGAGAGTTCTTTTTATATTGTGGACTTTATTTTTTTGTTAGATTTGTGATTTTTGAAATTTTGTCTCAGTGTCCTGTCTGGGTTTTTACACTTTTAATAAATCTTTTGCACAGCAAAAGTTTTAATTTTGGTAAATTCCATTGTATCAGTTTCTTTCTTTCTGAAGTGTGCTTTTGGTGTCAAGTTTAAGATCCCTTTGCCAGCCTAAAATGCTGAAGATTTTTTCATAGGCTTTTTTTCCTAAAAGTTGTATAGTTTTATGTTGTACTTTAAAATATGTCATCTATGTTGAGTTAATTTTTGAATAAGAGGTGAGAGAGGTTAACATTATCTTTTTGCTTGTGAACATATCACTGCTCCAGCATCATTTGTTGAGAGCTGCTGATACATCATTGAATTGCTTTGGGATCTTTGTCAAAGATCAGTTGGGAATATTTATGTGGGTCTCATTCTGGTGCTGTATTCCGTTTCTTTGATGTATATGTCTATTTCTCCACCAATATCACCATTCTTTATTACTGTAGCTGAATAATAAGTCTTGAAATCAAGTAGACTGATTCCTTCCATTTTTTTATTTTAAAAAATTGTTTTGTTATTTTCTTTTTTTCATCTTTCTGGAATAGGCTCTTACTCTGTCACCCAGGCTGGAATGCACTAGCACGATATTAGCTCACTGCAACCTCCACTTTATGGGTTCAGGTGATTCTCCTGCCTCAGCCTCCACAGTAGCTGAAGCTATAGGCATGTACCAGTTTCTGCATTTTTAGTAAAGATGTGGTTTTGCTGTTTCCCAGGCTGTTGACTATTTTACTTTGCCTTTCCATAATTGTATATATGTATATATATTAAACCTTGTAATTTTTTAATATAATCATCTAATTATGATAGAAATTACATTAAACCTGTGTTACAATCCAGGAAGAACTGATATATTTACACTTCTTGAGACCAAATCTGGAACGTGGTGTATATCTCCATTTATTTAGTGCCCTTTTAATTTCTTCAACATTTCTTCTTTAATAAAAACATTGTAGTTTTTGTTATATACTGTATCTGTTTTGTTAGATTTGCACTACGTATTTAATTTTTGAGTAATTCTGAAATATTGCATTTCTAATTCTGTTTCTCATATAGTCTTTGCTAATATATAAAAACAATTAATTTTTTATGTTTATCTTGTATCCTGTCACCTTATTGGAGTCATTTTTAGTTCTAAGAGTCCCTTTGTAGATTTCTTGAGATTTTCTACAGCGACAATTTTACCATTTGCAAATAGAAACAATTTTATTCCTACCTTTCTAATACATAAACCTTTATCTCCTTTGTTTGTCTACCATACTGGCCAAAAATTTCAGTATTGTGTGTATAAGAATGATGTGAACAGATGTCCTTGGTTTTTTTCCGTTGTTCACCCAAAAGAGTCTTTCCTTTTTTTGCTTTTTGTTTGTTTTTTGATTTTTGGTTTTTTCGTAGCTTTTGTAGTTGTTGTTTTCATATACCCTTTATCAAGTTAAGAAAGTCCCCCTCTGTCCCTATATTTCTTGGAGTATATATAATGAATGAGAGTTAAAGAGTGTCATACTTTTTCCTCATTGATTATTATCGAGTAATTTTTATTTAACCTGTTAATATGTTAGATTGCATTGATATTTGAATATTGTACCAGCCTTGCTTTCTTGCAATAAACTTCATTTGGTTATAGTGTATAATTCTTTTTATATATTATTAAATTGTTTTCGCTAATATTTTGTCAAGAATTTTGTTTCTATGTATAATAGGGATATTTTTCTGTAGATTTTGTTTTGTTTTGTTTCTTATCAGAGTAATGCTAGCTTCATAAATAAATTGTAAACTCTTTGTCTTTTATTTTCTGAAAGATACTTGGAGAACTTGTGTTAATTTTTTTAAAATGGCAGAAATCATTTGAGTTATGGAGAGTTCTTTGTAAGGAGAATTTTTGAACCACAAATTTAATTTCCTTAATAGTTACACAGCTCTTCAAATTATCTATTTTGTTTTTAATGAGTTATGATAGATCATTTTTAATGAAATTGGTCCATTTTATCCAACTTGTTAAAATTATATATGTAAAATTGTCTGTAGTGTTCCATTATTTTCCTTTTGGTGTCTACATAATCTGTAGACCTATTTCTTGTTTCAGTCTGAATCGGTAATTTGTGTTTTCTCTCTGTCAATCTTTGCCAATTGTATTATGCTTTTCAGAGAAAAAGCCATTTATTTCATTAATTATTCTCTATTTTATTCTGTTCTCAATTACATTTATTTCTGCTATTGTCTTTACTATTTCCTTTCTTCTGTTTGTTTTGTTTAATTTTCTCTTCTTTTCTTGGGTTCTTAATGTGGGAGCTTGAATTGTCAATTTGAGACTTTATGTCATTTCTGATTTGTATATTTAGGCAACCCTCAGGCCACAGACTAATACTGGTCCTTGACCTGTTAGGAACTGGTCTGCACAGCAGTAGGTGTGCTGTGGGCAAACAAGCAAAGCTTCATCTGTGTTTACAACTGCTCCCCATTGCTCACATTACTACCTGAGCTCCACCTCCGGTCAGATCAGTGGCAGCATTAGATTCTCATAGAAGTGTGAATCCTACTGTGAACTGCACATGCAAGGGATCTAGGTTGTGGAACTCTTCATGAGAATCTAATGCCTGATGATCTGTCACGGTCTCCCATCATTCCCATATGGGACCATGTAGTTGAAGGAAAACAAGTTCAGTACTCCCAATGATTCTACATTATGATGAGTTGTATAATTATTTCATTATATATTACAACATGATAATAACAGACATAAAGTGTACAATAAATGTAATGCATTTGAATCATCCCCAAACAAACCACCCTCACCCCTGGTCTGTGGAAAAATTGTCCATCATGAAACTGGTCTCTTGTGACAAAAGGTTGGGGACCATTGTATTTGGTGACAAATTTTCCCCTTAGCTCTGTTTTAGTTGTGACCCACACATTTTACACAGTTGCACTTTAATTTTCATTCAGTTCAATATTCTTTTATATCCCTTGAGACTTTCTCCTTGGGTAATGGATTATACAAGTGTACTCCTTAGTTTCCAAGTGTTTGGAAATTTTCTTCTTGTATTTCTATTGTTGATTTATAGTTTAATTTTATTGTAGATGGAGAACACATATTGCATAATTTAAATTATATTAAATATCTTGGGGTTTGTTTCATAGCCCATGATATGGTCTACATTGGCATAGATACCATGTCACTTAGAATATGTATTTTTTTTTGTTTTGTTGGACTTTTAACAAAAATTAATTAGACCCTGTCAATTAATTGTGTTGTCGAGTTCTTTCATACTCTTGCTGAGTTTTCTTTTCTCTAATTGTTCTCTCAGTTGTGTTGAAGGAATGTCAAAGTGTTCAAATATAATTGGGAATTTGTCTGTTTCAGTTTTATCAGTTTTGCTACCCGTATCTTTCTATATATTTTGTATGTATGTGTTTAAGGTTGCTATGGCTTTTTAGTGGATTGATTCTTTTATTATTACAAAATGTTTCTCTCTGCCTATTTTAATTGTTTTCCTCTGAAGTTTACTTTATTTCATATTTATATAGCTACTCTTTCATTTCATTAATAAGTGCATAGACATGTATTTATTATTTTACTGTCAACCTGCCTGGTAGTTATATTTCAAGTAAATTTCTTCTAGGCAACATATAGTTGAGTCATGCTTTTGAATCCATGCTGCCATTATCAGTCTTTTGATTGATACATTTAGATGAATTACATTAATGCAAGTATTCATATGTTAGATTTAAATCTGCTACTTTATGTGTTGTCTTCTGTTTCCTCAGCTTTTCCTTTCCCTGTTTGCTTTTTCATGCTCCTTTGTAGATTACTTGAACACTTTTTGGAATCAATTTTGAATGTTCTATAGTGTTTTTGATTGCTCATCTTTTCATACCACTTTTAGTGTTTGCTGTATTACATAATACACACATAGTTTATCACAGTCTAACAGAGTTATTTTGCTAGTTCAAGTGAAGTGTAAAAGTGTATCTCCCTGTACATTTCTTTATCCTTTCCCATTTATAATATATTCTTAATGTTTAATCTACATACATTTATAACAACTTCATTGTTATAATGCTTCCTACCACCAAATAAAGATTTTTAAATGCAATAGAAAAGGAAAGACTAATATTCACACATATTTTTGTTTAACATCTTCTTCCTTCTTGCTGTCTCTAGAGTCTTTTTACAGTTTGTTTGCTTTCCTGTTCAGAAAACATCCTATAGCCATTCCTTTAGGGTAGGTCTGCTAGCAACACATCCTTCTCATTTTCCTTCACCTGAGAATGTCTTGATGCTGTTCATCCTGAGGGATATCTTCTTCTCTGAGTACAGGGTTGGCTGTTCTTTTCCTTCAGTACTTGAAACTGGATTTATACTCAAAATGTGTTATTTCTCCCTTACTGCTTTCAATATTTTTTGTTTGTTCATTTTTAGTTTTCAGGAGTTTGATGTATCTCGGTATACATTTGTTTGAGTTAATTCTATTTGGGGCTCATACAGCTTCTTGAATCTGCAAAATTATTTAAATTTTGCAAGTTGTAGCCATTTTTAAGGTGCATTTTCCTCCCTACCCTCTTTATCTACACCTTCCGGTTTTGATAGAGGGAATGCTATTTCTTTTATTAATCCCACGATCCTTGGCAGAATTCTGGGAAGGGAGGGAAGCATTGCCTCAATATTGCCAACTGCAAGTAGAAGTCCAGCTTTTCCACTCTAATTCTTACCGCTGAATGAAGGTTCTGGTTCTCATGGGGCTTCCACTGATGACTGCATGGCTTAGAGGGACAGGAGTGCCTCATGACTGCTCTCCACATAGCCTTCACTGACACTTTGGGTGGTAGCCTTCTTACCACTGCCTGATGATGAAAATCCTGACCCTGATCACTCCAATCAGATAGGCGAGGAAAGTCTGCACTGTCCAGTGGGTGCAAAAATACATGCTACTCATGTATCTCCACTAACACTGCAGAGAGGTGAAGACTTATTATCACATGACCAGAATGAAAGTCATATCTTTCTGTCTGCCTTTCCTGACACTATCTAGTCAGTGGAGTTGAGGTGCCAAGTTGTAGCTCAGCAGAGTGAAAGCCTGGGCTTGACATTGTGGCTTCGCTGGTGTGAGTGGTGGTGAGACCAGAGTTTTTTCTGTGATGTTCGGTTAGAGCAGAGTGGTTGTTGTTAAAAGGATTTTGTCTTGCTAGGCTGCCTGTTTCCTGGGACTTTCACCTGGAGAAAACAGGCTTTTGTTGAACTCTTTTTGCCAGCAGCCAGCATTTTCAGAATGCTGACTTCTTCAACTCAATGTTCAGTAAATACGAAATAAAAAGAAAACTTACCACCATATCCTTCCTTGGGTCTTGAGGTCGCTAGCTGGTCTGCCTTACTTTATATTTTTCAGATAGTATGTATTTATTACAATGTCCAGAGTTTTTAGTTGTGGTCTTAACCAAAAAAAAAAAAAGATATTATTATGTCTATGTCATATTTTAAGAAAGCAATCTAGTGACTCATATTAAAAAAAAAACTCATGTTAGTCTCCCCAAAATATGTTTCTTTTCTAATATCCCTACTTATAACTTCATGTTCACTAATGTTCACTAAATGATTTTTCAGATCAGTTTAATTGCTCTCCCACCTGAAATAGACTGGAATCCTTTTTCCCAACACTTTAAGTCTGCTTAAAATCTGCTTTCATTTTGCCCACCATAACCATCAACTAGCTATTAACCTGGACATTTTCACTTTACTCTGTTTTTCTTTTTGTCTGTTTTTTGCTTTTCTACTGCATTTTGTCTTTTACTCTTGCTCTTATACTGTATTTTGCCCAATAGAACAAATTCTAATGGTGTAGATGACAGAACCTCAACTCTTAGCTTTTGTTCACTCCACATTGCATAATCAACTGCTGCTGAATTTAAGGAACATGTAGTTACAAACCTTATTGAAGGCTGAAGCTTCACAGGACAGAAGGCAAAAGGATTGTGTACTTGGATCAGACTCCGAACCAGACTGACCTAAATCTTGCACTTCCTAACCTCAGAGACAGTGACCTCCTTTTCTTTGCTTCTGGGGTTTTGAATTTCATCTTACTGTTGATCAAATTGAGTGACTGTTTGAGTTAATTCAGCTTTGAGTAAACACCAGCCTCTGCCCCAGTCAGTTCCTGTTATGTTCTTTCTAAGCACCTTCTCCCCCTCCTTGTCCACCCTCAGTCAAGCATTGCAATGGTTTTGTTTTGATTATTAAATCACAGCTTTGGAAACCTTAGATTCTGCTAATCCCTCTATAAACTAGTTGTTTTATGAGATATATGTGACTGTACTCAGAAAATTTAAAAAGATCTTTATTGAAGTGCAGGGAATTATTATCATTAGGAGTTTATTTTCATGTAATTCAGTACTCAAATGCATCTGTGAAGTTCAGAACTAAAAAATTGTCAATACCTCTTTTGGAAAATGATATGTAGTCTTTTCAGGATGAGATGAGGAATAAAATTCACGTCCCTCCAGTAGTCTCCTTTTACTAAAATAGTATTCATTTATTACCTATATATAACTCATATATGAATGTGCATTTTTCTTGTAGCAGTTAATATCATCTATTATTATTTTATAACTGGTGAATTTGCATCAAGCAAATCTATGTTTATCATTTGTTTGGAATAACATAAAAAGTCAGCCAAAGAAAGCAAAGAAAAAGTGAAATATTCTTGGCGTTGCCTAGATCATAACAGGCAATGGTATGTAAACTGCTATTCTGTTCCAAATATAATCTATAGATCCCTCATGTTTGATGAGAATGCTCTTTTTACACTAGCACTAGAAAGAAGGTACATAGGCAGAAAATAATTCAGATAACTTCTGTTTAATGTCTAATTGAATCTCCCTTCTATGGAGAAGTAAAGTATAATTAAAGATGTAGTGGAAAGCTGTTGTTTTCTTTCGCCAGCATTCCTTTTTCTTTTAAGAACAGGACCCCGGTTTTCCTTTGAAAAGCTCCCTCCTTCCGTACCAATAATTTTTTCTCTGGCTCTTAGGGGGGATACTCAACTTAGTGTTAGGCAATCAGCAAGCTCCAGTTTTTACAGTTTACTCTTTCCAGAGTGATTGGCCCAAGAGCAGCCGCATGGCTCAGAACAGGCAGATGAGGGCCAGAGTTTTCACTGCAAATAATGAGTAAGTGATGAATATACGTATTAGAAAGAAGCAGTACAGACTAATGCTTAGGAGCACAGAGTCTTGACCAGACTCTCTAACTCCAAAACATGTATCAGCCACCATGGGCGAGTTTCTTAACCTCTTTGTGCTATTTGCTAATCTGCACAATGTGGATAATAATACTTCATAAGTATTATTAAATGAGTTGCTGCGTCTAAAGTGCTTGGAATGATAATCATTAAAACAAATTAATTATTATTTTTTCACTGATGTTTTGCTAAGCTGGAAGGACATAAATATTGAGCTATTAATAGTCATTTTGCCACAAACATTCACCAGAGAACAAATCCAACAAAAAGGGAGAGAATAGCCAAGAGATGGAGAGAGACAGGCCCAATCACGTCATCTGATCATCTGAATCCAAGTCTGTCTTGATTTGTAAGCGTATAACTTTTTTTTTTTCATCTAAATCAATGTGCATTAGGTAAGTCTTCCCTATGAGTAAAGGCACTGTGAGGAACGTAGGAAAAGGAGGAAATGAGCTGTTTCTGGAGCAGGCTTCCCGTGATCAGCAAAATAAAATCCTCTAAAAGAAGAGCTGGGTATCCTATGTAGTCTACACATTCAACAAGTACAGTTGTCCCTCAGTATTCAGGGGGAATTGGTTCCAGGACCCCCAGAGAACACCGAAATCCGTTAAGTATTCAGGTTCCTGATATAAACGGTATAGTATTTGCATACAGCCTATACACAACCCTCCATATACTTTAAATCATCTCTGGATGACTTAAAGTACCTAATACAATATAAATCCTGTATACATAGTTATTATACCACATATTACTTTACTATTTTTTATTGTTGCATTGTTATTTTTCATTGTTTTATATTCTCCAAATATTTCTGATCCATAGTTGGTTGAATCAATGGAGGAGGAACCTACTGTATCAACCTCTGTTGATACAGAGAGCAGGGCCAACTATGTTTATTGTGTGCTTACCATGTGTCAGGTACAAGACAGGCATTTAAGCTACTAAAGAAAAGGAGCCATCCCTGCACTAGAGGAGGTTACTACCTAATGGGGAGGTAAGATGTCAAGCAGTTCATGCTGCCATAAGAGAATACCACACACAGGGTGGCTTAAACAACAGACATTTATTTTCTGTGTCTGGAGGATACAGTTCAAAATCAAGGGACCAGCAAGGTGGCTTTTCAATGAACACTCTTTTTCTTGCAGACAGCTGCCTCCTCACTGAGTCCTCACATGGCCTCTTCTCTACTCACAGAAAGAGAGATCCCTGGTGTCTCTTTCTTACCTCGTAAGAATTCCAGAGATCTCTGGTATCTTTTCCTCTTCTTTTAAGAACACCAATTTTATCAGTTTCAGAATTAAGGCCCCACCCTTTTGGCCTCCTTTAACTTAAATATCAAGTTGGTGCAAAAGTAATCGAAATTTTTCCCATTAAGGCTTTATCTCCAAGTATGGTCCCATTGGGTATTAGGTCTTCAACAATTCATTCCGTAACAGTGCATAACAAAGCCATCTGAGTTCAGCGTCATTCATGATTAAATAATAAGTCTTCACATATTTTCTGAAATGATACAGTCATTCAATAAAATGCAACTCTTGAGGAATACACTCCAAGGCAGCTCTTCATAAGCAAATGCTGAATACAAACCATACATTGTCAGGATAATTCGTAGCGAAAATAATTCTTCCATTCTAAAATGCATTTTATAGGGAAAATGTTTGCAAGATAAATTGAAAAGTGTGTTTATTGCATGTTTTATGGGGTAAAGCTATGGAATCAGCTATGGATACTGAGACAGAATTGCTACATAATAACCTACGAGAGCCAACATTGTCTATGTTATCTCTTGCAGGTGATTCTGCTGTACTTGCAAATGAAAGCAGTGAAAAACAGAAAAATTAACCAAATCAGGAACTTGACCTAAAACTTTTTAAAATAAATAAGCATAAAAATCTATTTATTGATCTGACATCAGATTGAATTAACAAATGATTGCATCCATTAATTGATTTAAGCCTTTGCAACTTCCAGTGCTAAAAAGATAAAGCTTCAAGTCATGTTGGAAATAGAAAGGCCAAGGGTTGCTACCAAGTGCTGCCCGGGAAAATCACACTTGGTAGCAGAATGCTTACCAAGAACCAGCCACTCTATAGGCACTTTACACATCAAATTGCTTTAGATTTTCACTTGCAACTCTAAGAGGCTGGCATTATTGGCCCTACTTTATGTAATAGATGCAGAAAGAGCAAAAGGCTTTTGCTTTCCAGTCTCAGTCACAGACCAGTCTCATCTTAGCTGGATCTAAGGACTTTCTCCTTTTCTGGGAAAGATTAGCTTTTCTACTGTATAACAAATTACCACAAACTTAAATTAGAAGTTTGGCATGGAATAGCTGGTTTCTCCACTTGGGTTATCACAACATAAAAATTACGATGTTATTCTGGCTGAGTTCTCATCTAGAGTCTCTGTGGACAAGTTCACTTCCAAGCTCATTTTTGCTGTTGGAAAAATTCAGTCCCTGTGGTCTTACAGACTGAGATCCCTGTTCCTTTCCTAGCTGTAAGGAAGGGAATATGGGCAGCCCCTCGGAGCTATTTCCTCGGCTCTGAGGGACTGCTCGTATTCCTTCATCCCTCCATCTTTAAGGGACACTTCATCCCTCCATCTTTAAGCTGGCATCAATGCATAGAATCCCTCATTCATACTTTGAATCTCTGAACTTCTGTTTACTAACCAGCCAAAAACAGCTCTTTGCATTTAATGGGCTCATGTAATTAGGTCAGCCCACCTAGGTAATCTCCTTATTTTAAGATCAATTATGCTTTAGAATATAAAATACAGTCATGCACCACACAATGTTGCTTCAGTCAGTGACAGATCACAAACACAAATGTGGTCCCATAAGATTAAAACAGAGCGGTACATTTTCTATTGCCTAAGGAATTTCTACTCCTAGGAAATTCCTGTTCCAGGGAAAAAATTCCTCTTGCCACAATCATAGCCATTGCGACATCGTAGAGCAAGGCATTACTCATGTGTTTGTGATAATGTGGTGTAAACAAACCTACTGCATAGTCCATTATATAAAAGCACAGCACATACAATTAGGTACAATACATAATGCTTGAAAATAATAAACAACTATGTTACCGTATAGTATATTTACTATACTATACTTTTTATCATTATTTTAGAGTATGCTTCTTCCACTTATTAAAAAAAATTAACTATAAAGCAGCCTGAGGCAGGTCCTTCAGGAGATGTTCTAGAAAAAGTCATTGCTCTTATAGGAGATGACAGCTCCATGTATGTTATTGCTTCTGAAGACCTTCCAGTGGGACAGGATGTGGAGATAGAACACTTCTACAGTAATGCTGATAATCCTGACCCTGACCCTGAATTAGGCATAGGCTAATGTGCGTCTTTGCATCTTCATTTTTAACAATAAGTTCTAAAAAAAATAAAATTAGGAAAAACTTATAGAATAAGGGTATAAAAATATAGTTTTCAATAGTTGTACGATGTGTTTGTGCTTTAAGCTAAGTAGTGTTACAAAAGGGTCAGCAAGTTGAAAAATAAAAGTTTATAATGTAAAAAAGTTACAGTAAGCTAAGGCTAACTGATTGAAGAAAGAAGAACTTTTTTAATAAATTTAGTGTAGCCTAAGTTTATGGGTTATATAATGTCTACAGTACGATTATGTCCTAGGCCTTTGTATTCACTCCCTACTCAATTACTGACCCACCCAGAGAGACTGCCAGTCCTGCAAGCTTCATTTATGTATGTGCCCCAGACAGTTGTATCATTTTTCAACCTTTTATGCAGTATTTTTACTGTGCATTGTCTATGTCTGGATATATGCATAAAATTTACCACTGTATTACAATCACCTATAGTAGTCGGTACAGTAACATGATATGCAAGGTTTTTCCCTAGGAGCAACAGGCTATATGATATCGTCTAGGTGTGTAGTAGGCTATTTCATCTGGATTTGCATAAGCATACTCTGGTGTTCACCCAGTGACAAAAGTAGCCTAACGATACGTTTCTCAGAAAGTATCCCTGTCATTAAGAGATGCATGGCTTTAACCCATGGGAATATCATCCATCATATTTGGAGTTCCATGGGTTATGAAGTCCTGTGCACCAAGCAGGTGGGAAATTATAAGGGTTATTTTAGGATTTTTGACTCCCATTAATAACATAAAATCCTGTCTTATTTATCTTTTATTAAACCTATTATTTGGAGCTACTTTAAACTTCTAGAAAGGTTGCAAAAATATTTTGTGCTCCACATGTCACTCATCCAGCTTCCCCTATGTTAACATCTTATATAACTACAGTAGAATTGTTAGAAGGAATAAAACCATTTTTAATAAAATGCCTTATCTACCTCTATATCCCACAAGAACTGGCGTTATAATCATCACGCACTGTTTTCTGTCGTCTATAATTCTGATTCATCTTTCAAGAGTTAGGCCAAAAGCCACCTCTTGGGGGAATCTCATTTTCTACTCTCTAAATACACCTTGCCCTTTTGCAAAATCCGCATTGTGGCACTTATATAAACAATTAATAATATATCTGTTTGTTTCCCCTATCTAAAACATATATTTATTAATTATGTATTTATTAAGAATTTCCCTGGTTCCATATGTCAGGCAAAGAGCTAATAAAAGCAGAAACAATAGATATTCACCTTCTCTCTTTCCCACTCTCTACCTAGTATAAATCCTAGATCATAATATGCCATTCATTAATATATGACTGAATAAATAAGTTATAATACGAAGGTATTCACAAAAATTGCAATTAAAAATCTTTGGACCTTAAAAAATGGTCAGAGACAACATCATCACATATTAACATATGTTAAATTAAATTGAATTTGCCATATGCAGCAAAGGATAACCTAACTTATATGAACAAGCCACAGTTGAACTTGAAAATATATTATTGCAATAAGTAACCAAGTCTTAGTCAATCACAGCACCAGACCTTTCAGCCAATCACAGGCTGTTGCCTGCTCAGACATGCCCAAATAAGGCAAATATCAAGCTGTAACCAACCAGGTTATATCTGTATGGCATTTTCTTTTTCTATCTATAAATACTGTTTGTCATGTTGCTGAGTGGAGCTCTCTGAAGCTTTTCTGGTTCAGGATGCTGCCTCATTTATGATTCATTTATTTGCCGAAATAACCTCTGCTAATTACTTTTTCATTAAGATTTTCCAACACATATGTAGTGTATATTTTTTAAAAACAAGTTTGATGGTTATTTTTTTCTTTAGGTTACCACATTGGTGTGCAATTTTTATTTGTCTGATTTGGAAAATAAACATCCACCTACATAGTCATATGCCTTTTTTATTCCATGCATATTCTCACATACCCCTTTGTAAAATTAATAGAGCTTGAAAAAATTTCTATATGCCAAAAATTATTCTCTTGATAATAGTGCTGTTAAATTCATTGCATAGTCTCTAAAAAGTCAAAGTTTGGCAGATATCTTTGGGTAGTAAAAGAAAATGCACAAGCTCAGAATGTAGTTCCATGACATTCCACTCTTCCTTGCACAAACAAAATGATGGAATGAGGCTGATGTCTGTCAAGGGCAGAGCAAGAGAAAGGTGTGCATTAAGAGCTCCACACTGCAAGAGCAGAGTGCTCATCAAGAAAGATCTCAAAACAGAAGGGCACTTTCCCGTGTAGCATATGGAGAACATCACATAGCCAGCAGGACAAATTAATGGCCCCATAATAAAATACATTTTCACATGCTATTAAAGCTGTTGTCACACTTCATTGCATAGATGACTGGAAGCTCACGGTGATGGAAGGTGAGGTCAGCTTCTTAAACCATCCTGAGTTATGAGTAGGCAGTTCTTTTCCTTAAAGTCTCCTGGAGGTTGGGGAGTTCTCTGTGTTCAATTCAGTCACTTTCTTTAAAGGGAAATAAGTAATGGCCCTTCAACACATAGACCTGGAAATAGAGGAGCAAAATGGCCCTTCTAGGTAGGCACTACTAACTGGGGTTTCATCTAGATGACAAAAACAGAAAGGTGTCTGGATTATGTAAGATGGCTTATAGTTTCTGTGACAAGGAGAGTGGACATTTCTGGACACTAATGACTTCCAACATGCGTTTATATTAGCATTATGAACAAAAGCTATCTACAGACATTTGCTGGTTGAAACTACATTGTAGACCACCAAAGCATTTCAGTGAAAAGTGCTACTTATTCCACTCAATGATCATTTAGTGACATAGTTAGGTGTCAGAAAGCATGATGTTTTTCATTACCTATCCATCTTCCATTGTTAACTTGTACATTTTTTAAGAACCAAAACACTTAAAATAAGATGGTGCCTTATTCAGTTTTTTAGCACATAATATATATGCCCAGTAATATTTGATGTTTTAGTATACAGATGCCAGAAAGTGAATGGTAGAAATGACACCATGTCAGGAATAAGAAATCTTTGTGCTAATATTGGGTCTACATCTACCTTTCTATGTCACCTTAAACAAATCATCCCATCTTTCAGAATCATATTTATCCCATTTAAAATAAGAATACCCAACAAGATAAGCTGTTAGATTCCTTCCTCAAAAATTTTTTTATTTTTTTCTATGGTATCAGCTAACAAGCAACTTTTTCAGTCCAGAAGCTTCAATATGCTAACAGTGTTTTTAAATAATAAAAGGGTAATTATAAATATCAAGCATCATTGCTTCATAATCTGCCTTTTATTTCAGGATTCTTTATGTTCACTCTTTGTATTAAAAACCACAGATCAGTTCATTGCAAAACTATTCTGGTTAAAGAGATAAATGCTTGTTTTGTCCAGATGCACCACAACCACTGTAGTTGACCTGGGACATAATTTATTATTGCAAAAGGAGGTATCCAACTCACAGGAAAAGGAGACAAGCCCCCTTTGTGCATTCCAAGCATTAACAACTTTTGCTTTGCTCATCTCCTCCCAGACTTTGAGCTCTTTCTCTCTTCTACTCATCTAGTCTCCATTTCCTGAACCTAATCTTTCAGATGTCTGCATTCAGCTGTGACAAGACTGTATAAAGATTGCAAGGTCATGTTATCAGCGGTCAAAGTATAAACTGACAGGTTGAAAAATCAGAGTGGGTTCACAGACCAATGTGTAACTAATTGCACCCTTACTGTGGACCTCACACAATCTTCCAATCCAAGGACATACCAAAGGAACAATGGAAAGAAGTGTCTGATTTCATCACGTTGTCATACTTTCTTAAACTTCAAAGAGATTGCAATCTCTGCTTCAACATATGCAAATATCACACATTTGAGGGCCCATGAGCATGTTTCCCAGCCTAAGTTGTCATCAAATACAATGAGAAAATCTAGCTATTTTCCCTATTAAAAAAAATCTTAAGCCATGCCCACGAAGCACATTTAGTAAAGAATACAGATGGCCAAAGAAATATATAAAAGGTATTTCCACCAGTGTTTAAAATTAAAATAAAATACAATTTAATTTTTTATTTTCTTAAAAAAATAGGGCATTAAAATATGCAATGTGAAGGAATAAGCATAATATTCCTCAATTTCCCTCAGAGCATTATTCCACCAAAGAGTAAGGAATTTGGATACATGTTAATTTCCTTAAATAGATCTATCAAATCACAAACATATAAAATGTAGAGACATTGTCCACAATAAAATAAGACTATACAAAAGATATGCTGATGATTTCTGGAGAGATATAGTTAATTACATACACATGACATACAATAAAACTTTTCTTGATACGTTCGGAAGTAGGAGGAAATCAAATCACAAATCTAAAAAGGAAGTGCAAAACAATACAAGCGAACCTTAAAAATGATGATCACAAATGAAATAATAATTTCTTCTGTTTAAGTTCTGCTTTCTGTCCCTTCCCTTCTGATGAAATTGGCTAATACATTCTTGGTTTCTCTCTGTACCCTGAACTTCTATTCCAGCTCCAAAAATTATTTGTTATACAAATGGTTCTATATGTAGTTCTCCATATTTAGTGGGGTTTTTCAAGGGTTGAATCAGATTTGTTTGCCTCTATTTTCTAATACCTAACCGAACAGAAGCATATCCCAACTTGTCTGGTCAAGAGAATCATCCTCCGGAGTGCTTCTGGTGAATTACAAGATATCGACCTGCCTTCGTGAGAAGATATTTTGTTGGCAGAGGGCTGCTCCGACATCCTGTGCACCTGAGGCACTGTTCCATTTCTATTTCTTAGGGAACAGGATGATGCTATGCTTGGAGAGCTCTTGGTGAGCCTGTGTCTCTGGGTAATAATGCTTTTCTGTTCACCAACTTTTGTCGAAGGAGTGAGCCCAAAGGCTGACGCCATGTCTGTCTCTCTCAACTTCTGAAGTAGCATTTGGGATGAGAACAATGCTATGCACCCATGTAGTTTTGTGCCATTCATCAACTGATAGTACAAGAGGTATCATGTGTGAGGAATGATGAGTCTGCATCTGATTACTTAAGTGTCTTCAAACAGTGAGCATTTTCCACTCTGCTCTTTGAAAGGATAAGTTCTAATTCTATCGATTTCATTTTTTTATTGTAAAATAACCAGATTTCCTTGACTTTGCAAACCTTATTATGGTGCCTTTTCTTCATAAATAAATCATATTGCAAAGAACTTTTTAGTTCACAGATTCTCCTGTGCTTTATAATATTTCATCCCAAGAAACCCCATATCCCCTTCTTTTAAAAACAGATCATAAAAACAAGGCATGAAAAAGCTAAGTGTCTCCCAAGACCACATACTTACGAAGAGTCGCTAGAAAGAAGGGTCAACATTTACCCGTCTCCTCAAATTGTGTGTTGCCCCTTGCTGAGATGATCTGGACAGCTGAATGTGGAGCAGATTCCTTGTTTGGTGAATCATCCTGGCAGTCACTGCCCTGTGTAATTTCCCATCTGTTAGTCTGTCGTGATACCCTACCAAATGAAAATGTGTAGATTTTTAAGCACTATTTGGTTACTTTCTCATTTGAGGGATTGGAAAATAGAGTTCTAGGTTAAGTATGAGGCTATGGAGAGAAAAGAAAATTAACTAATTTGATTAAAGTCCAAGAAAGATATTTAACTAAAGAATAAATTTTTAACTCATAACTTTTAATAACCAGTCCCATATTTTGCATTGTTTTTTCCCATTACATCTGGGGGTTTTACATTTCCTACATATCATATAAATAGATGTTTTCTTATAAAGTCTCTTTTCTTGTTAAGCCTTACAGAAGTAAAACCTGATTTCTTCAGAAAACACCTTTTCATCAGCTTTATTATTCAACATTTTAATTAGTATTCTGTTATTATTTTACTCAATGATTAACAATACGTATCTGAGCCCATTGACTATGAAATTATGTTTCCATCGCTCTTTCTTACTAATGCAATACTAGGTTAATGATTATGTAAATATATTTTAATTTTCCAATTTGTTAACTCATTATCTCCAGCATTTGAAATAAAAAAATTCAAGGTACATTCTCCACAGCAGAATTCGATTCTATTTTAGCCAAGATAATCATAAGTGCTTTAGAAAAGGAATGCCTTCTCCAAGAACACATTCCTGTAATTATTGTCATTTCCACCCCTCCATACCCATCCCATGATTAAATCAAGTTTGGATTGTGCTTCTCAGCCGTCTCTGATGCCGTGCATCATTCTGTAGAAAAATATTTATAAACAAAATTAAATCAAATGTTCACACCACACACCCCAATCATTATGGGTGATTAATTTTCTTTTCTAGACTACATTAAGGACCTTCGCTGATATTCTTACCAGAGACTGAGGCCTCTAATTCATTGCTCGCCCCTCCCTCCCTGCAATACCCCCTTTTTAGTGGTCCAGGGTCGTGCTGGGATACTCATTAGTTTCCTGCTAGCTGTACTGCCAAGCAGCTTCTTAGGCCTCAGCATCACCTCAGAAATCATTAAGGGAACTGGCGCAGCAATCTCCACCTGCCAGGCATAGAGTAATCATTTAGAGTCTGAAACCTGTTTCTCCATAAATGAGCATTTTGGGAAGAGAAAGCTCATGTGTTACATTCATTTTCTCCAGACAAACGAGATTTTGGTAACTGAGGTGAGAAGGCAGATGTTTGCACCTACCCTGGTCGTGTTTGGGGAACAGAAGTGATTTGGTGTGGAGGCTGCTGTGATGTATTTTTGGCTAAAACAGTAGAGACAAGGATATATGGAGAACCAAAAAACATCTAATCACAGATGTGATTTCCAGAGCTGCATTTACCTTCCACTGTGTTGACGTGTGGTGGTAGAATCTATTAGCAGATGTGTCCTGCCCTGAGGAAGTGATGATCCTATTCTTAACAAAGATATGGAAAACCCATTTGACCTTCAATCAAAGAAGAATGCTTATATACTTTTTTTTTTGAGATGGAGTCTCACTCTATTACACAGGCTGGAGTGCTGTGGTGCAATATCAGTTCACTGCAATTTCTACCTCCTGAGTTCAAACAATTCTCCTGCCTCGGCTTCCCGAGTAGCTGAGATTACAGGCACCCACCACCATGCCCGGCTAGTTCTTGTATTTTTAGCAGGGAACGGGTTTTGCTATGTTGGCCAGGCTGGTCTTGAACTCCTGACCTCAGGTGATTAACCCGCCTCGGCCTCCCAAAGTTCTGGGATTAAAGGCATGAGCCACCGCACCCAGCCGCTTATATACTTTTTTATATGTGGGTTTCCAGGTTTTACGGTTACAAGCAAAACTACTGGCATTGCTTCTTATGGCATCATTCAAAATTATGTCTCAGGTACTCAGAAGTCCAGGCTTCATTTTAGGCTTCCTGACCCCAGGTAGTTCTAAGTGAAACAAAACAAAACAAGGCTCAGCCCACACAGGGTTTTTGCCTTGCTGAATGCATAGACAATGTGAATTTTACATGGCAGAATGCAGAGTCTCTATTTCAGAGGTTCCTATGGACCAGAGCCCTGCCTTTTGTTCTGCTGTAGAAATCAGGATCATTCTATCTGCCTAGTGGGTCCGGTCACCGGAATGTCTGGTTTAGTTCTACAGCCCATGACAGCAGGAAGGAGGCTACCATGGTAGAGCAAGAGGGCTGTCTGTGTCCCCGAGGCCACACAGGATGGAAGCAGTAAAGAACAGATTAAAAAGACAGTCTGGGTGCAGTGGCTCACACCTGTATACCCAGCACTTTGGGAGGCCAAGCAGGGTGGATCACTTGAGGTCAGGAGATCAAGACCAGCCTGGCCAACATGGTGAAATGCCCTCTCTACTAAAAATTTAAAAAGTTAGCTGGGCATGGTGGTGGGCACCTGTAATCCCAGCTACTCGGCAGGCTGTGGCACAAGAGTCACTTGAACCCGGGAGGCAGAGATTACAGTGAGCCGAAATCACACCACTGCACTCCAGCCTGGGCTACAAGAGCAAGACTCCATCTCTAAATAAATAAATAAAATAAAAATATGGACTGTAAGAAGCCACAGAGCAAAGCTTGGGGCTTGTTCCCTAGCTGTGTGATCTTAGGCACATTTCCTTGATTATTTTAAGTGTTGCTTTCCTTATTCATAAACTCAGATTAACAACAGTGTTTCAGTCATAGATTTTATAATAGCTAAATGCTGTAGTTCATGTAGAGTACTTAGTATAGTACTTAAATCATGTACTCATCACTCAGTGAATAGTAACCAGAGCTAACTACTTAGTTTGCCAGGTTGAGTGCAAAATGAAAATATGGAGCCCTGATGTTCAAAAAGCAGAGAAAAAGGGGGCTTAAAGTACTAAAATACAAAGTGTTGCTTTATCTTGTTTGTAAAATTCTGGGGACTCTCTGACATCATGCCATGTTGTTTGTTATTTGCTATTTAGTTCCATGAGCTTTTAGGGACAGGAAGAATCACCTGAAAAGTATAAAACTTCACAGGTACCTTAGGTCCCTACTCCATGCCTCAGTAGGAAAGCATGGCTCACCTTCCCAGGTTCCCCTTCCTGCCAGCTAACATTCTGACTTGGGACCAGAAAGTCAAATCCTCTCTTCTCACAAAACCTTTGTCCTAGTCTAGGATGGATCAGTGAATCTTAATAGATTGCATTTTCTGCCTTGGGAAGTGGAGTATGGACAAGAGGCCTATTGTTGATGAGTCACCCATCAAATGTAATGTGCCTTGTCAGCCTAGGGCATATATGATGGTGCCCTAACCCTGGTCAGAAACACTGTGTGGGGTGTGAAGCATTCCCTGAACCCTCATTGTATCCCCAACCAGCTCCTTCCCAAAGATAAAAGGCAGGCCTTGCAGCTAAGCAGAAGGGAGAGTGTGGCTGGCTGGTTCCCATGGTCCCATGGGGTGGGCAGCTGACAGTCCAGAACAGGTACCGGGGAGGCAGGAGGCAGGAGTACAAAGAATCACACTTGACCGGAAACTCCAAACCCTCAGCATATACTCTGTTGTCCCCGAGGACTTCACTTACAAGCACTGACTCAAAGATAAAATTGTTAAGTATCGCAAGACATCAACTACAGAACACCAAACCTTAAGGGTGGAATTTCTCTGAGAGCAAGCAGAACCCTGTATCCTGGCTGCTCATCTACGTTGCTAATACAATCGCTATTACTGCCACCTCCATTATGGGCTTCTGATGCTAGCTTGGCCGTAAGAAGCCAATGATATTGGGTAAAGCACTGTTTTGTTCAGATTACTAGAGCTCCATCAATGAAATGAAGGTTTTTTAATGGTGTTTAGGGCCTCATTATTCCTCAGAAGCTTTTCTCAAGGGCAAGGACTATTCCATAATCATTTTTTAAACCTCATAGCATCTTGTCCATGGATATATTAAGTAAATATATGCTGGTTTACATTCAATTAGGAGTCCTATTTCTGGAACAAGATTATTATTTCCTTGATGGAAAATCCATGTTTTAAGTCTTTTTTCAGGAAGGCAGCTTTGTATAGTAATAAGAGATCAGAGCCTGGAATCCACCCAAATGAATTTGTATCCTATGTCTATCACCTGCTAGCTGTTATTTGGAGAAAAAACTCTTTGAGATTCTAGGCTTCATATCTGTATAAAATAAAATACTTATTGTATAGCAATGTTCAGGGATTTTATAAGATAACCGGAGGCCGGGAGCATTAGCTCACACACCTGTAATCCCAGGACTTTCGGGGGCCAAGGCAGGTGGTTCACAACGTTGGATGTTCAAGACCAGCCTGGCCAACATGGCAAAATGCTGTTTCTACTAAAAATACAGAAGTTAGCCAAGCATGGTGGCAGGCACCTGTAGTTCCCCCACTCAGAAGGCTGAGGCAGGAGAATAGCTTGAAACCAGAAGACGGAGGTTGCAGTGAGCTGAGATCTCGCCACTGCACTCCAGCCTGGGCAACAAAAGCAAAACTCTGTCTCAAAAAAAAAAAAAAAAAAGGTAACCCATATTAGACATCAAGCATGTCATTAGATGAATGTTTTATTTAAATGGCAGTTCTCTTGTTAAAACTTAGCTACTACATGGAAATTGGCTTCATCTGAATTAGCCAACCACGTAAATCTTAGCATTATTGCCTCTGCTATTTTATTTGTATATCTGACTAGACACTGTGTTCCCAAGCAGATGTCCTGGATACAGCCTGATTAAGGAGACTTTATTACTAATTTCCCTATGAAATCCTTGGAAACCACTTGAGGTTAGTTCAGTGTCAAGTACACACTGTTCCTGTCAAATGGCGGGTAGGACAGAAACTTCTCATGCAGACAGCATTAAAGTCAGTATAACAAATGATCAGCTAGATGATCATTCATCTGCCCTCTTAGTTTCTTCTCATGCCCCCGACCAGAGATTCTTTAAGAAATTCTTTCACTTGCAGGGCCCAGAGAGTCACGATCCTAGAACTGGATGGAATACTGTAGGCCTAAGTGATAAAACCACCCTCTCCAACCTCTATAGTCTTCTTATTTCCAATCAGATGCTGACTTCTTAGTAAAACAATTAACTCCATCGACAAGTATGACAGCTGCAAAGGAACCTGGCCTGTGTGCACGCATGAGGAAGCTCGATTCTGATTCCCAGCTCTGCAGTCAATGATATTTGTGAAGTGCTGAGGTGTTTATGCCTTCAGAATAATATAGAGAATGTCAGAAGGACTCTCCCTCAGCCTAATCATGCTTGCTCTTTATTGTCTGGCTTTGCACACATGATAATTAGTTTGATACCACAATTATGTATTTACTTCGCAGTAAAACAGTCCCATAAGACAGTAAGCCACATGGAGGCCAAACTCTACCTATTTACCTCATTATTGTTTTCTCATTTGCTAATTCAGTCCCTGGCACAAGACATCTAGAAATGAATAGATGGAAGGAGGGAGGAAGGAATGGGAGAGAGTTTTATGAAGTTTTTTTATTAGTCTTTAAGGAGAATCAATTCTCGTTGATATGAAACAGTTGGACTTGGTTCAAACTTTGGGATAGTTTTGAATACTTTCTCCTTTTGGTATAAGCCATGTGATTTGATGCATATAAAACATATTGTACAAAATTGGCCGTATCATGGTTTCATAGACCCTTTATAGACTAATTATAACACAGAAATATGTATATATAAACTTCATCATTTGTACGTAATTCAGGTGTTTCATCTATAAAGCAGGGTTGAAGACCACAGGGACTTTCAGTTTACGGCGGAGCGCCTAGTTGTGGAAAATAACTTTATAATATTATAGCTCTCTTTCCTTTTCTTCTCCAAATAAGTTGGTAGTTAGCAAGCAAGTGCTGAGATGAAAGGCACAAGGAATTGGACTGAGCACTAAGGAGAGATACAAACTAATAAAAAGAAAGAAATCTGATGGCAAGCTGCTTCACAGACTATCAGTAAATAATGTCCAATGAAATGATAAGCATCTTTTACTAGAAAATGTTCTCATTTTCCAGCCTGCATTCTTATCTCTCAGTTATCAGGATGTTCCCTTCAGCCATGCATACATGATGGTGTGGCATGGATGTGTGACATGTGTGTATATGTGTGTGTGCACATGTCATATAAACTAAACCACTAAACTATAGGCTTCACAATTGCTAGGTTTGGGTATGGGGAAGTCACCAGCGACAGAAAAACAACAGTGAGAGAAATGATGTCTTGAATGATGGAATAATTATTTTCTTAAGAGAATTACATATACCGCCAGCCTCTGTGGCAGAAGGCATTGGATGGCTTTTGCATTTAGCTAAGTCTGCTACACGCAGCTTGTGGTGGTGTGGTTACGCTGAGGTTATTCAGTGGGCACTGGTATCCGGGTTGCCACAGATACAAATACAGGAAATTAGATCAAAACATTGAGACCACAAATTAAGTGCCTTATCTACACATTTGTGAAGACCGTGAAAAAAGTGAAAAGCCTTACCAGCTTGCTATTTCTCTGAAGGTGAATTTTCTGTTTTATCTTTTTCTTTTTTTTCCTAGGAAGGAAAGAAATAGAGCTCCATGAGTTTACCTGTCTCTTCTCCCTCAAGTGAAACAGTGCAGGTAGCTGGTATTCCATTACTGTTAAGCAGTTTGCACCATGGCTAATAGAAAGATGCTCCAATTTCATAAGCATTAAAACAGGAAATTCTATGCAACTAAAATGCATAAAGTTGAAATGCTTTTGGCAGAACTGAGTCTAGACAAGAATATGAGACTTAAAAAAAGAGAATCTTAATATCTATATGGTAAGTTGTGCATTTGAAAACTTAAATGTATAAAAGGGAATTCTTGTAAATTGTAGAAGAAAATGGAAAAGTAACTGCTCTCTTCAATTTGGGATTTGATAAGAAACAGCATCTACCACAGGCATTGTTCACTTTTTTCCTTTCTCCCTTTCTCTCTGCCTTCCTCACTCCCTTCCTCCTCCCTCTCTCCCTCCCTCCCTGCTTCCTTCTTTCCTTCCTTCCTTCCTTCCCTCCCTCCTTCCTTCCTTCCTTTCTTCCTTCCTTCCCTCCCTCCTTCCTTCCTTCCTTTTATTTTTTCCTTCCTTGCACCAGGCAATCTATCCTCAAACTGTTAGTTACTATCTACCATACATCAGTCACTTTGTTATATCCTTAGGACACAAATATTAATAAATTGGTCATCCTTTCACTTGAGAATCTTGGAGCCTAAGAGCAGTGTTTTTCAAATGTAAATGCGTATCTCACATGAGTGAGGTATGAGCTAATAATATATTAGATCACTGGTATTGTTTGTTTATTCTCCAGCATTCTTGGGCCTATGACTGAATTGTTCAAAAGTCCTTCATAGCATTTTGCTGCTTGTTAATATAATCACCATTGAGTTTGGGGAAAGGCCTGAAAAAGCCCAACTTAATTAGCCTGAGCTGGAGATCAAGATCTGCTTGTCTGAGAAACCTTCTACTAGAAGATGTGTTTATGCCTAGTATAGCGTCATGAGGTGATGTCCTCAGTTCTTGCTCATCTCCTCTGGTCATGACTTCATTTCTAAGATAGGCACAGTCATCACTGGACAGCCCTACTAGAAAGGCACCTTCAGCATCCACCAGCCGAGGCACTTGAATACATATCTAGAGGCATTGCATCATCACAGATCTGCCACTTCCTAGCTATTTGTCTTCTATGGGCTTCAGGTTCCTTATGTGCCAAATTGTTATGGTGATACTAATATATATTTTGCAGGCTGATTTTGAGGACTATGTGAATAAGGATTTGTAAAGCATTAGAACAGTCTCTAGCACATGACAAGCCCTATTTAAGTGATTTTGTTAAATACTGTCCACCAGCTAAGATAATATTCTACTGAGTATATGTCAAGAACACTTTATTCCTCTTGGTTAGACTATTTTTTTCATTAATGGCAGAATAAGTTACTGGGTTTAAAGAGTAAATACCAAAGGAATTGCCTTAGGAAAAAAGCTTCTCTGATGAATCTAATGGTGTCAAATGCCGGGATGTACTCCACAGGCGTGTAACATACTATCAGCTAAAACAATAGTTTCGGGATTCTAGCAGGACTGACTGCGTTTCATGAAAGGCGTCCTAATGTATTCCTTAGAGGAAACTGTGAGACACAAATTAAGAGCATAAAATAGTTACAGAAAAGAATGTTTAGGAGTAATTTCATACATGGACTCTGGCCAGCTTTATCTGGTTTAAATATACCTTGAAGAAAGATAACAGGGAGGAGGAGAAGGAGGAGGAGATCCACATATGTAATATCAACATCAGCTTATTTAAAACGATATTTTGCCTCATTTATCTGGCTAGTTACCTGAAGTCTTTACTTCCTTGGATTAGGCTCTAACATCTAAAGGAGAAATATTTAAAAAGCTAGACTTATAAATAGCTAAATAAAAACTAGTGAGTTGTTAAAATATGAAGGTAATAAATAACAGATATTGGAGGCATCATGTGACCTTTTTATGAAATCATAGTTTATAAAGGAAGAAGGTAGGTTAATATTATAATTGTAGGATAATCATTCTTCAAAGAATTCACTTGGAATGAATGAGTCTGCAGACTTGCCGGGAAGTAAATCTAATTATTTATTGAAATGATAGAAAAATAATGAATAAAGTCATAATTAAGAGCAAAGATAATGGAATCATAAAAAACAAGCAGCATGAGACTGTAGCTAATAAATCATGTTATACCAATTTCGTCTTATTACAAAATTAAAAAGACAATGAATACAAAAAGAATGTGGTTAATATTGCATATCATTTTTGTGTTTTAGGAGGGCATTTGAGGTGGTTTAAGTATATTTTAATTTTGACATATTTCTCGGAGCAAGTGATTAGTTTCTATTTTATTGCTGACAAATTTGTGTGACATGTACAGAAATGGAATGAAAGAACAAATACACTTTGTTGATGAAAACAGTCGCATTTCAAAGCACTTACATGTCAGCATGGAACCAGAACATGAATCATTTTGCTTCCTTCTTGGCAGTACCACTCACAAGACATGCAAATATGATTATATCTAAAAGCTTTTTACATTTTATTGGGCTGTGTGGTCTATGAAGTTTCATCCACTCCTTATCCTCTATATCCACTCTTCCATGATCAATCTCATTTTATATCCACATTGAATGCATATTAGTTAACTCATCCTATGCGATGTGAGGTTCAAGTCCACTAAGAGCATTAACCTTTTCTTTTTCTCTTTGTGTTTTTATATTTCTTCTTTCTTTCTCTTTCTTTCTTTCTCTTTCTTTCTTTCTTTTTCTCTCTTTCTTTCTTTTCTCTTGGTCTTTCCCTTCCTTTCTTCTGTCCTTTCTGTCCTTCCTTCCTTCCTTCCTTCCTTCCTTCCTTCCTTCCTTCCTTCCTTCCTTCCTTCCTCCCTTCCTCTTCCTCTCCTTTTTTTCTTTTTTTGAGACAGAGTCTTGCTCTGTCAGCCAGGCTGGAGTGCAGTGCTGGGATATATGATCTCTGCTCACTGCAACCTCTGTTACACCTTCCAGGTTCAAGTGATTCTCATGCCTTGGCCACTCAAGTAACTGAGATTATAGGCATGTGCCACCACACCCAGCTAATTTTTGTATTTTTAGTAAAGATGGCATTTTGCCATGTTGGCCAAGCTGGTCTTGACTCCTGGTCTCAAGTGATCCACCTGCCTCGGCCTCCCAAAATCCTGGGGATACAGCATGAGCCACCACGCCAAGGTGCATCAGCATACTTTCAATTCATATTGCATTGTATCTGTTGATTAATTTGGAGATGCTTGTCATCTTAATGATATTAGATCTTCAAATCCATAAATACAGGTGTCTTTTTAATTTTGTAATTAACTTCTTCTTTAGAGTGCATATTAATGTCCAGGAAAGCCACAGCTGAAAATCATGAGCCTACATTAGACTTAGCTGCCTGCACAGAGGACAGTTCACTCATCCCCAACTCCTTAGCCAACTGGGCAAAATATGAATAAAAAAATCAACTTCTGTTATATGGCATTAGGACTCAAAGGTTAACTAGCATTACCCTAATAACAAAATTACAAAAAGAATCAGTATGTCATTAATTGGAAATGAGCAAGAGTTGATGTGAAAATGCATTTGTGTATAATACATAAATACTTAGTATATAAGACACTTAGAAGAGTCCATCTGCATTCTTTAGTGATTACTTCCACTAGGGAATCCTAGGAGGAAAAGCATTTTGAATAAAATATTTGAAAATAAGTAGAAGTTGAACAATGAGAAAATATAGGCACAGAGAGGGAACTATCACACACTGGGGCCTGTCACGGGGTGGGGGCTAGAGGAGGGACAGCATTAGGAGAAATACCTAATGTAGATGATGGGTTGATGGGTTCGGCAAACCATCATGGCACATGTATACCTATGTAACAAACCTACACATTCTGCACATGTATCCCAGAACTTAAGTATAATGAAATAATTCTTATTTCTATTTATTCTAGTGTGTATGTATGTGTGTGTGCATGCATGCACTCACATACATGTGTACATTTGAATATTGCTGTTTTTGTTTGTTTGTTTGAGACGGAGTTTCGCCCTTGTTGTCCAGGCTAGAGTGCAATGGCACGATCTCAGCTCATCACAACTTGGCCTCCGAGGTCCAAGCAATTCTCCTGCCTCAGCTTCCCGAGTAGCTGGGATTACAGGCATGTGCCATCATGTCCAGCTAAATTTGTATTTTTGGTAGAGATGGGGTTTCTCCATGTTGATCAGGCTGGTCTCGGACTCCCGACCTCAGGTGATGCACCCACCTTGGCCTCCCAAAGTCCTGGGATTACAGGCATGAGCCACCGCACCTGGCCTGGATATTGTTTTTTGTAATGTAGATTTTTCCAACATAAAAAGACAAATCTTAAAAAAAATTAACTCTTTCCTTGATGTGGAGGTCACGAGTTATTGGCATAAAATCCAGACAGAGACTCTAACTATTATTTAGGTGAATAAAATTGGAAGCCATTAAGAAACTTCACATAAAAATCTGAGATGTTTAGCTTTTGTTTAAAATGGGAAGATCTGACAAGCGTGCTGCATTCCAGCATGGCCGCAATCAATGGGAGCCAACTGGCTTCTACCTTGATGGAGCATCTGTTTCCATTTCCCCTTAGGTACAATTGCTCACTCAACAAACGCTGCCCTTTTATACCTGGCCTTACTTATGTTACCTGTCTAGTCCCAGCACAAATCTGGATTGTAACCATTGTTGCAATGATGCCAATAAGCTGGAACATTTAGTCACAAAACAAAACACCTTAAGTTTGTCTTGTGGCCACTTGAATTTTATAATTTTTATACAGATCACTGTTATGTATAGTGCTTATATCTGTGATTATCTTAGTGTCCGATAGATTTCTATGATCATACCTGTATATTAGTTCGTATTGAGAAAAAAATATCCACATCTGTTAGTTACATTTCATCTTATCTACTTATTTGCTAAGGGAAAACATGAAGCAGTGGTTGTGTTTCATCTTGAAATGGATAGTAAATTTAAGAAATATAAACTGTTAGCCATATGTTAACGTACATGAGTCTAATAGGAAGAATATGTGTATTACGGGTCAAATTTCCAAAGGTATTTGGAAGAAGCTGTCATCAACTCACACACCATGTGCCCAAATTTCTAAATATTCTTAATAACTATTTCAGATGTGAACATGGGGGAATCAGTGTCTGTTTACTTTTATTTAGTGTTTAAAATAAAAGTGACTTTATTTATTTTATTTTTAAAATTTTTGCCTCTCCAGGATCTGGGAAATTCTCCATTATACAAGTCAGAATGTGCTGAGCTTCAAGTGGTAGAAAACTTGAGTTCAAAGGCCTAAGAAAACAGGAGTTTATTTTCCTTACATTACAAGAAGTCTGTAGCTCATTTCTGCTGGCATTGATTCAAGGGCTTGATATGATCAACATTTGCATCTCTGTAATTTTCCAATTCCTGTTATAGTCAAAAAAAGATTGCTACAACTCTAGACCTCATACCAACGTTCATAGCAGGGTAAGAGGAGGAAGAGATAAAACCAACTGAAATTTTCTTTAGTATCAGGAAAAGCAAAATATCCTCAAACAGATGTCAGCATAATTCAACATCTGTTTCATTGGCTATAAATATTTTAGATGGCCACTCCTAATTTAAAAAGAGGGTTGCAATGAAAGTATTCAGAGATGATGGTTAATAGAAAAGAGAAGAGAATGAAGTTTCAGTTAGCCAACTTATCTGAACATGCCCAGAAATGTACAGATAATGATGGGGAGGCACACACCACCTACTACTATAGAATCTGAAAGCACCAGATACAAACTCATGCAGTCAATCTTGCCAAGCAGTTTCTCTCACTGCAGGCTTTTGATTGGATGTTTGCTAAAGAACAGAGATGGTGGAGCATCCATTCTAGCAGTAGCAGTCACATTGAAATCCTAGGACCAGTATCAAAACTGCAATAGCAGTGGCTAGAGACCAGTGGCATGTCAAATGTAACATAGCTATAATAAGCAGTAATCAGCATCACTGACCTTAGACTGGTCTGTGACATGGTTTTGCTGTGGTCCTGGATACTACTCACTCTTCCTTATTTTTGCCCATTTCTCATGCCTAATTCTATAGCTTTCCTGGACATTCTGTGAATTATCCATATTCTTTTGTTACATCCATTTTTCTGTTTCATGAATCCAAGGATGAGAACACAAAAATTTGCACACATATTTGTTGGAAGCCAAAGATATTCAGATAAATAAGGAGAATCCAGGATTTGTTATTTGGAAGTTAGAGAAAACTAAAGGAAATTTTAAAAATCTAATAAGGTTAAGGCATGGGTACTGGTAGTCTAGAATGTAAATGTCAAATGACAAACCAATTATGTTATTATCAATGATGACCTGGAAGGAATTGCCCTTTGAAGGTAAGCTTTAGAGAGCCAACAGACATGAGAAATGGAATTCAAGATTGTAGGGTGGGTTTTATGTGTCAATCATACTTCTATAATGTGGTTTAAAAAAGATGGCAAGGTAGGGCATCTTTACTTCATTGGGACTATGTAACTAAAATAAATAGATTGATAAGTTCAAATTTCTGTGTCTTTGTTCTGTTGTTTTGTTCACGTGTAGACGGAAAACTAAAAGATCCTTGTGACTTCTCTGAGAGTCCTTTACTTCTTGGAGCTACTAAACTAAGCCAAAATCCAGATACAAAATTTGCTTCTGTGGGTTGCCAAATTAGAATGTTAATTGAATTCATAGCTCCTCATAAGAAATTTAGGGCACTCATCAAGAAAGAATGATCTTTAGGAAATTGGTTTACATGAAGTCTCAGGGAATTGTGAATACCAAAACACAAGCCACTTTTCGAATTTTTTGATAGCAAAGTAGTGACTCTTCAAAATTTAATGAGGCTGTTCCCTGCCGTGGTTGAAAATCCTGAAAGGTTTGAAATTAGTACATATAATTATTTGGGGGTTTTACAAAATGATGAGGAACTTATAAGGAACCCACTGGGATGGCTGAGGACATGAGATTTGGAAATGAATAATGTAAGTGGAGCTCTGAGAATTGACTCACAATGTAGGGAAATTTATGTCTTATAGGAATCTTTACAAAAATGTCCCCATGTCAACAGAGGTCACTATTAATCAGGAGGTTAAAAGGACCCTACAGTAATATCACCTAGTATCATTTCCAGCTACCCTAGAAATTGCTTAACAGGATCATGGACAATTTTACCACAGTAGTAAGAATATATAGGCTATGCATATGCTCAACCACTTTAATCTCTCAAGCGAAGACTCACCTATCCAATGCTCCTGCATCCTGATCTAATTTCCAGGAGCAAAGCAAAAACTGAGACCCACTATTGCAATGTACATTCAAGAGACCAGACGAAAAACCAGTGTCATGTGACCTCTTTCACCATGGTGGAGACAACAGTTTACTCTTAGTGGAAATGTCATATTCTAGGTTTCCTTTTGCTTTTTAAAAAGTCTTTAAAAAATAATAGCATCTTTTAAAAATAATAGCATCCTATACAACATTGTTGTTGACCTTGGGACTCTCTATATCAATAAGCAAAGAAACATACAAACACCTAATAAAATGATATATAAATAAAGGGAAATATATTATTGTACACCAGTTTTGTGGGTCTTTTCATATACCCAGGATTCAGAAGCAGCCGACCATATGAAAAAACAGAAGAGCTTTTAAAGTCTTCGTTATGGCACGATTGTTAGATAACATCTCGTGGTGAAGGTAATAGGCTTTGAACCCCAACTGATTTATGCTTCTGTTTTCTCCACAATCAGTATTCATAGATACAGCAACTAAAGAATAGATGTGTGAGTGTCACGTCTTCTTATTATACGTAATGATCTACGCACAAATGTTTGCTTTGCTTCTCAATGACTCTGGACTTTCACAGTTCACAGGCTTTATTACCTAAGACAGAAAAAGGTCCCTCAGTGGCTACAACAGGACTCAGTTCGATTAAATTGGAAGGTAAGTTACCACTTGTCATTTTGTGCTCTTCATGCCAACAGATGAACAGAATAAAAAGGGCTTAACGGCCGGGCATGGTGGCTCAAGCCTGTAATCCCAGCCCTTTGGGAGGCCGAGGCGGGTGGATCACGAGGTCAAGATATCGAGACCATCCTGGTCAACATGGTGAAACCCCGTCTCTACTAAAAATACAAAAAATTAGCTGGGCACGGTGGCGCGTGCCTGTAATCCCAGCTACTCAGGAGGCTGAGGCAGGAGAATTGCCTGAACCCAGGAGGCGGAGGTTGCGGTGAGCCGAGATCGCGCCATTGCACTCCAGCCTGGGTAACAAGAGCGAAACTCTGTCTCAAAAAAAAAGGGGGTGGCTTAACAATGTTGTCTGACATTATTGACTCTGAACATCAAGGTGAGATAGAATTGTTGCTGTACACTGGGCACAGGAAGGAACACGGATGTAACCAAAGGTTTACCTTATAATGTTCTGGAACTATCTTGTTCAGTGCTAAGAGTTAATAAAATTCTTAGCCTCCGCCTGCCGGCCATGTCCCCCGACCGCCGCCGCCGCCTGAGCGCGGCGCTCCCGCGGCACAAAGCGCAGTGAGCGCGGGTCCGTCTTGCCGTTCGCCTGTCCCGGGGCCCCCTTGTTCTCAGCGCCAGCGCCGCCGCCGCCGCCGCCGCCATGTTGGGTTTGGAGCCTCAGCGGAGCCCGCCGCGCCCCGGGGCCTAGGGAGCGGGGCCGCCTCGGAGCCCGGCCTCTACCCGCCAGCTGCCTTCCCTGCCCGCCGCGCCTCCAGCGAGCCAGCGAGCAAGCACCGAACCCCGGCCGCGCCTTCCGCTCCCGGCCAGACCGAGCCCGCCGCCACCGGGCCCGGCCACAGCCTGCAGCCGAGCCCACTAGAGGCAGCGCCATGCCGGAGCAGACCTACCCGTGGGCCTATTTATTCCCTAGTGGATTCCAGTCAAGTGTCTATATTTCTGATTTCCATTCTTCTTATAGTCTATGGTAGTTTCAGGTCCCCTAATATGGACTTTGAAAATCAAGATAAGGAGAAAGACAGTAATAGTTCTTCGGGGTCTTTCAGTGGCAACAGCACCAATAATGCATTGGCCATGGGTCTCTGTGTCGCCATGATCGCCCTTGTCCGCCTGCCGAGCCTCAAGGTCTCCTGCCTGCTTCTCTCAGGGCTTCTAATCTATGACGTCTTTTGGGTGTTTTTCTCAGCCTACATCTTCAATAGGAACGTCATGGTGAAGGTGGCCACTTAGCCGCCTGACAATCCCCTTGACGTTCTATTCCGGAAGCTCTACCTGGGGCCCAATGTTGGGCATGATGTTCCTCGCCTGTCTCTGCCTGGAAAACTGGTCTTCCCAAGCTCCACCGGCAGCCACTTCTCCATGTTGGGCATCGGAGACATTGTGATGACTGGTCTCCTGTTCTGTTTTGTCCTTCGCTATGACAACTACAAAAAACAAGCCAGTGGGGACTCCTGCGGTGCCCCTGGGCCTGCCAAAATCTCCGGGCGCATGCAGAAGGTCTCCTACTTACACTGCACCCTCATCGGTAGGATATTTCCCATACAGGTGGAAACAATAAGAGGTCCAGAATCCTTGAGATGAAGGTTGGAATCATCCTGCCCTAAAATAAACAGTAACAAGCTGAGATCTCGGTTGAAAACAAATGAACATTTTTAAAAGCATTCGTTAGTTGAGGAGGTAAGTCATAATTTCTAAAGATGTGCTTATGAGTAGCTCTAAAAACGAGAGCTATAATCCATATATTTTGCACATAGTTATGTGTGTGGGTGGTGGGGTGGGACTGTCTGACTTAAACTCATCCTAAAGTCATAATCATTTAACTAGGTAACCTAATGAATCTAGATTATTTATGATGCTAAGAGTTTATCATTCCACTACATTTCAAAAGGTGGTGAGTTTTATAGAAAACTATGATGTCATCTGAATAGCTATTATCAGATCATGTTCCTTGAGTTGTTTCAGGTGGGTCAAAACATTTGTACTGAGTCCTCAACATTTTCATACCTGATTCCATTGTGGCTAACAGCATGAAAATAAAAGTTGGGGAGAGATTAAGAGAAATTTACTGTTTTTATTTTCAGGAACCAATGATTTCTCTAGGAAAATGAACTTGAGTTGTTGGCTTCAAGAATATTAGGCTTTAACCAATTGGAGTAATTAATGGATCACACATACATGTAGTAATAGCAGTTCTTACACTTGTATGTGCTTTAATAGCTTATAAAGTTCTGATAGGATATGATTCTTTTAAGAAATAGACACATTGGCATATGACTGTATTTGTTCTAGAGATGATAGAACAAGGCCAGGAGATTATGATCAAATCATAAAGCTCATAAATGAAGAAGCTTACACTAGAATTTGTGGTTTAGAAGACGCATCAATTTTTCCACTATGTGACACTGACGGAGTTATAAACATGCTGAAAAAAAAATGCAATTGACCATTGTAAATAAATTTATGCTTCACTGCATGAAAGTTCTCCAAAGCTGTTCTTAATATTTAAACATTAGCATATTTGTGATTTCGGAAATAGCAATGATTAAATATAATTGTGAGTAACTTTTTCATGCCCCCCTTTTTTTCCTGAATTGGATGACCAGAAAAGGTTTTCAATTTGAGCATAAGGAAAAATGTTGGTATATTTTCATTTTTAATAATAGCACTAAAATCTTTGATTGTTCGTAGCACAAAATAATTCACACAATCCTGTTTAGGAATATATGTGTGGTGCATGTGTGTGGGGGGGTGGGGTATTGACCCAGCAACCAATGTTTTGGGGAAATTATCACTTAAGAGTCATTTCATAAATCAACTGTGATATTTTCCCAGATAATTTTAAATGGTTATTAGGAACTTTTTTTTTTAATTATTCTTGTATGCAAAAAGCTCTCACTGATCTCCCATTTATTTCTGCACAAACAAGAAACAGAAGAAAGTCTATCTTTACCTCCAAATTCTGGAGTAGGTTTTGTACTTAGCTCCAGGACCAGAGAAGAGTACCCAGCTGAGTATTGATTGAGTAGTAAAATTGAAGGAAACATATTTGTCTTCTAATATTCCATAATTCTCAAAACGAACCAGCAGAAGGCATGCTGGTAGAGTAAAAAACAAACTAAAAATTCTTAAGTAAGAATATTTTGTCTTTCTTTGTAGGAACAGTTTCTTTTCCATTTCAACCGACACAAATATAAAATGCTTTTCTTTAACTGGGTATGTGCATTGATTTTGCTTTATGATCCATGCATCTTCTCCGTGACTTCGTTCCCCTCACTAAGATCACAAATAAGTTAAAATCCGTCCATTCTCTAGAGTAGTTTCAATTTTCATGATGGATCACACAGTTTTGACCAGAATACTAACAGTAATTCTCTTCTTTGTGTCTTTCGACAAGTAATTGTATTAGCTCTATAAGAAACAACCCTCATTAATCCATGTTGTTCTTTTCAAAACTTGAGGCTTAAGATTTTATGTTAGATGTTGACTGACCATGCATTTCAAATACCCTCTTATTTTACTGAGAAAGTTCAGAGGATGTTACCTATAAATGAATTCCACACCTTGGAAAATAATGTGGTTAAAAAGATAGCATAGATGCCTGGGTGAGACCTGAATTAACTATGCATTTGAAGAGTGCTGAACGTTACATTTCAGCACATCTAATTAACCTTGTAGGTATTACATTCCAGTCCATTCAGGGAAACTCATATACATGCATGAAAAAATCACTGCCACAACGAAAAGGCAAGCATTTCCCACTTACACTCTACAGGCAGTTTCTTTTTTCTAGAATTAAATACTCATCAAGCTGCATATTAGAATTCACTTGAAACTTCTCCAATATGTGTTTCTTTTCTTTCATGTCTTTTGACTTTTAACTCCTGGTGAAAATGAAAAATGGAGACTGCGAAGAACCTAAAGGAAAAATTCTGACCATATTCTCAACCATAAACATAAAGAAAATGTAGTATTCGGACTTCATGCAACTTTGTGTTTATCAAATTTACACCCTTACAGACTTATCCCTCTATTTCTAAGTCAGGAAACAATATTTAATGTTCATTTTAATAAGCAAAATTTTAAAGTTAAAAGCTTTACTTAACACTTTATCTGCTAACATAGAGTACAAATAATATCATTACATGCCTATAGCAAGCCCTGTTCATAAAATGGTGCTGTTAAACTGATTTCTAGAAAGGTAAATAATCATTTGGAGATTTTTTTTTCACGTGCAATGAGTTACTTTTAAAGTCAACTTGGAATTCAAAGTCAGACTTAACAATATGATACTCATGTTTTACTGTATAATGAATTCTAGGCTTCAAAGAAACAATGATTTTCTAAAACTATGTATAAGATTATAGAGTTCAGTGTGATAATTCTAAAAAAATGTATTTTACATACAAAATTACTTGATTTCCTCAAACAAAGATATTGGATCAAAAAAATCACACTAATGCCTTTGGCACTTCTAAGTGATCAAATAACAACTGCTTGGCTAATTTGGTAGGTTATGCAAAAATTGTAATTTGGATGGTTAAGAAACTTAATAACAAAATGGACACCTGTAGCCTTTCTCTACACAGACTAGGCAGAATATGCGACATTTTTTCCATGAAGAAAATACAGAATTCTGCACATACACTCAATGTATTAGTCTATTCTCACATTGATATAAAGATATTACCTGAGACCGGATAATTTATAAACAAAAGAGGTTTAATTGACTCGCAATTCTGCATGGTTGGGGAGGCCTCAGGAAAATTGCCATAATGGTGGAAGGCTAAGGGGAAGCAGGGCACTTCTTACATGGCAGCAGAAGAGAGAGAGAACAAAGAGGGGAACTGCCAAACACTTCTAAAACCATCCGCTCTCCTAAGAACTCCCTCACTATCATGAGAACAGCATGGGGGAAACCACCCCCATATCTAATCACGTTCCACTAGGTCACACTCCTGACACAGGGTGATTACAATTCTAGATGAGATTTGGGTGCGGACACAGAGCCAAATCATATTACTCAAGTACGGGAGAATACTTACTCAAGAATGACTTTGTTGTTCTTAATGCTTATTTTATTGGAGTTTTGGTATTACTATTTTGTTTTCCTTTTGTTTGTAATTCTGCTTTGATTTTTCTGTCAGTAGGGGCTATTAACCTTTTTGATTACCTACATTGTAGTACCAAAGGTAACATCACTTTGTAAATGTTTTTTCTCCAATTGTCATTTAAATATATCTAGGATTAAATATATGAGGGTCACATTACTCAGAAACAGTGAACCCAACAAATACTTTCAAACAGAAATAGAAAAATGGGGGAAAAAAAGATGCAACAGTCTATGTAAAGCTAAAGGCAAGATAGAATTTTTCCCCAATCAAAATACAGAAAAATACTTTAATCTCTTCAAATTTTAGACAAAAAAATAAATTTCCTTAGTGGGAAACTATGTCTTCTTAATCTCTTTGGAAACTATTTTTTCCTCCTTCTCTAGCTGTTTTTCTAAGATAGATCTAGTGTGCATTTCAGAGAAGTAAACGCCGTATTCTGCAGATACCATATAACACATACAGCAATTTGTATGATAATTTTTTTCTTGATTGCAATTTATTCTTTAAAAATGCAAATTGTATAACTACTGCCAAAAAATGTTCTCCATGTGTAACAACAACAAAAGATTCATAAAACTGCTATAAATTTGTGTGGAATAATGGACATACACATGAAAAAAAGGAGTGCACTATATTAGATGGAACCATTATGGAAGAAAAATACACTGGGTTCAAAATTCTTGAAGTTAGAAAGTTCTAGGTTGTTGCTGATTACTCATCCCAATTATTCCAAAAACTAGCCTAGCAAGTTCGGTGTGTGTGTTTTTTTTTTTAATTATTATATGGTTCTGATAAATTACCCAAATTTTATTCATTAGAATGAAATGATGTTAGTAAGTTTAACCTTAAGCATTCAAGCCTGCACTACCTGACCTTCAGCTATAAGCATCAGAAAAATCAGATCTATGCTCACAATCAATCGTACAAACAGTTGAAAGTGTGGTTCCTCAGTCAATACTGAATATGTGTACCCACTCTATATACTCTCCACAAATTTTTCTTGACAATTTCTTGTGACTAGGTAGAAGTAGACCAGTTGATTTCCCTGTGTGGTCATAAGCACCTAAGTTAGTAGTGCAAGAGATAAGCTTTTCTGAGCATCTGCTGAGCAGAAATGGCCAAACTCTTGTGTTCGGTGAATTATAAAGCTTTATATTATCAGATCTTTTGTAATTCCCAATTGGAAAGTATGAATAGCATCCAGTTTACAGAAAAGATCTGTATCACAAAGCATGTGATTAAGAGATATGTCACAAACTCCACATTTTACCATACATCTCTCATCCAGAATCCTGCACCCAAACTGTTGTCACTAATACCTAGTTCCTCCCCTGGGAGACTACTAGCTCCAGCAACCACTTGCTTCGCTGAGCACATGGGCAAAGTAATTAATTGGTGTTTGCCTTAGTCACTCTCATCTGATAAATGAAAAAGCTAATGCACTCACTTGCCTAATTCATGCAGGAGCTGTGAAAAATTATATGTGAGCATTAAAAAATGATGTAATATATAAATGTAAACTATAGACATTTTCCTAAATGATTTAGATTTTCCCACTTGTATATTTTTATTTGTAATTTTTCTGGATACATAGGAGGTGTATATGTTTATAAGGTTTGTGAGATATTTTGATACAGGCATCCAATATTACATTATGGTAAGTGGAGTATCCATCATCTCAAACATTTATCCTTTGTGTTACAAACAATGCAATATACTCTTTTAGTTATTTTTAAATGTACAATAAATTATTGTTAAAGTAGTCATCTGTTGGGGTATCAAATACTAGCTCTTTCTTTTCTACCTAGCTATATTTTTGTACATATTTACCATCTCCACATCCTTCCCCATCCCACTACTCATCCCAGCCTCTTGTAGCAATCCTTCTACTCTCTGTGTCCACGAGTTTGAATTTTTTAAATTTTTGAATCTCACAAATATGTGAGAACATACGACGTTTATCTTTTGTGCCTGGCTTATTTCACTTAACAGACTGACCTCCAGTTCCATCTATGTTGTTGCAAATAAAAGAATCTCATTCCTTTTATGGCTGAATTGTACTCCATTGTCTATATGTACTATATCTTCTTTATCTATTTCTCTGTTGATGGATACCTTGTTTCCAAATCCTGGCTATTGTGAAAAGTGCTTCAATAAACATGGTAGTGCAGATATTTCTTCAATGTGCTGATTTCCTTTCTTTGGGGTATATACCCAACAGTGGGATTGCTGGATCACATAGTAGCTCTATTTTTACTTTTTTGAGGAACCTCCAAACTGCTCTCCATAGTGGCTGTACTGATTTACATTTCCACCAACAGTGTATGAGGGTTCCCTTTTCTCCTCATCCTTGCCAGAATTTGTTATTGTCTGTTTTTTGAATAAAAGCCATTTGATCTGAGGTAAGAAGATATCTCATTGTAGCTTTGATTTGCATTTTTCTGACAATCAGTGATGCTGAATGTCTTTTCATATGCCTGTTTACCATTTGTATGTCTTTTGACAAATGTCTATTCAGATCTTTTGCCCATCTTGTAAGTCAAGTGGATTATTAGATTTCCTTTTCCTATTGGATTGTTTGAGCTCCTTATGTATTCTGGTTATTTATCTCTTATCAGATAGATAGTTTGCAAATGTTTTCTCCCATTCTGCGGATTGTCTCTTCACTTTGTTGATTATAATCTGCTGTGTAGAAGATTTTTAACTTGATGCGATCCCATTTGTCTATTTTTGCTTTAGTTGCCAGGGCTGTGGAACAGTACTCAAGAAATCTTTGATCAGACCAATGTCCTGAAGATTTTCTCCAATGTTTCACAGCTTGCTGTCTTAGATTTAAGCGTTTAATCTATTTTTATTTAATTCTCATATATAGGGAGAGATAGGGGTCTAGTTTCATGCTTCTGCATATGAATTTCCAGTTTTCTTAGCACCATTTATTGAAGGAACTGTCCTATCCCCAATATATATTCTTGCCACCTTTGTCAAAAATGAGTTCACTGTAGATGTATAAACTTGTTTCTGGGTTCTTTATTATGTTCCATTGATCTGTGTGTTTATTTTTATGCCAGAACTATGCTGTTTTGGTTACTATAGCTCTGTGGTATGATTTGAAGTCAGGTAATGTGATTCCTATAAGTTTTTTTTGTTTTGTTTTGCTCAGGATAGTTTGGGCTATTCTTGGTCTTTTGTGGTTCCATATACATTTTAAGATTTTTAGAAAAATTTCTGTAAAGAATTTGATTTTGATTTTGATTTTGTTATAGATTACATTGAACCTGTAGATTATTTTGGGTAATATGAACATTTTAAACATATTAATTCTTTCAATTCATGAACATGAATTTATTTTATTTTTCATGTTCTCTTTTTCATGTTTCATGCAGCAATGTTTAATAGCTTTCATTGTAGAGATCTTCCACTTCTTTGGTTAAGTTTTTATCAATGTATTTAATTTCATTTGCAGCTATAATAAATGGGTTAATTTAATTTCTTTTTCAGAGTATTTACCGTTGATATAGTAATGTTACTACTGATTTTTGTATGTTGATTTTGTATTCTGCAACTTTACTAAATTTGTTTAGAGTTTTAATAGTTTTTTTTGCATAATCTTTAGATTTTTTTCAAGTATAAGATCATGTCATCTGCAAATAAGGATAATTTGACTTCTTCCTTTCCCAGTTGGATATCCTTTATTTATTTCTCTTGTCTGACTGCCCTGGCTAGGACTTTCAATACTATGTTGAATATCAGTGGTGAAAGTGGGCGTCCTTGTTGTGTTCCAGATCTTAGAGGAAATGCTTTTAGTCTTTCCCTATTCAGTATGATATTAGTTGTGACTCTTCACTTGCATCACTTTTGATGCATGAGTTTAAAGCATTAAATATGGTGTATACTGAAAATATTGTCTTTGAGATCAAACACAGATAATCAGATTCTGCATCTATCATTTGATACTTGAAATGGTTTAGCTGTGTCTCCACAAAAATTTCATGTTGAATTCCCTTGTGTTGTGGGAGGGATCTAGTAGGAGGTGATTGAATCATAGTGGCAGGTCTTTACTGTGCTATTCTTGTGACAGTGAATAAGTATCACAAGAGCTAATGATTATATAAGGGGAAATTTTCCTGCACAAGCTCTCTTCTCTTGTCTGCCACCATATGAGATGTGTCTTTCACCTTCTGCCATAATTGTGAGGCTTCCCAAGCCACATGTAAGTTCATCAAACCTTTTTTTTCTTCCCAGTCTCAGGTTTGTTTTTATCAGTAGTATGAAAACTGACTAATACAGTAATTAGTATAATATTGGTACCAGGAGTGGGGTGTTGCTGAAAAGATACCCGAAAATGTAGAGGCGACATTGGAACTGGGTAACAGGCAGAGGATGAAGCAGTCTAGAGGGCTCAGAAAAAGACAGAAAAATGTGGGCAAGTTTGGAATGTCCTAGAGACTTGAGTCGCCTTGACAAAAATGCTGATAGTGATATGAACAATAAGGTCAGGCTGAGGTCATCTCATACAGAGATGAGGAACTTGTTGGGAACTGGAGCAAAGGTGACTCTTGTTATGTTTTAGCAAAGAGATTGGTAGGATTTTGCCCCATCCTAGAGATTTGTGGTACTTTGAACTTGAGAGAGATGATTTAGGGTATCTAGTTGAAAAAATTTCTAAGGAGTAAAGCATTCAAGGGGTTATGGGTGCTGTCAAAAGTATTCAGTTTTATGAGGGAAGCAGAGAATAAAAATTCAGAAAATTTAGAGCCTGATAATGTGATAGAAAAGAAAATTTTATTTTCTGAGGAGAAATTTAAGCTGGCTGCAGAAATTTGCATAAGTAATGAGGAGCCAAATGTTAATCATCAAGAAAATGGGGAAAATGTCTCCAGGACATGTTTATATTGTTTGTACAATTACATTTGAAAACATAACTTACTTGATGTCAGTTTCTTATGAAAGACCAAGGAATTAAAGGCTCCCACAATCCACTGTGTGTTTCTAGACCACCTATGCTGAACTTGTGAAGTATCTGGGGAGAAACCAGTTCTGTGACATGTTGATGGCCACTAGTTGTAGCCTGTAGGTGATAGAGTCTGAGAGTCCAAGAAAATAGCAGGAAATTAAAAACACAATACTTTGGAAAGAGATGTACTGTGGGTGCCTCTTCTCTCCTTTGTGGCAAAGTGGTGTGCAATATCAATCCTATTTCATATCTAAGAAGAGCTTCAAAGAAACTATACAAATAACTATATATGTTATCTACAGTTGTTGGTGCAGATACCTAAGGAAAATGAGGCCTAAATCTTCCTTTATGATCTACACATCTGGAGTGAGAGGGTGTAAGAGTGCTTTCTATGGACCAGATGTGGATCATTTATGCAAGAACCAGCCTAAGCATGTCTTGGATTCTGTCCAAGAAGGTTGTCTGTGGGTAAAGAAAAACACATAAAACAAATGCAGCCATCTTCCTCCTGCTCTAAGGATAAAGCCAACCAACAGAGAAAAGTAGAACCAATAGAATGACCAAAGAGTAGAGCTGAGACATGGCACACCGATTCCACAGTCTGCCCAACCTTTGGTCTTCTGGTTATGTAAGATAAACATTATTATTACTTAAGCCACTTTTTGTCAGGGTTTTTGTTTCTTGTAGCCAAAAGCATCAGAATCACTACATTATCTAATCTATGGGGTTGGTGGGATATTTAGTGGAAATATATGAAATGTCACCAGCAAAATATCTTCGAACATAGTTGTCAGCCAATAGACAAATACTAGGTGTTTTCTTCCTAAAGTTTTTGTTAGCTAAGCAGCAATGATATTTTTCAAAATGCCCTTCCCTGTGTAACTTTGGATTAGACATGGCCACAAGAGAAGTTTGTGTGAGATTTGGAAGTTAGAAGTGAAAGTCAGCCCTCTAGCTGGTCTGGACTGATAACTCTGACCCAGAAACTCATGTTGTTGGCATGGGGCAGTGTCCTGACTTCTAGCTCCTCCAGCTTGCACTGGATCTTTTAAAATTGAGTTTTTGCCTAAGCTCCTGTGTTGATCCATGGTAAAAGACACTAGCTACCCTGAAGGTTACCTGCATCAACAGGTTTGAGAAAGAGGCAGATACAGGTTTCAATTTTTTTAATGTTCCATTTCTCAGCAAAGATGTCAGTTTTCCCTTCTTCTAGCCCAATTCAGTCCCTCTTTCCTTTGCAGATTCTGACCTGGCTAGTCTATATCAACTTCAGCCCAGCAGTACATAGAAGGGCAACAAGCACACATAGACCTCCTCAACAGCTCCCATGATTATGTAACATCTAATTGCCGTAACAAATTTCTTATTCTGTATAACTCAATGGGCTCTGCTTCCCTGATTGAACCCTGAAAGATAATGAACATTTTTTGACACTAGCCTGGGAAAAGACAGAGTGCAACCTCTATCTCAAATAATGTCTTCAAATGTAAGTTCAGCTGAAAATCTCTTACTTCTCTGAAAACTTACAGTTTCATATAACATTTAACATTGCATAATGTTCATTACATGCTGTTGCATACTACTTTGTTTTCTATAATATATTTTGATTTATTTACATTCTGTTCATTACTTCTCTCCCCCTTTTTTATCAAGACTGTTAATAAGAATAAAGCTAATATTTATTTACTGGCTGCCAACTGTGTTCAAAGATATTTTGCTAATGGCTTTCATACATTTCTAATAATTCTCCCACAAACTCTATAGATTAGTTAATGTGCTAATTCTGACATGATGAAATATTTAGGCTTCCCTTTAAAAAAAAAAATCAGTTGGGCTGGCAATCACACATGACAGCAGCTGACTAGAGCTGTGTAGCAGCAGCCCCCTTAGGTGTTTTTCTAGTCTTCTACTTACCCCTGACCCCATTATATTTTGTCAACATCCATCAACAAAGCCATGTTGGTTATCATTTGCCATCACTATGGACTGAATATTTATACACTCCTACAACCCATATGCTGAATTCGTAATCTCCAAAGTAACGGTATTTAAAGGTAGAGCCTTTGGGAAATAATTAGATTTAGGCTAGGTCATGAAAGTAGCGCCCCCATGATGAAACTCTTTCTCATGAAGACATAGCAAGAAGGTGGCCATCTACAAGCCAGGAAGAGCACCTTAACCAGAACTTGACCATGCTGTCATTATGATCTTGGACTTCCCAGCCTCCAGAACTGTGACAAATACATTTCTATTATTTACTCTACTCATTTGTGGCATTTGTAATAGCATCCCAAGCTAAGACAAATATCAAACTTATGTCTTTTACCCATTAATCCTGGATTCTGAAGGTTTTTGCATTTAGGACCCCATATTCCAAAAGCAGTTTTGTATTGAGTGTCTGTGATGGGTTTGTGGTTGACAGGGAAAGTGATAGATGTTTCAGAAAGATTGTTAAAGCAAATATTCAAAACTCATGAGTAGTCTTAGACTTGGTGAAGTTTGAAGTGTAATGGAGAGTTTGGCCAGATGTAGTAATTAGAAAGGATTTGGGGGCCAGATGTCAAACTGGTCTCAAATGCCAGTTTTATTTAGTAGACATCAGGAAACAATTGAATCATTTTAAGGAGGTGAGAGAAATGACCAGAGCTATGGTATAGGAAAATCAATCTAGAAGTTGTGTAATAGTGAATTAGGTGGGAGCAGAGACAGAAATGGGACATACTTATGAAGTGGCAACTCTTTTTACTTTCTTACTAGTTTTTGGTGGGAGACTTATCTGTTTATTATTATAGCCCTTGGACCATTGTGTTTGTCTTGCTTAAAAATGTCACAGAATTTGAAACTATAGATGCATTTATGACTGAGGTTGATAGATAAAACTTCAAGTTTTCATTTGTTTAAGGGAAACATATTCAAGCTGGTATTTAAGTTTATATACAAACTCTCCAGGCAGTGTGGTTGCCAAGACTATTCTGGAAATCTTGCAAGCACTGTTCTGTGGCATTTTAGCACTGATGATTTCAATACTGTCTGAAAACTATAAAAGTAGTATTTCATTCATTCTACTATATAAGAGGCCCTTAGAGCTTCATATTTGAAAGAGAGTACCTATAGAGATGGTATCACATTCATATGCCAAGTAAGGGACCAGACTGACACACAGTAAAAATTATCACTTGGAAGATACCAAAGAAATCATAACATTATACTTTTACCAAAGAATTATGAGGTCTTAGCTATATTCTAGAAATAACTGATTAAAAAGAAAAAGCATTTAAATTATTGGACTAGGAAGACACTTTAATTGCTTCCTGAGCAGACCTATGCTTACTCTATAAAATAAATGGAGTTAGTTGCTGTCTTTCCCCTGTCCCCAAGTTACAGTGAACCAGAGGGATAATAATCCATTGGTTACATTTCAGGTAACAGAATGAGAATCAGATAACTAAAAAGCAACACTGGTAACTATCTATCATCAAAATGCCAAATGAATTCAAAATACTCAACTGCTTAAAATAGAAATAAGTAAATTTAAAAAGTTGATTCACATTAAATATTACTGAAGTCTTATGTTCTTTTGGGTAGGAAAGCTTG